>NC_142104.1:18735000-19052500 GCF_056152115.1 Neolamprologus brichardi | reverse complement strand
ACTCCCGGGTCACAAGAAGAGCAATTCACGATGACGCCATCACCTGAAACGTGAAACAAAGAAGAAGAAGAAAAAAGACAACATCAGAAGCATGTTTTGAACGCAATTAAAAATCACAACAACCAAGAAAGAGTTCCAGCGCAGTCTTCTAAGAGCAGCGACAATATCTTTACCTCATCCCGGAAATATGAGCACACAATAAATGTCTTTCAAGAGAGAAAGACCAGAGCAATATGACTTCCATCAAGACTTCAAAATTAATCAGCTGTTTTTAGAGTCAACAAAATTAATCTATAATTATTTGGATGCTACTACTGCAGGACAGCCTCTTACGACTTCAAGATTACATTTAATAGCAAATGAACTGCTGTGAGTAATTTCTGTTCTCATACCACTGAAGACTTTTAAAATGAAAAATGAAAAAGATTTCCTGAGAAACTTAATTTCCCTGTAACCGGAACAAGACATATTCCTGTAATAGCATATATAATTGCCTGTTCTGCAGAGGATCTCCAGTATACGACAACAAAGTCTCATAGACAGTACATATTTATTCAACTGTCAATTCCAGCAATGAAAAAAAAAGGAACATGTTAAAAAAAAAAAACGCCTTTGAATTCCACATGGGCCTGGTTTGTGAAGCTGAGTAAATATGCTTGTCATATGTTCCAATAGTTCCACAGCGACAGAGATTTAGTTTGGGAATACAGGCGGGAGAGGCAGACAGCTTGTGATAACTGAATAGCTCTTTTGAAGCCGCTTCCATTTGGAAACATTGTGCGATTATTTTTACCTCTGTGGTTAGACTTGAGTTAAAGCCCATGTTTAATTGTTCCCAAGAGTTCTTAGTGTGGCGCTGATAAGGAGCTTGGGGAGCAACATTTAAAACTGCAACAAAAATAACTAGACTCTTGCTCATTGGCCACAGGTCTGATAGAGTGTCAACAGAGGATACACAAAGCAAAGAGAAAGAAATGAAGGTGCAAAGAGAAGAGAAAGAAAGGGAGACGGGGCAGACATCTTGTGCGGTTATGATGGGCTTGCATTTGAAATGTTTTATCGGGGGTTTTTTTTTTGCTCCTGGTCTTGATTTTAATGTGCGGTCAGCCTTTCACGGCATCCAATCACTTCCATTTGAAATATCAAATCGAATAATAATCCTTTCGAGCCACCTTAAATCGAGAGTACACAGTGCACTCCTTGCTAGGGAATAAATAAATAATTTTCATGACAGGATTTTGTCAGCGGTTACAGCAGTCAGAAAGCAGCGCTGTTAATTTGTCATCTCCCTCTTCCCCGCTCTCTCACTTCGTCCAACGCCACGACTTCCCGGTTTGTCAGGGCGACCTGTGGGAGTGTATGTGTCGGATCAATAGCCCACCCACAGCACAGCCGCGGGCCATCCCTGACCTGGGCTATTGATTAGGCTTGGCTCAGCTGCCAATAGCAATGTGCTGGATGTGACACCAGGATAAGATGGGAGCTGAGGAAGGGGGATTCTGAATTGCCAGTGGCAGCCCCATAGCACACCGCAGATAAAAGTCAATTCCACTTAACCAAATCACTGACAACTAAATAGTTAGCACACAGAAGAATGCTATGAGTCTGTGATGGCAGCTGCTGGATGGCTGGGGATTTCCTAGCGCCTGACCTGTGTCGAAGAGCACAAAAGGCCAGGGCTGAAACACTGTGACACATGTTTGTCTGTCTTTCATTGTGGTTTCTCTTCACTCGGCAAGCTACACCTGTGTCATTAATAAATCTGGAACATCTTTAATCAAGGGCTGATTACTGATAAAATACATTTAGACATTTAGTAAGAGTTTCTATTTTCAGAAAATCTACAGTTAACTATAGCTTTGGGTCATTCTAGTAAACTATTTTAATAATAATGTTATTGTTTGTTGACAGTAAATTTAGTATTTACCAAAGTTAAGCTATTAATTTACAATTTATTTGCAGTGGTTGTTATATATATGACATTGTAAGTAATACTGGTTCCAATAGGGAACACTTATAGTTTTTATACTTCTTAACAAAAAGTCATTAGATATTTAAAAGCAGGTAATAGCCACAAGCTGTACAGATGTGCTTCATGAGCCTGCGTACATGGAAGCAATGCAGCTGTACTGATATTGTCAGACTCCTTTTGATCCATCTTGCTCCCGGTCATTACCAGCCCATATTAGAGTAGTTTACATGTCACTTTACCGGTCCTCGTGAATGTAATTCTGTGGCCATGTGCATTCAGCACCTATCTATGGCGCCATATCTCTTCCTGTAATTGCTGAGTGACAGAAAAGCAATACTGACCACTTCATTATAAGACAGCCAGACTGACTGGACACTGGCCTCTTTGCTCTAGGTCACTCTGGTCAGACTGACCTTATCTGCCCAGGTCGTCAGGGGTCAGTCACCCAGAATCTATGAGGACGTTACAAGACTTGCTGTGGGTCCCGTACAGCAAGGTCGCCTGACCCAGGCAGACTGCTTATATCACAGGTATTGATTGCAGATTGTCTACTTCAACTGACGCTAGCCTAATCTCCCGATAGTGGGGTCTCAGGGGCTTTAGTGTAAAGTTAAGTACTAAAAGTAACAAGAGGGAAGCTACTGGATACTAGTGATGGTATGCAAAAAATATGGGGAAAAAGTTTTATTTTTGCATTGCTGTTTGGGGATGAAGCTCTGCGAATGCCAATTTTATGGAGTAATGAATTAAGTAGGAAAATGTATTGTACAACTACAGTAGGGTAGTGTTGTAGCCTGTTCCTTATTGCTGTCTGGTAAACAAACAGACACGGACAGCATGCAGAAAAAAAAATCTGCTGTTTGATCTCAGTGTGCTTAATTTAAAATCTTTGTTCAAATCATTATTATTTCCAAAGAACATGAACTAATCCACCTGCAAAAGTTAGCTGCAAGTCTTTCAGTTTGTCGTGTTTATCTACTACATATGGATGAAGATATATGAGATTGTTAGTCAGCACCTATATGTGTATTTGCATGCATGTCTTTGGCAGCTTGTCTGTGTGAGACCCTTTATGTACATACTAAAGCATCCCTGATGCTCGTTAGATCCCGTCTCTCGGCAGCTGCTTGGCACCGTTCATATTAAATCACAATAATGGCAGATGAGCTCTTGCACTAGAGAGACAAGCATCTATTTGAAACTGCATTTTATTACACTTTGTTCCATTTAATCAAAAAAAAAAAACTATGTGAAAAGATAACCCGGTTTTAAAAAATCCCAGATAAACAGCAACGATTGCATCTTTAAATAATAAATGATCTTCTGCCTCTTACAGACGGGAATATAACTGAAAATAATTGAAGACAACAATGTCCTATAAGAGCACCACTCGAGCACTGCTGATTCAGAATCCCTCATAACTTCAAACATTCAGTCATAAAGTATAGATAATCCGTAAAAGAAAGGCATGCGTCTGTTTACAATTTCCTTCTAATTAAAGCTACAGGATAGGCTCTACCTTTGTTAAAGTTGATGTGTGTTTGTTAGACTTGCCAAAAACTGTACCACTGGCAAATTAGGGGTGGAATACAAAACGAAACAAACAATAACACTCTAATATGATCTGCAGTCAAGGAATAAATATTTCACAATCTGTCTACATTTGACACACTTTCAGTTTGAGAACAAAGGATTCTGAAACAACAAATTGCCCAAACTTAGTCTTGAGACAATAACCTTTTTGACCTGAATTAATTCACACAATAGTGACTTCAGCTTGACTGGGTATGTAATTGGTCCTCAATTTGTTTGGAATTTAATGACATATTGTTACTTCTGTTGGTGATTAATCAAAAGGGTAAAAACCCGAATCAGATCAATAAGTTAAACAAAATCCAATCATGACTGTAAGGCATGTAAAAAAAAAAAGCATTAATTGGGCAAAAGATGACGGTATGCTACTTTATAACAGGGTGAACTGAAAGTAACGGAAAAATCAGGTAAGCAGGATGCTGATGAAGGTGATGCATTCCCATCTTCCTTCTATGAACCACGCCAGCAGTGTGCAAGTGTGTCTAAGGGGGATAAGGTAGTGCTTGATGATTAATCACTGGACATAATAAAGCTTCTCCCCATGAGCACACAGTCCAGCTGATTCTATGATATGATTGGGGCCGATTAAAAAAAAAAAGAAATAATCATTCCTTACAGTGCATTCATAGTACACTCTAATGACATCTTCTGATTGGACCTTGCGGAGAAGATAATAAGGGCCGTCTTCAGAGTGGTCTCTAAGATTATTTCTTTAACTTCATGAAATGGGGCCACGGGCCTGGATGCTGCAGATTTGAGGATTAAGATAAGATGACCTTTCACATTATGTTGCCATGTATAAAAGATGAAGTTTACAGTACCTCATTACATTAGGCCTTATCAATGGTTGGAGCCTCTGTGAAGTCCCTTTGAACATCACAATGTTTTTTTAGGCTGGTTTACAACAGGCCTCTACCCCCCAGTGTGGGATTACTGTGCCTGTGTGTGTGTTTGGGTTATGGTTTGGATAACAACTGTTAATGTTCTAAAACAATTCAAAAATACTATACAAGGTGTATATATATATATATATATATATATATATATATATATATATATATATATATATATATATTTTAGGGGTGCAACGATACTCGTATCGATATTGAACCGTTCGATACAGTGCTTTCGGTTCGGTACGCATATGTATCGAACAATACAAAATTTTTAATTTATTTTATCAACTTTTCTTCTGACGAGGCTGTCTGTGTTGAGCGCTCAGTGGATCTGCGTTCGACTACTCCGCCTAGGCTGCACTGTCGAGCGCAGATTCACTGAGCGCAGGGCAAGCTAGCTAGACAGAAGTTAAGCTCTCCTTGCAACATGGCAAATTGAACCTCCCCCACCCTCATTCAGATCTGGCCTTTGGAACTATTTTAGTCTTCATGTGAAGTATGACCCTGAAGGTATGTGCGTCATGGACAAAAGTAAAACAGTATGTCGGATGTGCCAGGCAATGCTCAATTACATGGGTGGGAACGTGCAGCCCCACGCACGGGGCGATCCGCTGTAGCTCCTTAACGGAGATTTGCCATGTTGTGGCGTTAACGTTATTTCAGATTAACGCTGACAGCACTAGTGGGAACACAACGAATATGACTGCACATTTACGCCGACATCATCCTAGTGCAAAGACAAGTGGAAGCAGACAAAAACAACAAGCACGCATGTTACAAACTTTACCCGAGTCATTTAGACAGTCGTTAGCACATGATTCTCCTTATGGGGACCTGATATGTTTAATATGCTGCTGAGAATATAGCCCAGAAAAAGCGTATAGTATAGCTTTTATTTTGGAAAGAGACATTTCTCTGTAATAAATTCTCTTTTCTGATTTCTCCATCAGATAGATTTATTTTTTTTATTACTTTGTTGTTTCAGCAACATTAAATTTAAAAACTGTATGTTTGACTTAAAATATATATTTATAATTTTAATAAATGACAAATTAAAAAAGCATGAACATTTTTTTGAATCAAAAAAATATCGAACCGTGACACCAAAGTATCGAACCAAACCGAACCGTGAATTTTGTGTATCGTTGCACCCCTAATATATATATATATATATATATATAATTAAATATAAAAAAATTATATAAACTGTTTGAATATACAGTTTATGTCAAACAGTTCAGACCCAGCCTGTGAATGTTCATGCTAAGCTTTCAGGCACAGACACTGAAAAAAAGAACAATGGAGAACATTTTATTTCCACAGTTCTCCGAAATAATGTTGTCATTAGTGTTCAATGTTAACATCTAAGTTTCTAAAAAAAAAAAAAAGAAGAAGGAAAAACTGGAAATGGAAGGCAAAATGTCACTTGTTTCAAATGCAAACCAGCATGTTTAAAACATCTTTTCGGATCAAGTGATATTATGTTGAAACTAGAACCTGCCGCTGAAAAAATGCTGTCACTTGTTTCCAGTCTCCAAAAAAGTGAAACTACATTTGAAACAAGTCAAGTGATGTCACCCTAATGGCAGATTTCTTTTCTCTTGTTGTTTTGAGGCTCGTGAGGACTCTGATGCTGAGCGACACTTCTGGATCCTTCATCTTCAGCAGAACCAGACTCTCCGCTGGTCGGGATGAAGAACTATAGGCTTCAACAGGCAGCAGACTACTGGCCAACATCTCCAGGCTTCTTTGATGTGGGAGGCATTGCTTACCCCTATAACTTACAGCCCAGCTCTGCAGGGACTTATTTTTATAACCTCCATTATTTTCTATCATAAATATTCAAATCCAGATCTTAAATCCAGAGCTTAGTGAGGAGAATAGCCAAAAACAACATGCAGCTCTTCAGCTTCCCCTAGCTCTCGCTCTTCTATAGAAAATCATTATGAAGATTAATACAGAAATCAAACAGAATGCTGAGACGAGACTGCAGGACGCAGTAAAATAATGCACTCGAGATGGAATTTTTGGTCAAGGATCTCTGGCTTTTTTGTTCTTTGTTTGTTTGAGTATTTTGACACATTCTGCATTTCCTCCTTGTGGCTGTGAATTAATATTTGCAGCTTGAATATTAATCCTGATTCAGTAGTGGATTAGTTTGCCATTGTCCCCTCTGTGCTGAGCCCTAAATAAAGGCGCTGACATGGAGAGGAAATCTATACCTCTCTGCCCTGCAAACAAAGACCTCTGCACCCAGAGATAACACATGTCCCTGCAATGCAGACCCCCCCGCCTCCAACTACAACTCTACCCATGTGCTGGATCCTACCATCTCCCTCTCACTTTTCTTTCTCCTTCAACCCTCAATTCCACATTTCCCCTTCCTCTCACCACTCTCTTCCTCCCCGTCTCTCTCTCTCTCTCCCCCAGAAAAACTTTGCCATGGTAGATTTGCAAGGCAATTGTGCCCTTAAACCGCGCCTCTTCCTCAGCTTATACCATGCATTTTCCAGAGTTTATCAAAGAATACAATGGGGTTATGCTTTCACCATTATTCTCCAGGCAAGAACAGTAATTTAAATGCACCAGTACTACTGAAGCAGGGCGCAGCCCTGCTGTCTCACTATGGAACAGAGAGAGATGAAAATGCGTTACAAAAAACGCACAGCATTACTTTGTTGACCTTTCCTGTTCTCATAGTTTACAAACAGCTGTGAAGCTCCTTCCTCTGGGCTCTTTGTACATCAGAGACTGGGACTGATGGAGGCACGCCATGCTTAAATGAAGGGCTTTTTCTAACTTGCCTCCGTTGTGGCTCACAAACACAATTTAACAAACACACATTTACTTTATTTTTGCCACCAAAGCAGTTGCCAAAGCGAAGGAAGAAATACATGCTGAAACAGATACTGCGTCCTTTTATGTATGTATACTGTGCATATCATAGCAGACAGTCTATTTAAAAACAAAAGGAAAAAAATCTAAACATACATAGATCTCAAAACACCCACCCACACATATCACGATTTATTTTCCCATCCGTTGCAGTCTCATCAGTGGGCAATTTTAAACCAGCGTTCCATTTTTACGGCAAACACAGCTAAAGCCGTACTGTTATTTTTTGATGCCACTAAATGTGTGCGCCACAGTTCATCTCAGACTTTCAAATGAGCAATACACTGTCCTCAATGACACTAATCAGCACGTAACTGCCAGTTCATAGGATGAGATGTATTGTGCACAGACACGTGTGTTTTATCATGCTATCGTGAAAGCAAACGGGAGCGTCGAGTACCGTGTTTTGAACGGTGGTTCTACACATGTGCCCTGAGGCTGAATGCCAGGTGAATATTAACAGCGAGCTGCGTGAGGGGTAGAAGATGCATAGGACGCAGGATCACAAGGACACAAAGTTAGAGATGAAAAAAAAGGAAGAAGGAAGAAAAACAACAGAAGGATTGAGGTGGATTAGAAGTGAGGGGAACATAA
Source organism: Neolamprologus brichardi (assembly GCF_056152115.1). Classification (NCBI taxonomy): domain Eukaryota; kingdom Metazoa; phylum Chordata; class Actinopteri; order Cichliformes; family Cichlidae; genus Neolamprologus; species Neolamprologus brichardi. Next base: position 19,044,550 of record NC_142104.1, on the reverse strand, counting down.
AGGGAGCAATAATAAAGGAAAGTGGGACTGAAAACAGTAAAATATAAGAAGAGGAGAAAAACGTGGATGACTGCAACAGACAGCTGGACATGGACCGGGCCGGGCCGGTCTGCAGACCTGGTCAGACTGATGAGAAGAGGCAGCAATAGTGATGCCATTATGTCGTTAATCAATCCACTGGTGTCTGCTTGTCTGGGTGGGCAGATACTCACAGTCTAGAAGGGGTTAATGGGAAATCAATGAGAGGGATGTGCTTATGAGCAGGACAAGGGGAAAGAGGGACAGGGGGGAGAGGCAGAAAGGCGGGGAGGGGGAGATAGGAACATTGTTTCCTGTGATAGCAGCAGTCTTCCCAGATGTTATCTGTCATTCAAAGAAACACTCTGGTGACCAGATGTTTAGGCTCATCGTGGTGGAGTGGGTACACATCCTAGTGGGGGATCAATATAGGTCAAGTACATGGTAATATTTATCACTACGCTGCACACACATACACACACACACAAGGCGCTGATGTCTCTACAACACAGAGACTTGTGCTGTGAAGAAAACTATGCACTTGGAATAAAACAAAATAAAATAAAATAGAAAAGCACAGCCTTCTGATATGTTTGTTTTTTTCAAGAGGCTATTTACTGTATCTGGTGTTTTTTCATTAATATGGAGCTTAGGTTTGACCTGGATCAGCAATATCTCTTTCCTACGTCCATTAAAAGAAACAAAGGGAGGCGTTGATTTGGACGGAAAGGTAAAATAAATACAGCAAAAATCAGCCAGGGTAGATCTCCAAAGGCCTGGAGGCATTTGGGGTGGTGGGTGGAGAGTTGGAAAGGGGGAACCCAGAGCAGGTCCCAGTGCAGTGAGGCTCTTTGTAGTTTGAGCAGTCTGAACTAGCCAGAGGCTTACTGCTCTAACCCATACCACTCAGAGAGACTGTTTGGGGGAATTACACCACAGAGTAATAATTAATCAAGTAAATGCTGAACTGCTTTGATTTGGATTACATTAACATATTATCAATAATGTATTAATCAAGTACAAATAAACACCTCTGCATAATAGCATACTTAAGTAACTACGCTTCCACGCTTAACTCAAAAAGTTTGGTGTTGTTTAAGCAATGAGGAAAACCACAGCAAACTACAGTGGAAGCAGCAGAGTCTCGCGGCTTTGGAAGCAACACCTCTTGGCACTTAACTGTCTTTGTTCATCAGCTTCCTTTTTCATCAGCGCATCAGCCATTTTCAAGAACTTTTACCAAGAGGCGAAAGAAAAATTATGAATTCATTTATTTACTCTTAACAATGTCAGAAGGCATCACGGGGAATAAATAAACACTGATGAAGCACTGAAAACACAATACACGTAATTTGTGCAAAGCTACTCCAGGTTTGATTCCAAAAGTAGCTGAGTGGATTGAGGAGAGAAAAAAAGAAAAGGAAAAACTTAGTCACTTTTATCATTTGCAGAGGAGTCGAATCAGCTCTGCTTTTGTATTTTCACTTAAATACATGTTCTGTTTTTCCCAGATAAGTTGTGTTGTTTAAAAGCATCCGTTCTCGCCTAACGCTTTGTTCATTGGGGGAACTTCATGCCCAGGGATTTTCTAAACACAATTCATCAAAGTGGAACGGCAGTCTTTTTTTCTGCATTCCTAATCCTTTTTGCTGCAGATGAGAGATTTGCTGTTCAGACTCATTAAGATTAAAGCGTTTTGCCAGAGTTATTTAAGAATGCAAAGTTCCATGTGAGACCTCTCAGAGTTCAGAACAGAAGAAAATCCTATTGACACGCTCGGTGCACTGGGGGCTGATCTTAGCCTATATTTCTATATTTGGTGTCAGTGATTGAGTGATAGCATGTGAAACAGTTTCCCCCGCTGCATTTGTGCTTTAGAGTTACAATCACTTTTCCGTTCTTACAATTAAAAGGTAACGGGTGAGCTCCTTTTTCTTCACTTGTTAAATTCATTTGGCTGCTTATGCACCTATAAAAACATGTGACTATACCATCTGGTTTTAATACGAATGTGTAGTTTATTGGCTTTGATAACTAAATATAAACTGGCAGACAAATTAGTTGTTTTGCGGTTAAGGGAAACAATACATTATGGTCATAGGCTGTAAATGTGCAGTTAACTAGGCAGTATTTAGCTTTCTGGTGTTATTTTGGCAGCAGAGTTTGGCTGGGGTGAAATTATCAGTCATCTGGTTGGACAGACAACAGTTAACGTTTAGCTGGAGGTGATGGCAGTCTTTTAGCTGAAAAAGAAATTATCATTGGATCGGACTGAGTGTTAGTCTTCTGCCTAAGGATTTTTAATATTAGCCTTTTTGGCCGGAGTCTCAGTAGTCTCTTGGCTGTGCTCTGAAGCTCCTTTCCCAAACTTTCCAACTCCAAGTGTCGCAATCTGGTTCCATTTTACAGCTGGCCTTGAGATTGTAACAGAGCTCCTTTCTCTCCCTCCTCAACCGCATATTTAATCCCTGTGCTTATGTCAAACTTAATTACAGGACCTTGTACGAAAAAATAACAAGTGAGCCTTGTAGGGGTGAGAGAGAGAGAAAAGAAGAGTATTAAGAGAGGGATAGAAAAAGAGACACGGGGAGAATGTTAAGAGGTGTGAGGAGGAAAAAGGAACAACAGAGACATTTAATCTGTAGACTCAGCATGCTAAATGACCAAACAAAAAGCTTTGATCTCAAGTACCTCTTTTTAGTTGATGCTGGAACAGGCCCAATCTAAGTCAGCACAGGCATTTAATTCATGAGCTCTCAGTGGCCTAAAACACCCCCACCCCCCCAAAAACAATATGTGAACTAGCACAGCGCAAGCATAGTATCTGCTTTGCATCTACTGTATACATCTATAATGGCTAACTGCTTTTCAAAGACGCACAGGCTGTAATGATAAGAAAGTGACCCGCGAGCGCCCACATTCATATCCTTTCAGTGAAAATCCAGCAAATTCTCCAGAAACCCCCCAAATCAAAAAAAAAAAGAAAAAAAAATCATTAGACCGAGACAGTCATTCAGCTCGTGCACGTGTGCGTTTGTGCACCTAAAACTATTTACTCTGTAGAAGTGGAACAGCTGGGGAGAGAGATGTTTAGTCTGTCAGTTTAAAACTATTACCTCAAACTCTGAAAATATGAGCTGAGCCTGTCGTGCATCGACACAGGGAGACAGCACTGTGAAGAACAAACCTTTGAAAAGTCTAAATCAATTTTTGGGGGAGTAACATAACAAACGCTTCAGCGCAGTGAAGAAAAGGGGATCTCTTTTTTTAACAGTTTGAAAAGCACATATTCATACAATCTTCATAAGGCAAAACAGCATAAATGCAGTATACATGAAGCCTTTTGAAAAGGAAGATGACAGTGCAGCAGAAAGGGAAGAGACACAGGGATACTCCTCAGAGATGCAGACAAAACAAACAGGAAGACCATCACTGCTACATACAGAGCTCCATACTGTTTCCCTACACCGTTCACACTCAACACACCTCACCACCCATCTACCCACCCGTCCACCCTTCGGGGCAGCCTACTGACTAAAGCCTTCCCAGACTGGACTTGAGTGGTCAAGCAATGGACTACAGGAGGGAGAGAGGTTCCCATGCCACTGGTGCTGGAACTGGCGCGCCACCCGGAGGTATTTATAGCAGGCCAGCACTAAAGGGCCGGGAGAGAGGGCATGCTTGTTTTCCTTTCCATTCCCCAGGCACTTTCACCAGGCCTCACATGTGGGTGTTAAATATATATCCAAATACTGGGAGCAGCATTGTGGGGGCAGAGAACAGAAGGTAGTGGGCTCCATTGGAATTGGAGGGAGTTGGGGGTGGAGAGGTGCAGTGAGAGATGGAGAGCTGAGAGAGAGGGATTGGGAAAACAAGTCTGATTTGTGGGGAAAGAAAGAAAGAAAGAAAGAAAGAAAGAAAGAAATTGGCTTTTAGTGAAATTGCAAAATGTGAACAGAAGAAAAGAAGACAAATAAGTTTGTATGGGCTTCCAAACTCAAATGGGTCTTAGACACACAAGTAGGCTCATTGGCAGCTCCAGGATGCCATCTACACCCAGACCAGGATCAGTGGTGGCTGAACTCAACACAGATTATATGTAGACTCCACAGCAGGGGGATAGTGCAGACAAAATAAAGGGACATTTGCAGGGAGGTGCAAGGGAGGTCCTCCTGTTGTGGCTTCCTTAACTTCAAACAATATCTGGCTGCATCCACTACATACTCTGATGTGTGTCTCTTTCTATCGCTCTCTCTCTCTCTCTCTTTCTCCCTCCTTCTGCATGGGAATTCCAGAGTGACATTATTACTATGATGAAAACAGACCCCATAAATACGGAGCACTATGATGAATATAACAGCGATTATGGGGGCAGCGATAATTAGATCAGGAAAGAAAAACTCATTGAAGTTTTCTCTGTTTTTGTGTTTGGGAATTCCTTTCAACCTTGTGTCTTAATGTATGAGGAATTACAGAGCCAACAGTAGCGTGGTAATCATGTGGGTCTCTATGAGGGCCTCTTGGGGCCTCTTCAGTGATCCTCTCTCCTGTTTTAGCTCTCTGCTCCCACTCACATCTCGGTAAAAGCCACCCTGCTGTCTGCTTTTTTAATGATGGTTTGGCCAACAAACAATTAATAGGCTGCCCCACAGATGCCGTTAAAGATGAAATAGCAGGAGCGCTCCCAAAAGAGGCCATCCAGCAACTCCTGCTATCTTTCCATCCAGGTTTACTCATCAGGTTTTAACCTCTTCAGCAGCTCTCTCTCACCTACACAGTCTCAGCTTAGATCTTTAAGCCCTAAGACTACAGCTTTAAAAACACCCTGACCTGAGCCTCTGTCCAAATCCCAAATGTACAGCAGCCATCCCACTAGCTGACTGCGTCAGAAAGATTCCACCATAGCCTCTGTTTTTTCATACTTGTGGGAAAATAGCAGTTCATGTTTCCTTGGATGCTTCACACATTCCTCACCCTGTCTTCACATTGCAGGGCCCCAGAGTAAGGGTATGGCCAGAGCCACTCGAGAGGAGGTGCTTGGCAAATAAGAGGTGTGGCTAAATGAAAATGGAAGGGAATTTTTTTGTGTTTATTTAGGAGGGAGTTGCTAGGCGATGGGAACTCAAATAGGCACTAATTACATTTCCCTGAGTTTGATGAGTATAACAGAACTTGGACAGGAACTTTGGAGCTCATTTAACTTCTCAGAACACAGCTGGGAATTATAGATAACAGAACATCTGGAAGTCACAAAAATACTTCTCTAGCGTCTAATCCAGACTAATTCAAAAGCTGCCACATCCTGCATTGAACGACAACCCAAAGCCAACTCAGTGACAGTTCCAATATTACAACTTTTGTAGTAAAAAACATAGACGTCTCTGAATGACGTTTGAGTAATTTGGGCAAAGGTTCATGCTTTCTAGACTATACAGCAGCCTCTCCTTAAAATTGAGCGTTACACTGAAAGGTCACGGAAAAGTACCTCAAAGCACCGACAGTTTACATGAACTCACACACAGACTGTTGCACTATGCAGTAACACTCTGTGCTGCAAGTTCACATATTCGGCGCAAGTATCAAAAACACGACTACTTAAGTCCCGTAATGAAGCTGTGAAAAGCACAGCCCAAACACACAAAGCCACTGAGAGATGCGCACAAAGAATACTCTACTTGGCCACATTTGGGATTGGTCTCATCCCAAATTCCTGACCTCAAAATTTCAAGACAAAGGTAGCTGGTCTTGATTTATGCATGCTTCAACACAGAATGGAGAGAACAGGACATAGTAGAGAAGAAATTAATTTTGATCCTGAAAACATTATTAATGGTAATGTTTAAAACATCAAAGCCCTGGCTGACAGAGACACAGCATCTTCACTCTGACAAGCTGGAACAGATGAGCTCACTTGAGTCAGTCAAGGTGAGGCACGGGGGAAAATGTAATTTGTCTCTCAGTTGATTTTCATTGAGATTTTGTGGCGAGTATGTGGTTCAGAATAGGTCAAAATCGTGTAGCTTGAATAAGTTATGTGGAAGGACTAACCGTGATATAAAGGACAGTACCTTCCTCTCTGCCATTAGCTTGTGTATTTGTCTTTGTGCTATTAGTTGGCAATGGATACTCAGGAGGAACTGGTAGTTTCCTTTTAGACCAGCTGACTAAACCCACCCCATGCAGACCACCAGCTAGAACATATGAATCTTAAGCTCTTCTCATAAGCCAGAGAAGAGACCATCCTCTTTCTGTGTGGACTTCTCACTTTAGCTTTGGGCAAAGGGATAAAGCTTCTCTTACTCCCACATGTTCATTTACCCCCCACCATCACACCAATTGAACCAGCGAGTCTGGGGGTAGTCACATTGATATTCAACGCGCATCTCCATCCCCCAGCCACAGCCATCCCCACTGGAAACATTATTTCATTACATGTATTATGCATTCAGCATAAGAGAGCTGGTGAATGTGCAGTGTGCAGATGCTTGTGTGTGGGTGCGGGCAGGCTCGGATGTTTCCCTCTATGTATACATGGTTGTGACATGCCTGTTGTAAAAAGAGTTTTAAAGAGGGTGTAAAAAGTTATAATGCCTCAGGGATGCAGCGTTAATGGCACTTGGTTTACTTTGTGAGCACCAAGACAAAATATTTATTCCATACTATTTGTGTCAACATTAGAAAAAGTGATTTTGCAAGTTTTACAGTGTAGCGGGACAAAGTTCCCTGCAGAGTCTGAATGAGTTTCCTCAGTTCATCTGAGTATGTGCACCCACATGTGAATGTATACTGTGCCTCATGCAGAGAAGGCGATAAAGAGATAGACAGAGAGAGCTGAGTGAAACAGGGGAAAGAGACCAGAAAGAGATGAAGATAGAGAGACAGACAGACAGATCTTTCATATGGCCCACTGCTCTTTGGGCCCTGATCCAGATGTCACCAGAACAGTTTTTATTTGTTAATGTCTTGTTTTAAAAGCCCCCTTAAAAGCACCCGCCGCTTTTCCCTCAAGTCTTTAAGTGGCTCGACACAGTACACTCTTGTCTGATCCTAACTGGAATCAATTTGGAAAGAAACCATTTCACCTCTGATTAAGCACTGCTCTGTCTCTGCTGTGGCATGCTGACCTTTCCAGAGGTCTGTCTTATGCTGCTAGGAGGAGCCAACCAGATGATGTGCTAGGCTAATTAGACTGATTGACGTCAGCAGGCCTGGCATGAAAGTGGCTTGTATTTGAACCTTCGGCCATTTGTCAGGACTCACAGTCGCATCTCTGTCGTGGGCTCTCAGTGTCACAAGTCCGATTCAACAGCTAATTTCATTTGTATAGTGCACTACTGTACACCCAGTCACTCTTTCTAAATCTCCCGTCACATTTTTCCCCCTTTAATTTTCATACATGAATAATCCTTTTTGTCTGACACGAGAGGCAGTCAAAAGAGCGACACCTGCCTGTTCTCTTGTGATACAGTGAGCCTCGTGTTTCTGCCCCCCGTGTATGTTAAGCAAAACTTTAACTATGTTCAGTTTTGGGTCAAATATAGACTCACGCCAGGCCAGTAGGGCACCCATAAGCAACTGTGCCAAATTTCTTTTTGATTTCAGCGTCTTGGATGCGGCTGCCCTCGCACACCGCCTCTCTGTGTGACCCATGTAATCGTCAAGCATTTCTCATCAATTCATCCCTCTCGCTCTTTTCTAAACTCCTGCTATGAAGCTGCAGTCCTGGCAGTGTAGTGCAGGTTGAACATCTGTGCGTATCACGGCCTTGTGTAACACATAAAACATGGAAGTCCCAAGAGCTATAAAATCTTGCAAACCCACAACGCTTTGAGAAGAGAGTTCAGAGGCAAGAAGTCCACCAGAGACCGGCCCTCAGTCCAAATTCCAAGCACTTTGCCTCATACACCCTGAGAAACGTTGCCTAAAGAGAGGCCTGGTAGAGAGAAACCTCACCTCCAGTTCAAGCGGATTCCTCTGCCCTTTTATTTGCTCTCGTTTGGCTGCAGGGGGAACGTGCTCCACTCTGACCTGGGGGCACTCATCCAATCAGCTCGCTATCTGCTGCAAGGGCCTCCATAATAGTGACATTTTTCCACCTCGTCAATAAAGTGGTGAAAGCCACCCTCCACCCGCTACTTGACCATTTAACTTCTTCCTGAAAAGGCCCTTTCTTTCTGTCTGTCTCTGTGCCTGGCTGAAATCAATAAAAGCAGAGCAAGGAAAGAGGCCAATCCAGCAGCTGCATTAACTGGTGGTCTCAACGGCTGTACAAAGAGGATGGCTGGCAGAGAAAAGGAAACAGGAGAGCGGGCAGCTCAAGTCTTTCTCATTCATACAACACTGAGAGAAATCTGCTTATAACCAACACTCGCCGTTGTCATCTGGTATGAACAAGGAGATTCTGAGAATGATGAATGAAAAAAATTCACTGCTACGCCATCCCATACGCACACCCTAAAAGTCATAAAACTGAATTAAAACTGAAAACCTGCATTTATTCACACAGACTGAAAGGTGACAATCATATGCAACAAAATTGACATATATATTAACACATATATAAACTCTGTAGTCTCTAATGATCATTGCTTGCCATGGCTCATTTAGTAGCTGCATTCACACATCACCACATGTCTGCAGTGATTGACATAATGGCATCAGAGTGAGAACAAAATGTCTTCCAATAAAGGAGCAGGAGGGAGAAAATGAGAGAGATGGGTTACATCTATGCCCGTGCTGAAATGAGTGCAGTGCTTTGTTTGGTTATGCTGTCTGAGCTGAAATTGATTTCTGTGAGAAGCATGCACCAAAGAGCCCCTGCATTCAGATGAAATAAATAACACACTCTCGTAGAGATGGGAGGGTATGTGGAAGAAGGAACAGAAGGTGAAAAATGGGATAGCGGAGGAGGGAAGAAACAAAGATGGATGAGGTCAAAATGAATTTACAGTAAAAGGGGGTAAAAGAAAGAAAGAAAGAAAGAAAGAGCTGAGATAAAAATGAAGGGAATGTCTAAAGGTGGTGGACTGAATGCCATGTCTTAAGTCTAGCACAACATTGAAAAAGACACAGCCTGGAAGACATCTGGAGTGGAGGATAACAGCCACACGCCACTCTCCGACCACAGACAACATGATGAGGGATTAAACTTCATTACAACATGTTATGGTAATGAATGGGCTGTGGCTAGTTGTGGATGTGTTAAGAGTAATTATCCTTCTCCAGCATATGTGTGAGTGACACTTGATTGCGAACGCCATGTCTTTGTATGTGCATGTGTGCTCATCATAATCACGGGAATCCATGTTTAGTCAACTGGATATGGCCAAAAAATATCCAAGAGGTCTTTTCCACATTGAACCAAATAGAAGCGAGCTAATTAAAATGCAATACGGCAAGAATAATCTCTCACAATTAGTTTTAACACCATTCCTCACCAGAAGATGAGCTTGGGCAGGCCCAGGCATTGTGGTCTGGGCCAGTGTTTGGGTATCTGGGTCCAGGGTTATTGCCAGAGAGGGAGGGGGACAGACAAAGCCACACAACCAAGAGATGTGAGGTTGAATCTCGGTCACTTCGACTGCCTGGTCTTATGGCTGACAGATGTTAGTCTGATTCAACAAGATTTGCGACTCTGGAAAAAGTTACACCGCACTGTGCTCCCCGCTGCAAATTTTATTCTCTGTGCAATGAAACATCTCATACATCATCATTTAACAAGACATAAGCAAAAGCCCCTCCCTGGATTACAAAGTCACTGATAAACTATGCCACTTGAATCTACGGTTGCAATGCGGTGAAGTATTTAAGTGTTTGAGCTGGCCGGTGTAACGGTATAGTGTTCCCTAGTTGAGTGACAGCGTGCTTTTAAATGCAAAAACACAGAAGCCTGCTATGGTTGACGTACCGCTGCTAATGTTGCTAAAGATCGACAAGGACTGGAGAACTCTTTTATTTATCAAAGTGTGAGAGTCTGGAGGGAATCAAAGGGGAAGTCCTGTCCCCAGGCTGGCTTACATCATCCTCTTCACAGTAGAAGAGGGACATGCTGTGAATAGGTGTTCCCCACATCGGCAACCTATTAGTTGCTCGTGTTTACTAATATTTGGATTTGTGGCGTTGTAAGTGTTTTGTTCTGCGTAAGGGAAACAGACACAAGGCTTCTGTGTTGGCATATTTCCCAGAGTGGGCATGTGGACATGCAGACAAGCAGGGTGGTATTAAATAGAAAGAGTCTTTTCCCCAGGGAGGATGGAAGAGTGAGATGACAGTGGATCATTAGACTGGTGTTGCCTGCAGCTTGCTAATTTATGCAAATTAATTTCTTTGCTGATGCCAGTTCTTCCCAAGCAGTCGACATCAAAAGCCGAACGGGTTAAACAGCTCTACTCTCCTTTGGTGGTCTGGGAAGTTTAGCAGCATAAGCTAGGGAAGGCTGTGTTATACCAGGCGACAATCACACAAATGCACACTATGCCAGCCTTCTTCCTGGCAAGGCATCGGACAGACAGCCAATCAGGTCCACGCTGGTTCTCTTGTAGACGAATGGCATGGCACGCTGGCCCTCTTGTCGCCCCGCCTACCCTCCCCGCTGCACCGCAGCTGCCCAGAATGATTTTATAAACATTTTGCCAGTGGATCAATACCTGTATTGATCAACCATTGTGAGAGTGATCCGTCTAAAACCCAGAGCAGCCTAGAGCTCAGAGATGGGAGGAGCGAAAGAGAGAGGCTGCAGAGAGGATGGAGAAAGAGAGAGAGTCTGCAGCCACAGTGAAAGGGAGAAGAGGTGCAAGGGAAGAGAAGGGAATCTGAGAGAGAAGCAGATGCAGAGCTGAAGGCAGGTGGAAGGAAGATTTCGGAAAACGCTGCCAGGCCGCTGGGATTGGGGAGAAACCAATGGTAATTGCTTTCTCATTAAGGGAAGGGAGGGAGGGGATAAGGGCGACTAATGACTACTGCGGGTAAGTGACGGAAGGGTAGAAATAGTGTGAAGAAATGTGTACATGTATGGACTAAAGGGGGTGACTCCAACACCCGAGGTGGCTAATGTCTGCACTAGTTTGGCCTGCTGTAGTATGTAGCACTTTAAGGTTGTTGCATGTGTATAAGTGTGCATGACTGCATGAGGTTCAAAGAGACTGAGTTTGTGGAGAAGTGAGGAATCTTGCTGATAAGTTAATTAGATGTTCCACAAAGAAAAGCCGAGCTTAGTTTATTTATTACTAACTGTATTTTTCTTTTCTTTGTTTTTTCCAGGAACACCCTACCTTTTTTTCCTCTTTGAAAAGTAGTACTTGGAATGGTCGGCACTTTTCCTTGGTGACAAAGAAGGCCCAGCACACAGAGCTGTCATGAATTCAGGTGATACAGCAAAATCAAAACTGGATATTCCTGGGAAATCCTGGACCTCTTGGAAAGTAAAAGTCTGCAACTTGGACACACCCACATAGGAAGAAAGAATGCAGTTCTAAAAATCAAAATGGCTGAATGAAGATAGTGTATGCTATGGAAAACAGTTTGCAGTATCGCAATTTTTAAGTGGTGCGGATATAGCTGTCTTTGGGATTTTAGTTTTCACATTTTTACAGATCATTGGATTAAATAGACTTTTTAAAAATATTTTAATTATGTGGAAATTTTACAGAAGAGAGGACTTAGTCGAAAAAGCTCACCAGCGAAAATTAATGATCGATTTAAGGCCACAAACGGCACTGCAGGAGGAGGAGCCAAAAGCTTTTGGGATCATCCTCCAAGTCCAAAGGGAAATTAAGTTTCCATTGATTGGTTTTAAATGTGACTATCTTGCACATAACTGAGTATTTGAGAGGAGATACATGCTCATTGATACTCATGAACTCACTATGCACTGGAGTCCTGATGTGGAAAAACAGAAAGAGGCCTCAACACTCTACAGGTTCACTCCTTGTGAAAAATCAGTTGGACTTGACAAATGAATGTGATGTACCAAGGGAAAAGGCACATGTAATTTTGTTAATAAACTGCAAAAAGGAATTTAAAAACATAGAAAACAATATAAGTCTCTCTATGTTTGTGGGACTATTTCCCCTTACCTGTGGCAGCACTTCTTCACACTAAAACAAATCTGTTTAACAGTATGCTGCTCTGAACAGGGTGTCAGGGTGGCTCCCAACAGAGTTCAATGAATCTATGCCATTTTCTAATGAGGGAAAAAATTAAATCACAAATGTATAAACATATATTTTGTAAACTTTTATACTTTCGTGTATGAATGAATACATTTTTTCACTGTGGTGATTTTATATGACTTTAAACAGATTACACTTTTGGGCAAGTGCTGTTGAGGGATTATATATTGTGGCAGAGTTTGGTTCTGAGTTACTACTTGTATCACACTTGAACTGGATTTCAAAAAGCAGATGGAGTATTGGTAACCAGGACGTTCAGATGCTGAGAGGAAAGTCAGCAACACCAGGATGAGAATACTTGTATCAGACTTTGTCAATATACGTAATGCACACATTACATGTCCAGCAGCAGCAGCAGCAGCAAGCAATTTTAACCACTGCCATGCATAGTGCTTTGAGTAAAAATGTTTCGATCAGCTCAGGGGTGAAAAAAACAAAACAAAAAAGCTGTCACAGGTCTCTGACATATGTGTTACTATAAACAAATGTCCCTACGGTGACTAATTATCATGACACGTAAATAAATCTGAAATATAAAGCTACAGTGCAAACTAATATAATCTATTTATTCAAGATAAATGTCCATATTCTTAACATGAACTTTTTGAGTGGCAAACAGCAAAGATTCAGGACCTGTGTTAGAACAATACTGGGGGTTGCACTGGTGGGGGCATGTTTAAGGTACTGCTGCACTAATATAATTGTGAAAATACAGTACAGCAAATGCAGGTGGTGTACCATATCATGTGGCAAAACGCTGTACAGGAAAGACAGGCTTTACAGTACAGTTACAAGCTGCATGTTTTGAAGTACTCCAACAAGACTGTGTGCTAGCCTTTGTTTGACTGGCCAGTGCAATGCCTTGTTGGATGACCGTGTCGTCATTCAGCAAACAGCCCTGTTCTGTTATGTTGGCATCCTTCCTGAAACACTATCCTGGCACCATTCAAATGAATGAAAGTCTTGTTTGCCCATGCAAAGCTAAAGTTGATTACCCAACAACCTTGGCTGGCTAAAAAAAAGTGGACGAAAGAAAGCAGTTGCAAAGGTTATAAATTGCACACTTACATTTGCATTACCTACTTGTCAAATAAATCAGTTTGTGCCATAAACCAACAAAGCCTAAGACCTAAGAGATTTAAGCCAGGAGTTGATCGATACAGCCTCAAAATGAGAGCTTTACCCATTAAACAATGTTTCATCATAATTACATAAACATCTATCCATCCATCCATCTTCTTTTATTGGTTAGAACAATTAACCAATAGCTTTTACTTTTATTGTTACTCTCCTTTTGTCCATATCTGCTTAGTTTCAGGAAGATAAACACTTAAGCCTTATCAACTCTCTCAAAGATATAATTCATGCGCTATCAAAGCAGAACTGGGGTGCTGGAGTCATTTCCTTGTTTCCTTTTATCCTTTTCGTTTGATTCCTACTGTCAAAAACAAATCCTTGGAAGAATGCCAAACAATAAATTAGGGTCTTCATTAAACACATCAAATCTAAATTACTATTCAATTAACAAGGCAGTCAACCTGAACTAATCAACCAATTAGGCTGTGTGTGTACACAGAAAAGCCAACAAAAGCGCACGAGTCCCCTGGGAAAGCTGTAAAACACTGCAGAAGAGTGACAGTACAAATGAGAAGAGACTTGTTTAGCAGGGAAAAGGAGGATGTGGAAGTGGCAGAAGGTAAATGTGGCACTAAGATCACTACGAACCCCATTCATCTCTGAGCAAAACAAATAAAATAATTAAAAATGGAATAAAGTGTCCATAAAAAAAGTAAAAAAATTTTAAAAAATGCGGATACCTACGAACTTACAAGATCTGCAACCGACTGTGTGTTTCAATTGGTATATTTTCAGGTGTTTCTAAGCAATATTTTTATTTCAGAAATGTGTTAAAAAATAAGGCATATTTATTTTCTGCACATACACATGTTAACTGCTCATAATATCCATGTTAAGCTATGTATTGTTAGTTTTATAATTTTTCATTAAATAAAAGTATCAATCCTGGAGTGCTTTATCAAACAACTCGATAGTGTACATATTTAACAGTATATAGTGGTTCTCAATGACTGCACTGGCTCAGTCTTTTTATGGGGGACAGTATTTTAACATTTACTGACTTTAAATGAAGACTACTTGAAAACACAGTCGCACAACATTTGTCAGAAAGTGCAGAGAATCTGCTAAATTAACTGTGCTAATTGTGCCATTTATCTTTGCTGAGTGTTGTGACAAAGCTAAAAACTTTGTCATGTTTCATTCAGTATTTTAGGTCTGGCAGTATGTCTGTGTTGAACGTACCTTTGGGCCACACCAAATGTGTTCTTCACTCACAGAATGCAACCTACAGGGAAACACACACAGACACACACACAATTACTTGTTTAAATACATATATACATATGGCAAGAGAGCAAGAAAGAATAAAGCCAAACCAAAGCAGGTTTTTGAATTCACGTTTTTGGCCAGTGTCATTAGCTGACCATAAATATAAAAATATAAACACACAACAATGATAGAGATCTTTCTGATTAAAAAAAAAATACAGGCAGGGACATTTCTACCCTTTTAACCCCTCACATCTAAATGTCTGCATCTGATGGTGCTTCACTACAGGCTAAAGGGGGTTGCAGAGAGGAGAACGCCATTATTGTACCAGTAAATGTCAGAACAACCCCATCTAATTGTGCCATTACTAATTCATGTTTATTAATGCAGTGATGTATGATGGCTCCACAGACAGACTGAGTTTGTCTGTGCCTGTCATGTATGCGTTATTCTTTGCTGATGAGGGCTGTAGGGAGTGTGTTAGTGTTAGACTCAGTGGTGGCTGTGGGGGCAGATGGCGCATGTAGCGACAGTGCCAAGTGGTGTGTGACTTTAACATGACGGCAGAGCGGGTGAGGCGCTCGACTGGTGTCTTCTACTGGCCCAGTGCCAGGGCCCCCGGTCCCCAGTGCCCCGGCCCCTCACTACGCCAGAGCCTCTGGGCAAGTACCGCAGTTATTGTTTTCACTGCCAAGCAATTAGCAGCACTTAAGATTTATTTAGTCATGCTCTCATGTGTGGTAATTAGCTTGGGGCCCAAGCAAGCCTCGTCATCCAATCACCTATTTTGCTCACACCAGAGCAATGCATCCACAGGAGACAGTGAGGGAATGTGAGGGAAGATGCAGGAGCTATAGAGGGTGGGAATGTGAAGGGAGGTGGAGCAGAGCTAGAAGGATTACAAGAGCACCAACCCAGCTCTCTGGATCAGCACTTTTTAAGAGATCTTCAGGGGCCTGTTGGCTGAACGCATAGCAGGAGGAAAGGGCAAACACAGCCCAGTTACACTTTTATGGAATGCTTTGTGGAAAAACACCCCTGACACACACCTCGGCCTGGCAGCTCGGTTTGTCATATGGCCCAGGGGGCTCTGCTAGCCTATCACATGACCATTGTAATGACCTTAAAGGGCAGTTTCCTCAACAAGATCAGACCACTCCCACTGGCTGAATCGTTGTTTGGCAAATGCAGTTTGGGTCAGTGCATAATATGTGAAGCATTTGGTCTTCAGGCTGGAATAAAAAAAATAGACACCTCACCAAATAGATTATGCAAAAGCTGACAAGCAGGGAAAAACAAAACAAAAAAATGACAAACAAATGCAAGTTTCCTTACTGTTGCTGATCCATAACCCTTTTGGGGAATTTACATAATATCAAACAGTATATAAATGCATGAGTTATGTCCTAAATTAGGTGCATGTGACTGGAGCAGCTACTCTAACAGCTTGAGGATTGAGGGGAATCAGTGCATAATACCTTTTATTATCTACTTCAACAAGAAATAGTTTTCCCTTTTAAAACAGCCCAATGCAGAGTTTTATAACAGTAGCTCAGAGAATACATGTGAGCACATGAAGGTCAAAGGCAGGTTAAACTGCACATTCACATACATATGCACAAAGAAAACCCATCAATCCATGCTGGTTTTAGGTGGTGAATTAGTGAATCACTAAACTTTAAAATACAATTTGTGGGAAACTATAGGCTGTGTGTCACTGATCGTGGAAAAGCAGCACAAATTGCTGATGCAAGACTTCACAATCGAATTTTTTTGTTTAGTCTTTTACTGGTGGATCATTACAGAACTGGTTCTACCCACCACCTCAAATGGTCTTTTATAGGACAGTTCGATTGGTGAAATATCACTTTCCACTTTTTTTTTTCCTCCAGGGGAACTGTGACACGCCAAACCAATCAGAACCTCGCAAGCCAACCCCTGACCTTTTTCATCTCAATATGACTACCATTACAGTGCAGAAAATTAGAAGCGTCCCGCTATTGTTCAGTAGCGACGGGGGTGATGGAGGTTATTTAAAGATAAATGCTTTAGTGTTCATGATCCATGCTGCAATCACATGGATCACCACTAACACAGAGCAAAGGAGAAACACGTCTGCTAAAGCCCAGTGGCTGCAGGAGTGCACATGCGCACATAAGAGGCTATGTGCTGATGGATTCATGTTGATTGTTTAGTGGTGATGTAGCCCTGCATTTGCCTGGTAAACCCGCCTGTCGGCGTTAGAAAGGCGGGTTTAAGGGGATGCTTTTGTATTATTATGTAAGTATTCGTATGAACAGCATTAAATGCACAATTTAGAGGACAAATTTTGAAAGGAAACACTGATAGCTACATAGCCTTGATTTCAGTGGTCTCCATAGGCAACAGGATCACTGCTGGCTGTCTTATAAACATAGTAGTGAGAGGGATAATATTCTCCTGGTAACAAAGCGATTAGATGGCAAATGCGAATGGAACTGATGTAAGACTGAAATGACATGATAGCACAATGTGGGTGTGAAAGGTAGCTGAGCATGTGTTAGCCTTTTTTTTTTGCACACTCTCCTGCAGGTAAACAATATTTACATTCCTATCGTTCTTGTGCTGTTATAAAGGAGTACTTCTGTGGACCAGCAGTATGCGCAAAAACTAAAATCCAAGAAGACAGTCTTTCTTTAAACCATGAAACATGTGAAAAAATATGTACTAACTAATAAGTATTAACTGTAGCAGCTAACTATATGTAGTAGTACAATTTTTTTTCTCTCATTTAGCAAATTCTCCAAATGTATTCTATGAAAATAACTAGACTTAATATAACTATTTTTACTGTTAACCCCACCCAATCAATTGCTATATTTAAAAATAAGTTTAAATATAATTAAAAAACATGTAAATGAATCAAAATACAGCCCTACATATTAATGTGGCAGGCACTTGTTTCATATCCAACATTATGACTAGAGCTACAAAAGATGTTGAAAAGTAGCAAAATAACCAGAACCTCATATGACTGAAAGAAAAACATGTTTAATATTTAGCTTAAATTAAACTTAATTAACTATATCCAACTATTGACAAGTGCGAACTGCAGACAAGGCTTGAAAAACAAAGGATTTTAAAACGTGCATTAATTGGCTGACTTTATTTAGACTGGGGTTTTTTGTTGTTGTTGTTGTTGTTTTTTACATTATTCTTAAAATAAAATGTAAAAAATAAAGTAACAATTTGTTCTAGTTGTCTACATCTGAGCTTGTTTTAGGATTGTCTCCAAATTCATTAGGAGTCTTTCGTGATTTACACACAAAAAGCAATGTTATCAGTGTTCAAATAAGAGTCTGAAAGCAAATGACACCAGCGATTAAGGTTCTGTCCCATATTTCATAGTTTGGTCATCTTAAAATAATATTTTTTAAAAAGTATATTGTGCACTGTTTCTGGCAAGAGCAACACTGACCATGCAGGATTTCTGCTAAAGGACTTGGAAATGCGCTCCTGAATATCCTAAAACAGCAGGACCTCTGCTTGTCTATCCAACATATGTCAATAGAAGGATATTCTTTCAAAATAAATGAATATATTAATATTTTGTTCTTTTTTCACTTCCAACATTTGTTATTATCTATTATGATGCATGCATAATGCTAGAGAGGGTCACAGGATAGTCCTGCTTTAAATGTTATATTTCCATGATTGGTTTATTCTCTCCATTTCCTGTTCATTGTGTGCCAGCAAACTCCATTGTCTGTGGGTAGATTCTGCTCGGCCCTCAGAGGGGCCATCCCCAGGGAGCACTGCATCTTTTATTAATCAGGGGCGCTGCGCCACAGCCCCGCTTATCTAATTTAGCAGCCCGCCTCAGATACAACTATGTTCGGCTTGGTGTGGAAAGAAGGGACGGGGTTGTGGGGGTGCAGTTGGGTGTAGACAGAATGGGGGTTGGGGGTGCTTTCTTTTGGTTTTCTTTTTTTTCCCTTAGCATGGGTGATGCATGGAATGCTGTGAGGGAATGGGGGAGACAGAGGGGAGATAGAGACTTATCAGACACCTCGTCACCAAGTTTTAGGACTGAATCACAATACAGCAAATTACCTTCTGCTGACAAGAAAAAATGAGCATGGCCCCCATATGAAAAAATAGGATTGTCAGGAAGAGGTGACACATTGATTGCTTAGTATGCGCATCCAGAAGGCTGGGGTTCAGAGGCGTCCTCCCTATATATATGTAGAAGAGGTGCAGCAGTGCACAGCAAAGCCATGAGGGAGAATGAGAAATTGAAATGCCATGTTAGATTGCCGTCCCTTCCTCAAGCCAATAACTCTAGTCTAGCCTAGTCTAGCCCATATTAGCCCGCCATATCATAGTACAGCCATGTGTGTTGCGATCGACCTGCAATCAAAGATCACAAAGGAGAAGTCAGTCTGGTGTTCACTAACACTGAAATGTACTGAATTCTGATTAAGCGCACAGAGTATGCACTCATGTAAACACAGGACAGAAACTTTACTTTATGTGTTTAATATTTTCTGGTTGTCCCTCATCTCTCCCCTCTCATCTGTGTCATAGCTCAGATGAATCAGTGTCACCGGTGTTGAGAGCACTTACTGTCAACCCTGGTGCCCCAGGCTACAGCACTGATGGACACAAACTATAAAATATCAGCCCCCTGGGGAGACATCACTCAAGCACTGCCCCACAGCCCCAAGGGGGTGTGATCTGGTCAGTCTGTATGTGTTTCTGTTAGTGTGTTGAGAGAGCAAGAGGGCAGTGCATTTGTCTGTGTATCTGATGGGATCCTGTAAGTATGGTCTATGTGTGTAATCATGTGGAGAGTTTCCACATCATTTGCATGGTAAAGAGGTCAAAGTGAAGGTCACGATGATGAAGAATAAGAAGAACTGATGTTTACCTTCTTAATTTGTGAATCCTGAAGTCTCTTGTGACAAAAAAAAAGAAAAGAAAAGAAATATACAAGATAGAATCTTAGGCTTTCTTAACTTTTTCATTTATGAACTACAGCAAACGCCAAAGCCCTTCGAGAAAATTTAATCATTGCATATAAGCCCAGTCCCGTCATCTAAAGCTACAAGCAGTCAACTGTATGGGAAAATCACAAATTAATCAGTCAATACAATCAATGGCACTGTCTGAGGACATGTCCTATATCAGCTGATAAGTGGTATAGCCTCCCCCCTGCTTGTTTTAATCATACACAGGGAAGGTAGAAAAAAGCACACAACTGGAAGTGGAAGAGGGAGAAGAGGAAAGTCACGAAGAGGGGTGGGGTGAGATTTAGCTTTCCAGGCATGTGAATGAAAACCCCCATCCTCCACAGGTCACTGGGCTGCAATCCCCTTATTTCGATTCTGCAAGGTCAAGGTTTCTGCCCGGCTTTACTTGTGTGCAACAGCACATATGTAAAGTATAAGGAACATGCTATTGCAGCATGCTCTTATTTTCATGAGATGAAACAGCATATATTAAAACACTAATTTGCACATATGAATTTGTCTGTTTACATGCTGCTACCAAACTCTAAATATTGACTATTCATCTACACTGAAGTCTGTGGCTGCCTGATTCACCTAACAGAAGTATATTAACAAGGCTCCTCAGGGATTCAAGGACAAAGGCATTAAGAGGAAAAGGAAGCAAGGGACTCAAGAGTGAACTGCAGGCTCACGTTAAATTGTACTATTATACATTACTCCGTTAGTGGTTTAAGACTTCAAGAGAGGCTTGGAGGAAGATATAAATGCAAATAGATAAAATCAAAAGCAAATCACTGTAAATTTTATTATTATTCCTCAGCTAAGTGCCAAAATGGAATAGCCCCAACATAAGACCCAACATACGAATTGTATGATGAAAGCCAGTTACTCTTAGTGCCGAGCAAGCAAGGAAATGACAGAAGACAACAAAATATTCACTAATATGGCTGATACAGGTATGCATCAGCCAATCAACTGTAACTGTCATGGATTTTGTTTATGGATATTCATTGAGCCTGGTCAATACTGCTAAAAAAAACATCCATGTGTATTGATCATAGGTGCCCTTTTAATGATCAGACTTGGATAAAATAGCACTTCATCTTTAAGTCTCACTAAACCACTTGTGACTTTTGATCTGGCTAAGCTTCTGTGAAGCAATGCAGGAAGGAGCAGTTTGAAGAGGAAAAAAAATCAAAGAAAATATTCAGTAATGCGTGATATAATACACAAATTCCAGATGCTAGTACAGACAGTCTCAATAAATGTTACTTCCAAGAGCAATGAGTGTTTCAAAGAGGAGGTGAAACACAGCCTGTAGATCCCATGTAACAGTCACTTAAGTTAAGCACTAGTCTGCCAGGACACCACACAGTAAAACTCATCTATAATTTGTGATGAGTGTAATGCCATCTCCACTTCATGATTATGTGATATTCTTCACCTCTGCCATAGCCAGTGAGGCCAAGAGCTGGCAGTCTTAATGAGGTGCCTCAAAGTTCAGCTTAGGGAGAGGAGAGGTGGGAAGATGGTATGATGGAAAGAAAAGGAATTTAGGCCATAGCTGGATAATAATGTAGTTTTAAGAAATGAATATACACACACACACACACACACACACACACACACACACACATATATATATATATATATATATATATATATATATATATATATATATATATATATATGTATGTATGTATGTATGTATATATAATGTTTTCTAAATTACTACCTGAATAAGTTACTTGGTTGTGTAAAGCGCTAAGCTCAACCAACTACATATCTTTGGTTATCCTAATGAACCATAGTCACTAATAAAAACAGTCAGAGAGAGTCATTATGGCCATGCCCTGTAATACAGACCCCCAAAAACACTTGTTAAGGGAAGCATGGCATCCTGATTTTGCTGAGGATTACGTCCACCAGGGAGATCTCATGAAAGAGCCCCTTAGACTCATTTACAGCAAAGTGAATTGCTGTGCTCTTATGACTGGTCTAGATGTTATGAATAAGTAAATAACAACATTTTTCCAGTCATTTAATCTCTGAGCACTGCAATTAGTAAGTCTGTAGTTTGTGCTGCCTTTTTTCTGCCCTTATTATTGTTATTGAAATGTCACGCTCTTATTTAGCTCAAGGATGAATAATAAATAAGCTATAATTACTGTCTTGAATGAGCTGATGGCTTGGCTAGGTCAACGGTAAAGAGAGACACCCCCCAACCCCCCCCCCCCCCTCCTCCTCATCGCTCCCTCTCTCTCTCCCTCTCTTTTTCTTCTCTTTCCCTTCTTCTCCCTCTCTCTCTTTAATTGGATCTTGTAATTAGTTTCTCTGATGGATCTGGGAGGTCTGAGGCATCCTCTACAGCGTTCATTAGTGTTCTTGGAGGAGGGTGCAGCTTTTTAAAAGCTCTGCCTGCTTCGTCCCTCACATGTCATAACACCAGATATGATTCTGCTCAAATACAATAAGAGCAGCATTTTCAGTCTGGTTCTGTTTTGCCTATGTAAACGCCATAACAAAGTAGCTCAGGACTGTGGACCTTGAGGTAAATGTAAAGGTAGTTCCCGTATAACATGCATGGAAACATACTCTTTATTTTTTTCATAATTAATCTTTTGATGAAAAAAGTCAGAAACTATACGTTGCAATCCTACATAATGATGGTGAGTACATGGAGAGGATCACGAAAGTCCTATCTAATTCTCACTTATTGTATATAAATAAATACATAAAAAAATAAAACAAAACACTGACAGACAGTAGAGACCTTCGGTGGTTTTAAATCTGAGGTAGGATGTCATTTGGTTTACTACAAGACAACTGACCAAGCAGAACATATTATTATTATTATTATTTTCTTGAGACGCACACGACACACACACACACATATATATAAATACATACACACCCAAACACACACAGTGTTCAGACCTATAATATACAACCCCCCCTCTAGCACCCCAACACCATTTCCCCCCTTTTCTTCCCCACCCTCCGCTGGCCTGGCTACACTAGACATCTCTCCCTAATCAGCAGCCTCGTCTCCTCAGACTGGTTGCCATAGTAATATGCCAGCTGGTCGACATGGCAACCACTCTGAGGTCCACTATTAAATGAAGAAGAGTGGAGGGAGGGATACGGAGAATGGAGTTGGGATGAGAGAGAGACAGAGAGAGAGAGAGAGCGAGAGAGAAAGAGGAAGAACAGGAGAGATGGCAAGAGACAGGGAGAGATTGCCCAAGATGGGAGAAGGGGTATTAGAGGTGGGGTAGTAGGGGGAGGGGGGCACAGAAAAATGAAAAGAGGGGAAAAACATAGAAAAACATAGAAAAATGAGTACAAGGAGAGGGAGAAGGAAAAGGAGGGGCAGCAGGAAGAGATAGAGCTATTTGAGCTACCTATGCACTGCATGGTATTAAAAGCTTCTGATATGTGTCGCAACAATGCCATTAACTTAATGCATGACGTAATTTACTTAATGCCTTACGCTTATAAATTTATACACATGAAAAATGCATGTGCGGCCTGTCTCCGCTGAGATAAAGGATCATAAACTAATATCACATTTTAAGAGCTGCTTACCATATTATTGTCAATGTACTTCAGATATACCTAAAAAATGACGTAAAGTAATATTTGCAATGTATAACAGCTTTATGGATCTGAGGCCCACAATAATGACTGGTGAAAAGTTTATGTTAGAAGAAGAGAAGGAGGTCACATTCATTGTCATTTTCTCCGGAACAAAGCCAGGTTACAACGTTTTTATCGTCTGCTTGATAATAAGTAAAGCATTTCCTTTAAAAATAATGTTTTTTGTATGTCGTATACTGTAAATGACTTACCTCACACTGGCTCACATTTGGCATCTTATATGTGAAATGTGAAAGTCTCTAGTTTCTAGAGCCATACTGTCATTGTGCCATCAGTGGTGCACTCATTCTGAAGTGAAAAGTCACCAGGGCACACATATCTCACTCTGTCTCTAGTGCAATCTCTGACAATCACTCTTTCCTCACCCCTCCTCCTGTCTCCTGTAATGCTTTCTTTCTCTTCTCATTTTTTATTTGCACCTCACCTATATCTTGGTGTCTCCAGCTACCACTGCACATTTTTTCCCTTTCATCAGATTTTTTTTTTTATCCTTTTCCCCTTTGAATGGATATCTCTGTCTTGCCTTCTCTGAAAGTCTGATTCTTTAATGAATGAAATGCCATTCCATCAAGATGCCACCACAGCAGTGACACAAAATAGCATTTGTTGCCTTCTGTGCGAAATTCCTTTATGAATTGGAGCCCTCTCTTTTTCCCTTGAGCATCTTATGAAAGATAGCTAATTGCATGTCCACATTGTACCGTCAGTCCCTGCTTCCCTAGTGCACCATTCAGAGGCAATTAAAGTGAGCTTAAACAGAGTAAGAAAGTGCGTCATCCTCTTAATGCAATTAAGGAAGTGTGCACACAAACATACAGTAACAGACTGAAACACAAAAACAGGAACACATAGAACAGAGAAAAAAAGCAATTGGAAAACATTAAATTATCAGGCAATGCAAGCTCTTAGCTTAGCTGTTTTATATATGCCATTTCATACTCTAGCTTTTGGTGCCATTATTTTATGTTAAGGTTTTAAAATATAAACATAAAAGGCTGAAATCCCTTTTCTCACTACAGATTGTAACCTTGCATCTTAATGTAAATACAGCAAAATGTACATATACGTACATTTTCTGTGTGTAAAGCATACTTAGGAAGCAGAGTTCCCAATCTTTAGTTATTAGGCTTAGCCTGGAAAAACGAACATGCAAACCACTTTTGAGTGTTTACCTTTGAATAGAGCACAGCAGGAAGAATAAAACTATTACAGGCATGTGCCATAGTTAGAAGTAGAAACACCATTCCCTAATAAGCCTGAAATTTTCTTTTCATGTGGGGAGAAATAGTTTGATGTAATAAACAACACACATCTTGAAGTATAAATGAAAACAGACACACGCTGCCTCTGATTCACAAGGTAAAATGACAGGCCTTTGGACACACTGGGATATTTTCGGTGTAACAGTCACGCTCCAACACTTAACCCCAAGCCTCTGGCATATAGTATGTAATTGCAAGCACTGTATGATCATCTAAAATCAAGAAAGACTTCATTACAACACTGCAAACTTAAACCGTGCTCAGAAGTGAATAGCCTATGTTTGCACAGTCATTTTGCATGTGCAGCTGCCTTGTTATTTGTGGGTAAATTCCACCTATTTCTTTTTATTTCAAAAGCAGAGACTTTTAATTTGAGCTAAGGCAGCAAAGATTATTTTACAATCCCTACTGAGATGGGCTAGAGAACATATTGGGATGACTTTCCACTGCTTTCTAGATCTTATGCTTTGTGTGGTAGGCTAATATTCACAATACCTTCATTAATATTTTGTGGGATGGCAAAGCAAAGCCAAACCAAACCAGAACAGACTAAAAGCTTGCCAGTCAGTGGAGGTTGAACAATCTAATAGAGGAACAATTTAAAATAATAATAATAGTTATAAACAAAAACACTGAAACTGACAAATATGTAGTATTAGGATTTATGTGCTCAAAATGGAAAAGAATGCAATCACATTTACATTGGTTATATAGCTGACAGGTACACATATGGTACGCACACATTGTAACACTCAACAACTGAAGTTTCTAGCCATGCTTAAAGCCTTACAAGTCATTAGAACAGCAAATTTGTCCCATTTCACCTAATCTGCCCGTCTGTCACCATTGGACATAGATTACACAGTACACAAAGGACAGCATAAGCTTTCACATCCAAATTCCAGTATTGACAAGAACATTGTACCTGATTGTCATCTTCATGTTGACAGTCCCTAATCATCTTTTCATTCTTTATTTTAATTTTGCCTTTTGTTACTAAAAGCTTATAGTTATTATCCAGATGTACATTAATGACCAAAAATACCATCAGAGGTAATTCAAGATGAGGAGCACAATAAGGAAATTTGCAGAACTGCAGAATTACATTTTTCAAACATGGTTAAGGAAAATTAGGTTATTTTAGGGAAGGCTGGGATACTTTTGCTAGTACACTGCAAACACTTGATAGACTTTTTACTTGTATAGTGCTTCAATTTTGATAGACTAGTATTGTCTTAAATTAAACACACTGAGAAGTTACTGGAAATAACAATCAGCAACATTTGACAGTGATTTTTAAATGCTGTATTTTATGACTACTTTAAGCTTGTTCAGACTCCGGCCTTACATTTGATGTAGTCTTTTGAAGAGAAGAGGACAATCAGAATCATCAAATAAAGTAGGAAACATAAAGTGCCCGAGAGCTGTTGCTGCTGCTGGCTAGCTTTGGCACTGCCATCAGTTCTGACAACCTCTCATGGGTGTGTCCCTCTTGCTGAAAATTGGAGATCACTCCCTTTCAGCTACAAAGCCAAGATGGAGACCACTGAGGGTGAAATGTGAGTAAGTTTGTTTATGACACTGCATCCATAAACTGTAAAGGTACAGTACACAGACACAGATATAATCTAATTAGTGATACAAACAGGCTACCTCAGTACTTGAAATAATCTTGGATTATCTGAGCCGCACAACAAGCCATAATGATAGTCAGAAAATTCCATTAAAAGGCTTTATCTGGGGAAGTATGTGTTTTGAGATACAGCAATAATCTGGCTCAGTACGGAAAAAGGCTACAGTGAACTGAGGCACTACAAATGCATTTGCATGACATTTTTTTCTAATTCAAGGCAAAGTGCTTTTGCTGTCTGATATTCAGTCTGATGGGACTGATATTCTGGTGGGAGAGTCATCCATCTTGTACGCCCAAAATCAGGGCAAGCAAGGCAAGCAGTGCTTGTTCAGTGAAATATAAAAATAGAATGAAAACATACCAAAATAAATCTGAAACAGCGTTCTCTCATGCCTGTTTACATCCATCTTTTACATTACTCCCATCTTGCGGTTGCAGCTGACTATTGTCTCTGGAAACAGAATTAACACTTTTTTAATCCTTCTGTATTATATTAACATATAAAATAACCACGCTACACACTGCTCAAGCCTTGTAAGTCAACGGTGATTATTTAAACGTCTTCAACAGTAATAGTAATCTATTTAAAACTGATGGGCAACAATTTTCTGTAGAAAAATTATTTTAACTTTTGATACTTTATTTATAATTTGCCAATAACACAGTTTTATGTAGTTAGGGGTTTGTAGTATTTTATTGGTACTACAGGAATCATTCTTAAAAAAACTCCTTTGCTACAGAAATAACTTGAGAAGTAATAAAATTTCACAATTCTTCAACCACAACTGCTCACCATCCACCTCAAGCACCTTATTGCAAGAAAGGGAAAAAAAATCATAAAAGCAGGCATTCATTTGTTTAAATAAATAAATAAATAAAATATTTTAAAAATGTTTTACCTTTAAAAATACTCCAGGCAGTTATTATGGTCCATGTGGTCCAGATAAAATAAAGAACCACAAAAAAATGCAGTCTTAGGAGACTTTTGAATGTTCACATATATTTAGCGGTCTTTCAATAATTTGCTTCATTTTTATCTTTGTGCAACACTATTTCATTAGCTTTGTAACATAACAAATGTTTCCAGATGGCACATTCACTTATAATAAACTGCTAATATGCAGGGTGAATGCACCATTTCTACTCATTTGCCTTTAAGAGATCAAAGTATAACACTGTTTTGTAACTTTATAATTCTCAGAAATACCTTGAAGAATAAACACCGTAAAACAAATGAACAGCAGTATTTCTTTTTAAATGAGAAGACGTGCACATTCAAGGCCACGCACTGTAGAAAAAAGTATGCTAGTTTTGTTTGGACAAGAGATATTTGTTTGTACTGTGAGAGAGCAAGCCTAAGGTTTGGACTCTGTGTCCTGAAGGGGAGTGGCTCCCTGTAGCAGAGATATCATGCTGTTTTTTGTCAGTGGAGTGCATGAAGAGACCCACAGGAAGAACTGTAAACCTGAGGGTGTTTATGGCTGTCTTAAATTAGTAACCAGCAGCTTGCCCAAGCATACACTTCTCCTAATGTAATTACAAAACTGATCAGTACTTTAGACCCTTTGAGTTTTTACCAGTCCCAAATGTAGTGTTTCTTTACCTCCCAAAACCCCAAGACCTCTAACGTCTTGTTTGTACTACTGGCCTAGATTTACCTAACATTTGCACTAAAATATTGTATCAAATACCCACATGCATACAAGTGACCCAACAGGAGAGTAACTTTGTGTTTGATAGTCTACAGCTGTGTCTACGGCAAAGAAAAAAAAAAAGAAATAAAACATATTTGTCAGTTTTTAGATAAACTGCATAAACTCTACACTTGAAACATGTTCTTAGAGATTAATTAATGCTTTGAGATATTTCTACATTCCTTCATTCAGTGTAATCGTAATTTAGAAAGAAAAATATTTTAAATGCCATATTTCACACTAAAAAATAGAGACTTTTAATGTTTATTCCAGTTGACAAAGAACATTTTAGTCCATTAATTTTTAAATGAAAAAGACAAACAAAAACAAACTTGAATGATAAATATTCTATATGGTATAGCTAATAACACAGCAACAATATTTATCCAAGCCCTTGTGAAAATGTGTGTGAAACTCTATTTTTAAAATATGGTGGACAGAGAAGGTGAATTCCAAAAATATTCCACACTCCCGATGACAAATGGACAGTAATAGAACAGATATACATGCAGACTATTCATAGTCGCCTCACAATGAACCACTTGACTGCGGTGGGGGCTTTGGCACCTCTGTTATTCATCTGGCACATACACCAACACAACCTATTCTGACACCAAATGTAAAGTCCAACTGCCCTCCAAATCCCTCCCAATTATAAAAGGTCCTTGAGTTGCTGTTTTGCCCCCTCTCCAGCTCCTGTCTGATTACTGAGTGTGGGGTGAGCTGCGCAGGCAATCAGCCGCAAAGCGCAGAGGACCAAAAGGACTGGGGGAAAAAAAAAATAAAATCCAAAACACTGCAAAAAATAAACTAAAGGGAGACTACTGGACCGCAATTACAGGCCATCCAGTCAGGCCTCTGCTCCAGCACTCAAGAGCTGCCGTGATTTCCGACAGAAAAGGTTATTAGTTTTTATTGGAGGAAATAGATGCTGGGTGGCTTTAAATGGCACAGTAATGCGGTGGGGTGGGGGCATGGGGCGGGGTCTAGAGGGAGGCCTCATGACCCAGGTCTCCCAAGAGTCCCATTGCCCTGCCAGAGAGACACACAGAAGCCATCACACACCCGCTCCCCTACCCTCAACCTTTATGCCCTACAGCTCCTGCGTTAACTCC
Organism: Neolamprologus brichardi; assembly: GCF_056152115.1. NCBI lineage: Eukaryota > Metazoa > Chordata > Actinopteri > Cichliformes > Cichlidae > Neolamprologus > Neolamprologus brichardi. The sequence goes on along the minus strand of NC_142104.1, from coordinate 19,015,661 downwards.
AAAGCACTGGCCTGGTCTTCAGCCGTGACCTCAACCTGCACAACTCACTTCTTATTTTTCTCTTTAAAAACACAAGCATCATTCCCGATTTGTCTAAACCATCACGTCTTTCTCTGTCCAAACCTCACAGGCGAAAGGAATGTTTTTTTTAAATTATCATTGTTTTTAACATTTTATCACACAAAAATAATAACCACAGAACAAACCATTAAAAGCAAAATTAATTCATTTGAAATAAATGTAAAGGGACCAAATCTTTTCAGGCTGTCATTGTCTCTATGATAGCGGTGGCAGATGTGAAAACATTATCACTAAGCATGGCGGCTGTGTGTTTGGTTGGCCAGCTGTAATGATTGACTGCAGACTTTTTGTCATGAGCACGTGTGTCTGCGACTCGAGAAGGAGACGTATGCAAGCGTATTTGCCTTTGTGCTAGGCTGACAGTGTGTGTACTCTGCTGTGTGTGCCGTTATTTTAGAATGTGTAAGCTATGATGTGCCTGAACCAGATGAAGTGTACTCTGCAGGAGCTGGTGTTTCAGTGTCCAGTATATAAATCATGCTTTTATCAGCCAAAGGAAAGAAAATACTGAAATGTTTTAATGCTTTTACTATTACTCCGTGGATATGATCCAAAAGCTCAGTCTTTAGGTGTGTGAAATGTAGTGACTTTGATTGTAAGTGTGTGTGTGTCAAAATATGCCACTGTATGTCAAAGTAGATAATACGCTAATGCAATCTTTTGTGTGAGCATGTGCGTGCATGTGTGTTTGTCTTCATTGTGCTTGCTGTCCGTACACCCTTACCCTAATCTGTATTCAGGGCAGGTAGGCTCCAGCACGGACCCACAGCTCAGTAACTAATGGAGGGGCTGATGGGAGCCTGATGACGACCACAGGGCCATTTGTGTACACACAGACACACACATACACACACAGTGCACATATACAAACACAAACACTGGCAATTTCCAGGCGCAGCTGTAACCATCATGTAGCTAGTAGCCTAGCAAGTTAATTACACTAACCATTTAAAATTGGTGTTTTTTTGTTTCGTTTTTTTATTTGGTGAGCAACCGGTACAATCTGATGCATTTTTTATCATCTTTCTGAGCAACAATTATAGCATCATCCTTTTTCATGCGTTGATTTTGCTGCTGCTGTTTGTTCCTGCTACTTTTTTCGGATTTCGGTCTTTAATTGCTTCCACTGCAAACTTTTCTAGCGAACCACTGCCCCTCTAAGTTGATTGCCAGGAAGTGCAGGGAATTAGAAAATTAATGTCACATAGGGGTCACTGCATTAGAGTGGCATGCACATAAACTCTCAAAATGCGCTTGCTCTTTTCATATTGCTGGAAAACCTGTGACTAAAGCTTTACATAGGCGCTTGTAATGACTATATGTCTCACTAACACTGCAAGTGCACAACCCCGTTAGGCAAAGATTAAAACAGAAACCAAAAGCTTACCCGCTTACCCGAGACAACAAAAAAATATTGTTGTGTGTTGACCCTATCTATATATACACACATACACAATGATCTCTTCTGGTTGACTCTCATTTTTTTCTTGTCTTTTCCTGTTTTCTCCTCCTCCTCCTCCTCTGCTGAGCTTGGGCCAAAGAGCTGACAGGCAGTGACCTAGGAGCCTTTAAGGCTCCAAGGGAGAAAGGTAATGGGCCCAACCCGGAACGCACTCTCACTCTCTACACACATGGGGCTGCCGGCTGCTTTGATCCAGTAGCCCCTGCTTGGGTCTCCTGACGCCTGGTGAGGAAATTCATAGGAACAACTGGAAGAGGCCAGTGTTTATTCAGCTCCTTTAATGAGCAGGGAGACGGATTATCGGGGGCCTAAATCTCCCCAAAAAAATACAGGGAAAGAAAACTGCTGCTCCTTCCAGATGTTGCTCTAAAACCAGTCACTCTGAAAGAATCCGAGAGAGAGAGAGAGAGCGAGAGAGAGAGAGGGATGGTTTGATTATGCAAGATGGTGGGACTTGTGGTCAGCAGGAGAATTTCCTTTTGTTTTCTCTGTTCTTGTGTCTGTGCAGATGTGGGAGCTGGCCAATCCTTTCTGGGTGAACCCAGAAGACAGCAACCGCCCAGGCACAGTGGGGAAATCCAGGGGCTCTGAGGGGGAGTTTGCAGGCATGTGTTATTTTGTTGAAAGGGGGGGGTATTTGATGGTGTAGGTAACCAAAGCTCTCAGGCATAAAGCTTTACTTTAAACAGTTTGTGCTGTCTCAAAGGGAAAAAAAAAGAAACTATTTCCTGAGCTTGTCATATGACCCCCAAAATGTTTTATTTATTCTGTTTTTACACATAGCCTCTTTGTTATCCTAATTAAGGTAGTAAAGCAAGTGACGTAGGATCCGACGTGCTGTGCGAAGCCTTTCTGTCCTGGGAACTGAAAGAGAAGACTGATCCACACATGACCCAGCACATGTCTACCGTCTGTAGAAAAGAAAAGGAGCGCCTCTCTGCCTACAGGAAGACTTAGACTGTCTGTCAGGCTCTTGACCCTCTTGCCTGAAGACTCGCCAGATCAATACACCTCTCTATTGTCAAATCATTTAGGAGAGGATTACGGGTCAGCCACTGGTCACAGATCCTCACACACACAGGACAAAGGTCAGTCCGTGCTGCTCATTTACATGTTATTCACACACATCGGCTCTTGCTAACCTGTGGTACAGACTTGTGGTGGAGTTTGATCTGGCTCCAGTCATTTCCTCAACCTTTTTCATGATGTCACACTTGCAAATTAGCCCCTTCCCTGTTCTATACAATCAGACCATCCTTCAGACCAATGATGTGCTACAGTAAACCTTCTAGGTTCAAGTTCAGGGCAGTGATAGAACTCAGAGTTCAAGAGAGGTGTACTGTGTGTGTGTTTGTGTGTGTGCTATTAATAGGTCAAGTTTATTAAAGAGCTGCATGCAAACTTGAATATGCTGATCAAATAACTCTGTAATGGTTGTTCATTCACGTGTATAAAGAACCAATCTATATTGGTTCTTTATACACGCATGTGCAACAAAACAAACAACAATCATGTTAATACACTAAGTCTTTTTCCCAGCTATAAAATTACACTTGAGCACATTATTGAATTACACTAAGTACAATTTTACTGGTGTTGAATTAGAAGCAACTGTTTAAATCACCACTTACATTACAACCCTATACTATAATCTCATAGCAACAAGTTGTTTTAATAGTGTCAGCTTGCCTTAACATCAGTCCAGTTCTGAAATGAGTTATTTAAAGTTATAAATATGTATCAAGGATTTGTGAGGACAATGGCTTTTTTTAGAATTAGATAGCTGCACATCATATTGGCTATACATTACCTATGTTTTCTGTTACATTCATTGCTTCTTTGTCTCTTTTCAAAACATGGAAAAATATAGACAGATACACTCACCGATCACTTCATTAGTAACACTGTAATAGTACCCGTTTTCCTTCAGAGCTCTCTTTGATTCAACAAGGTAATGGAAACATGCCTCAGAGATTTTGGTCCATATTGACATGACAGCATCACACAGTTGCTGCACATTTGTCATCTGCACATCAGTGATGTGATTCTCCTTTCCACTGCAACCCAGCGGTGTTCTAATGGAGCAAGTATTGTCATCTCATTGACATGTTCAAGAAACCCGAGAGATGATTTGAGTTTTCCTGCTAGAAGCAGCCATCAGAAGATGAGTAGACGGTGGTCATAAAGGGATGGACACTCAGGTAGACATCGGTGTTTAAACGATGCCCAAATTGTGCCAAGAAAATATCACAGCATTACACCACTACCACCAGCCAGAACCGCTTATACAAGAAATTATGGATCCAAGCTTTCATGCCGTTTGTACCAAATTATGACCCTATCATCTGACTAGAACAGAAATCGAGACTTGTCAGACCGATTTTGGTGAGGGCGTGTGAAATGTAGCCTCACTTTTCTGTTCTTAGTTCTTTTCTTTCTACTGCAGTAGCTCATGGTGTAAGGTTTGACATGCTGTGTGTTCAGAGATGCATCTTCTGCCTACCTTGGTTGTAACGAGTTGATATTTGGGCTACTATTGCTTACCTATCCCCTCAAAGCAGTCTGGCTATTCGCCCCAAACCTCTTGCATTTTTTCCCAGAGAACTGCCACTCACTGCATATTTTCTCTTTTTCAGACCATTTCCTCTAAACCCTACAAATGGTTTTGTGGGAAAATCCCAGTGTATCAACAGTTTCTAACATAGAGTCAACAGTCAACAGTCAACAGTTTCTCAGATCAATCCGACTAGCACCAACAAGTGTGCCATGTCTAAAGTAACTTGGATCATCTTTTTTCCTTTCTGACACTTGGTTAAACTTCTGCCAGTCATCTTGACCATGTATGCATCCATGTATACATACATACGTTTCTCCCATTTGACTGACTGATAAGATATTTGCATCAACAACCAACTGAACTGGTGTACCAAATGAAGAAGCTGGTGAATGTATATAGTTTACCTGTTGATAATTTTATGCAAAACTTTAGTCAAACTGTAGATTTCTTGACTTTTGGAGTGAAAAAAAGGACATGGAAAGCCTGCAGTATTCAAACAATTTTTTGAGCCAAGCTAGGAACCTTCCAATTCTAAAATTAGAAATTTTCAACACTCTTCCTTGCAGTTCAGTTCAACCTCTGACATATTTTTTAGACTGTCTGGCACACACAGCATGTTCAAGATCTATCCACCGATTTTTAATGATACTCATGTCATGGTACTGTCAGGGCCAGTCCAAAAGGCTCTGCTTATAATTTTTAAGTAGTTCATGGTGAATTTTGAGGTACACTTTAGATCACTGAGTTAGTTTCAGTTTCTTGACTAACTGCATGATATTTTTATCCAAAAGCTCCATGTTTTTGTATTATCTTAGTATTAAGCTTAGTATTTCCTTTCTTCAAACACACCTTTGGTAATTGTCATTAAAAAGTTTTAAGGCCTTTTGTCCAGCACTTATTTCTAAAATGACTCTGTCTAATTCACATGATGCTTTTCATATTTCAAATTATACCTTTTTTGAACAGGTTGCTGCTAAGATTTAGTAGACCCTATTTGTGTATCATTGCTTCATAGCGCAATTGCATATCACTACTCCCGAGTCAAGAGCTACACCTTTTAGCAGTTCCTCTGCAATCATACAAAGTTTTTGCTTTCCCTTTCTGCCCAGCAGGAACGCAGTTTTATCTGAAAGTTTTCTCGGTCTTAAAGATCTTCTTACTTTCACAGTTCCGGCAATTTCTTAATGACATTTCGGACAGTGGAAATTGCAAGGTGGAAGCGCTTTGATATCTTTTTATAGCCTTCCTCTGCTTTGTAGACATCAAATAGCTTCATTTTCAGATCCTCAGTCAGTTGCTTAGAGGAGCTCATAGTTGTTGACTGTTACCACAAGGTCTAAAGAGTCAGAGAATTGATCAAGCTCTGTACTGTCATCAGCTGACAATTCCTAAGGACAGCTCTTCACCTGCCCTACAAGTCCTAACGAGTCAAATAAGGCCTGACAAGTTTATGAAGTCTGAGTTTACAAGAGTCTGAACTTTCTAAATGTGCCACATATTTGTTCAGTTTTTCTTTTCTTTCTCTCCCTTTTTATCAGTTGTGTGTCTTTTTATTGGATTGATTGCAAAATGTGTAGTTTCATCAATCTTTTGCATACAATATTATTTATTATGAGCACAGAGTTTACGCAAGTAACATCATTTACAATAACAAAAGAACCCATTACATGTTGTAATTAATTAAAGATGTAGCTATAAGGGTGTGTCAATAAGACTGTCTGCATACCTTCTCTTATTGTTTAAACACATAAAGCTTTATCTGATACTTTTTTCACTCAAGTTTTAAAGGGGTTACTCTGAGATTTCATAAAGTCTCATACATGCTCTGAAACTACAATGAAAGAAAGACAATTTTAGAAGGAAACACTTACCAACTGTGAAGCAGAGAGAAGCTTCCTTCACAGTCCTGCAAAACAGAAGAGAGGTGCATCATTGTTCACGGTCTTCAGTTGTGTACCAATCAAACAGATATCTGTAAAGGATCAAACGTTAACCACGCTGTTCGCTGTTCTCATTAGTTTATTACAATTACTATCAATAAGCATTTGCCAGCATCCTTCTTAGTGGGCAATATTATCTGCCCAAGGCTGTACTAAGCTTGCAACTTATATGCGAGTGGAAAAAAACAGAATAATCTGGGAAATCACAGACAGCCATTATCATTACATTGTCATGTTGCACTCATTTTTGTCTGCAGGCTCTGTACTGTTTGTTAAGAAATTATATTACAACCTGAGGGATAAGAAAAGGACACTATGCAAACATGTGTTGGATAAAATACAGAAAAAGCCATCTATAAGACTTTCTCTTTCTCAGAAAAGAGGAAGTCTCAGAGGAGAGAAAACAAAAAACTACTCTTCTTTTTATACACCCATTGCCTTCTTTTAACATCCAAACCGCAAACACACTCCAGCTCATTGTTCCTTGCTCATCCAAAATGTAGGTCTCCTATTCAGACCATTCGTAATTAGCAATTCTGAGCAGAGAAAATAATTTCATCTCTGCATGCTATAGCGTATACTGTACTCGATTGGACCCACAAAACACTGCGCAATCAAATGCAAACAGCTTCGAATAAAGCCTTTTCTCCACTGGTATCAGAGAAATTGCATCTTCATTATGCTTTTATATGTCTTTCCCTTTGTGTTTGTGTTGTGTAATTGTGAGAATGACACGCGCCCTTCGTCCCGAGCACTGTGCCAAAAGCAAACCCTACTAGTTGTGTCTGTGTGGCCATGAAATTCAAGCTTGAGGTTGAAAAGACAGTTTTCAAGCAGGGAAATCTCAACCTTGGAAGCGCAACCTTGAAAACAATTTTCTTTCTCCTTTCATTTATTATGAAATAATTACTGACAGCACAGCAGATTCCTCAGTGAACAGTACACCATAGTTTAATTTTGGTGAACAAGCCAGAGCTTAGAAAGCATAATTGCTCTACACTCTCTGGCAGCAGAAAAGTTTTTGCCTTAAGATACCATGAATAAAAACAGATTAATTTATAAATAAACGTAATATTAAAAGTTACACACGACACGCTGAATTTACAACGGTCATAAACTAATCTAAACAATTCCCTGCGGTCGAGGCATTGAAAGTTTACTTGAAATGTTTAAATGTTATTAGACATTATCAACAGTGAACTAACACTTGCCCTCTTCTATGTATAGTACAGTGATGATGCCAATCAGCCTTTAACCCTTGCCCTTAGACAAGGTAAAGGCATCCATTCCCCTGACTCCAGGTCAGTAAGTAAGCATGTATTTTTGGATGCCGGCTGCTGATTGTGTATGTACTTTAATAAGCAGGCTGCAGGTCAGTCAGATTTATGGGCCCATGGTGGGGTGGAGGGACCAGACTCCCTTGGCCTCCAGCTTCCCTCTGCGCCATTACGCCAGAGTGAGATATAGTGGGATATTGATCCCAATGCCACTTCATTTCGCAATAACTATTACACGATATTCTCCCGGGCTGCACGTGTCTTCTGATTTATGCTGCCTTGCTATTTACATTAGCAGTAAGTGTTTTTCTATACCAACTGAGGAGGGTCTTACAGCCCCACAAATGGACATGTGAACATTCACATTCCATACCATACATGTTTTTGCTGCCTTTGATGCCTTTTTTCACGGTAGCGGGGGTGCTTAACACAGCACTGCCTGCTACGTGAGACATAAACATATTGAAGAATACATCCCAGCCTTCATTACAGTTGCACGATTGACCTTGAGGCAATGTTATTTTCTGCACTATATCTTATTTAAAATACCTGCTTCATTATATCCACACTTCGGAACGCTATTATATTCAGGAACACAGTTTGAATTATTTCACAGTATTCGTTCTCACACGCTTGTCAGGGTAGCGTATAGTCAGCATAAAGAGAGCAATCACAATAGACATGATTGCTACGTCTACGTAGAGAAACAAAAATCATTATTTGTGTTAAATTGTGTAGATATTTGCATTTAAATCTTATATTTGCATCCAATTGATTAGTAGTACGCTACCCGACATGCTGCAAGTAGCTCGAAAAACCAAAACATGGAAAAATTCAAATAGAAACGTTACCATTTACAATGTGCTTCTGTGTGCTTTTTTTTCTAGTGGAGAAAAAAAACATGAAAAAAAAAAGAATTCTGTAAATTTATTTTGATTATGTCATATGAAAGAAATTGTCATCATGATCAGAACAATTAGGATAAGCAGCCTGTGCCCCCCAGAGTTCCCACCATTGGCAGCTGCGTACTCCAGAGCTGGATGTTTGCCAAAGTGGCTTTCCACGCAGCACCAGGCTGGTGCAGATGTTTGTTTACACACACAGGAGCGCTGTGCTGGTGGCAGAAAAGCAGACACGAACGGGGAGGAACGATGGAAGACAGACCTTGTATAGCGCTGGCATTCCCACAGGCAGCCTCCGCAGGGGGGCCTTCGCCTCAGATGCCATCAGTGCTACATGGACCACAACAAAAAAAACCCAAAAAACAATAGGACTAATGACCCTTAATTGCTCTGGAGCTGTTTAAAATCAGATGAGCGTCACATAAGCTGGAGTATGTAAATCAAATCCCCCACCTCTCCCCACTCTGCCCCCTAAGCTCTCTCCCCTGGCACAATAAAGTCTTTTTCTCATAAGGGGGCGGGCAGCTTAGCAGGCTTGCTGCCAAGTGAGGGGAGCTGGCAAGCGTGGTAATGTGGAGACACTTGTTGCTATAACGCTCGCCTGTTACGCCAGCACATGGCAGAACTGGGGCGGCCGAGGGGCGTGTGAGAGGAGCAGATGGGCATACTATAGCCTCCACGTGCTTCCAGATTAAACACGGAAGCAGAAAGAAAGCGTGTTCTGCTCTCAGCTTTCAAAGCTGGCAGACACTGTGTGCATATCCCATTCATTAATAGGGCCATTCATATGCAACACAAAGTTTGATTGTACACAAATGCCCCATTAGGGAGGAAGGGGGCAGTTGCCTGCGAGTGTTTGCATACGTGTTTGCATATCTTTGAAAGTGACAGCATTCACTTTGCGTGTGCTTAAAAGGATTGTGTTAGGTTGAGTTGAGTTTGGAGATTGAACACTTAAATTGGGTTGGGATAAAAGAAAATTTAATGGAAGATTTTTTTAAAGAGTTTTACAGAGATTACGCTGCTGTTTGTTAGCATGCTCATACTGTGCATTCTGAGCTTATTTGGCATACAGCACTTTTAAACCAAGTGAATCTGATTAATTTTTGGAGCGTTTGGAGATGAAAACACATCTTTATCAAAGCAGACTGTAAATGACAGCGTTACTGGATAAACTGAGTTCAGTCATTGTCGATACTGTCTTTGCTGACTGAGCTACCAACCACGCAGATGGCTGGTAGCTCATTGAGAAGAGAGCAATGTCCTCTTGTACCCCTGGTGTCCCACTGCTCCCACCAAAGTCATTAACATCAAGCCATGATGCCTTTCTTATACCTGCGTGCTCGTCTGCTATGTGGAGTTTCTGGTGATTTAAACACAGCAACAAACCTGTCCAATTTTCAGAGTGACATTATTGATAGCCTGTCTCTTCAGATTGTAGGTAACTGCTAATGGTTGTTTTATGGTGCATGTTTCCAATATGATGTGCACATTCTTTCTCGTCCTCTCTCCCACTGTGTCTTTTCCTGTTTTATTTGAGTGCAATTCTTACCTCAAGATCACTTTTGTACATTTATTTAAAGAAAAAAAAAACCTTCTTCTTATCCAGTAACACTCACAAAAAAAAACCTTTCAGGAAAATGACCTGTGAAGTACAACAGCAAAACCATCTTTTTTGTCCCTGAATATATTACTGATCGCAGATTTTTTTAAAATATATATATTATGACTCATTTGTTTGTAATATTCAAGTTAGCAGTGGCATAATATTTATTTCACTCTGCGACATAAAACTAAAGGATGATTCTTCTTGTCCCAGATTGAGCTGTGTAAAAAACTGAATAATAAAGTGCAAAAAAAATTTAATTCTACCACAGCGAATTCGGGGCAATCTAACATCGATAAAGTGTTTCTGTTTCTGTGTCCGTGGTGGTGTTTTGAAAGGCCAGCTCCCCAAACAGAGCACCACCTCCTCTTCACCGCTCCACTCTTTATCCACTCCAGTGTTTTCTCCCTGCGAACCTGTATCCCCTCTTGTCATGGATTAGCCTCCATACTTGCATGAACAAAGACTCAGTCAGCATGTGTTTATGTGTTGGTCCATGTGTTGTGTGAAGAGGAAATGTGTCTCCCACTTATGTCCAGATCTTAGAGGACCCCAATTTGTTAGGCATTAATCAGAACACCTGCTCAGAGAGCTGCCTGTGTCAGTGGCTCACTTTGTGTCCCAGTGGTTCCCTGACTACCAGGCTTTTTGTTTCCCCACTTCAGCCATCAGTGTCATTTGAAATCAATTTAATGATTGTGCCTGAGACTGATTTGAGAATGCAAATGACGCACGGGGAAAAAAGAGAAAGCAATATACAATGAAAGAAGATAAGAGTGGGGCAAAAAGGCCAAGGAAAGAGGACTGTGCATTATTCCGGCACTAAAAAGCACGAATTCATCAAGTATTGTTCCAGCACGTGGGTGTAAACAAAAGAAAGAACAACAACAAAAAAATGAGAGAGAGAGAGGAAGAAAAAAGCTGAATTTAGCTCACAACAATGTCACTATCCTGCTGAAGGACAAAGCATAAAGAACAACGTTTGAGAAAAAAACTGAGTAAAACACTATGACAGGGCGAGGAAGACTAGGTCAAAGAGAGGCCAGGAAAGAAAGGGAGTACAAGAAAGAGGTAGCAGAGGAAACAAATGAATAAATTCATGGGGCACAAAATGAAAAGAAAGATAGAGGGGAGTGGAGCAAAAAGAAGGGGCTTGAAGTCATCAGTGCAGATTTTTATTGTCCGGACACTGGAGGAGCACACAAAAGCACTGAGAAGATTCAATTAAGTATCATATGCAGTGACCTTATTGCCATGGTTACGGAACAGTGGAAAATATTAATCAAGCCTGCTACAAGCAAAAAGATGGTGGAAAGTAGAGATAGAAGGAAGACGGCAATGAGAGATGCAGGGTGGAAAAGACACAGAGGGGACAACTGCACAGTCCCCATGCTGTATGTGCTTGTGTGTTTGCTTGGTTTCATGTATTTTAATGAGTACAGCCGCAAAGGTTCATGACTGTCCCAACCAGGCTTTGAATATCAATATGCATTATTGAGTGTGACATTTTTGGTTTAAAAAAAAAAGTATTTGTTTATTTATTTATTTTTTCTTTAACAGTGCCACCATCAAACCTCAAAGGTTCACATTTGCACAAAAAGGAGTCACAAATGTGAAATGAACTCAATTCAGAACTCATTTCATACGGGGTTAAACTCACTTCACAGCTCACAAAGATTTGTTTTAGCTTCCTTTCTGTATCCCAGGTTGAATTTTATGTGGCCCAGTGTCTGCTGAAGCTTTTTTAGTGAGGAAATAAAACAATCCATCTACATATCTACAATCAATCACACAAGCCCGTATCCATTAATAACACAACTTGCAAATGTTTGCCACATGAAAATAAAATGTTTTCATCCATCAGTGTGCTTCGTGTTAGTGTGTGTGTGCGTGTAAGGGTACACTTACACACGGTTCTAAATAAATCCTCTAAAAACCAGTGCTAGCATATTGTTACAGACTCAGACAGCAAAATTATGACGATCATTTTCAATCATATTCCATTATGATGTTCCTCTCAGTCACATTTCCCTGCACACTGCAGAAGGGGAAAGTTGAAGATTGTTCTGTTTGATGAAGCTGTAGAGTGTTTGCTCGCTGTCTGCAGGGACTGTCTTGAAAACAATCTATCTGAAACTCCCCCGCTGAGCAAAATGTTAAATAAACAAAGACGGGGATAAACAAAATCCCTCCATTTCAATGTCACTGAGAAGAAAGCCAACATTTTTATGCTGCGATTGTGAACAGGAGGTGGCAGCCATAACTAGATCATCATTTAAACTCTGGACACATGGTGAAATGATTATTTTGCTCAAAAATAGTTAATTATAAATATTGTAGCAACCAAGATATAATTGCTGCACTTGCGTCAGCCACGAGGCGGTATAGTAATTCTCCCAACTCATGGGTTCCCTATTATGGCCTTGCTTGTGGAAGAACTATTTTAGATCTCTCCTGATCCTGTTATTGATATTATTTTATTCTAAATATACTGTCCTACTTTGTACTAGTTCAGATTTTTGAAACTCTCAGGGGTAGAAATAGAAATGTTAAAAAAGCTCCAAAAAATTAAACGTGTTATCAGTCTATCTATCTATCTATCTATGTATAGACAGATAGAGCTACTTATGGCAGCAACTTATGGCAGAGCAACACAGCCATTCATAGATTATATGCTTTACTTTGATTAACTACATATTTATCTGCACTTATATGCAGTTAACACAGAAAGCTGCAGTCTGAATCAGAGCAGAAGCTCCAATATCCAGATGCTAAGGATGGCTGAGCTTTCTCCATAATGGCTCCTTTCCCGCTTAACAAAATTAAGCAAGGCACTTGAGTTGAATATTTTAAGTCTCAATTAAAAATGTGACTTGCTTTTATTTGAAGTGTGTGAATTTATACTTCCCACGTTTCAATTAATTGTTAGAAATACTGCACTCACTCATCCATGTTGATTGCGCTATTATTCCCCCCCCCCCCCCGCTCTGGCATGGCGTATGTGGTTAATTAAGGACTTAAATGAATAATCACAAAATGTTCATTTGATTTTGTGTCTCTACTCACCAATAATCGAATAATCATTTCAGCCCTAAATTACAGCTGCATGTGATAGCCAGACTGCTAGCACACGCACATGTTGTTTATCCTCTTCTTGGCGCTGCACTAAACTTCTTTGTACCGAATCAAGATCAACAAGTTACGCCACAACTTGCAAAGTGGTCGCAATCTCCCGAGGTATGTAATTGTTATGCCCATAATGAAACATTTAAAAAAAAAAAATCAATTAAATTTTGCTTTCATTGACGCAATAATTTCTTTTTGAACTTTCAACACTTTGATAAAAGAACTGTATTTATAAAAGCTTGTGCAAGCTAACCATTTTATGCGTGATTTGCAGAGTGGCAAGCAATGGCCATGCAGGAAATTGACCAATTAAGTCATAACTGAGTGATTTGAATTCAACAGTAGTTCAGTTCTCTGCCTGCTCTAATCTGGAGTCCTACTCTCTAGCAGAGGCTACAAGAACCTACGGGTGAGGCGCAAGTGTAGGTGTAACAGGAGAAGGCCCGAGCAGGGAGGCAGTTAAAGTGCCTGATGTGACCATGACCACTTCCAGAAACAATTTAATTCCGCAGCTTCAGCCATCTCCAGCTGATCTACTCCTCCAAGGTCATTAACTGTGCCACAGAAGGTCACATGATTAATGAGTGACAAACCCTCTGGTGCAATAACGTGTATGAACGTGGCCCATTAATTAGACAGAGGGGCCAAAGAGAATGAATGGCCAGGGACAGCTTGGCCCCCTCACAACCCTGTCCCTTCCAGACACCATTTTTCATTTTCATCTGCACAAACAGACAAAACCGCGAGAAAGAGCACTCATAGTATTCCAAAAATACCACACATCCCTCCATGCGCCATGAAAAAGAAATCACCTTAACATAAATTCCTTGCAATAGTGTGATTGTTGTTGTTTTTTTTATATACACATGTTAACTAAAGAAAGTACAGTACAATTATTAAGACATCAATTAAACAGACAATTAAAAGCCAAGAGGCTTGCTGTGTTTAAATGTTTGTGGTTCAGTGAAACTAAAAGGGTCCAAATGGCCCTCAGAAGAGCTGTGTGGACTGGATTCAGGTTGATCTGGGTATCAAGCATCTGAATGTTATGTTGTTGCAGTCTTTTTTCAGGACTATGATAAGCACTCTGCATTACTGAGGGCAATCTCCAAGAGGAAATGAAACATTCTGCTGCCACAGACTGCCTTTATTGGAAGACAACAAGTCCGGCCTCTCAGGATATACAGATCAGGAGATTTAATTGATGCTGACCAACTGTCAATGTACTCCTATTGCTGGAAAAAAAACAAGAGTGTTTAACACTCTTCCATTGTAAACAGTTTTCATTTCTCAGTCTAATCAACTTAATGCAATTCCAATAAGTCCATTTCTTAGAGTGGCCTTGTTGATTTCAAACCTCATAGCCTTTCGTTTTATTTTCACCAGCGCCAACAAATGTAATAGCCGCTAAGTATATTGGGCAATAATATACAAATGCTCTACATTCAGTGCATGCATTTCAATTTTACCTTGAGGTCATAGCATTATGGATATACCCCAGTGGGGTCATTAATCATAAATACAAACACTGTATGTAATAACAACCAGTGGGGAGAAGCAGACTTCGGGGGAAGGTTTCAGAAGAGGACTTGTACAAGACCAGGGGACACAGTGGTTATCTGTGTAAACAAATCTCATCAGTTCACCCACTCCACCTGGGTCAATGTTTCCCCGAGCTGGCACACAGTCAGGCAACATGTATACAGAAATACACATTTACGATTGTCATTGGCCCAGAAACATAATAAGGAGTGACAGGGTGAGCCCAAATCACTCAGAGTACAACCAGGAAAACAACATCTTTTTGGAAACAGGGTAAATATGCGCTGGGATATGTGTGTTTGTGTAATGATGTCGTATCGTTATATGAATTCTGGGTCATAGAATATTTATCTGAAGTTATGAATATGGAAGGAAAGTAATTTAAGAGACATGCTAGTAATAAACATAAATTTGAAAGGTACTGCTGACATTTTTTACACATTTTTTTTTTATAAATGAAAAATAATAAGAAAAAAAACCCTTCTTGCGTCTTATCAAGCATTCAGAGAACCCCTTGACCCTTCTGAAGAAAAGCATCTCTCTGGAGATTTGACACACATCTCTCAGCACAGATCTGAAGACAGTCATGAATGTTGTTTGCCCTCTGATATATTTTTAATATTCAGATCATATCAAATATGTCCTCTTTCAATAATTGATCTATCTATCTACTAGCAACATAACACATGCTGGGATTTGGCATGTGATTTCTATGCCTCAGTCAGTATATCTTCTTCCCTCTATTCAGTATGATAAGGAGGGCACCGGCTGCTCTCTAGATGTGATTTACTTGGCCAAGGGATATACCCTCAGCGCGTGCCAACAAACCCTGTGACCACAAACTGTGGGTCAGTAACACTTTACAGCTGCCTTTTCTTGTCTCTGGGATCAGAATCAAATGGCGCCGTGTGTAAGACAATGACTACTATGTTACAGCATATGTTTCGATATGTTTTAGTTTTGTTGTATTTCGGCTCAATATCTGTTCAAGATATCAAATGATTCAAATACAAGCCAGTGCTTCTTGACAAAGACGCTTTCGCTTACAAAGGTCATGTGTGCACTTGGGCGTTTTGTGAAACGAAAGCCCGTAAAACAAATAACGTGTAAGATATGTGCAAAAAACATTTTTCTTTCTAAAGGAACATGGTGCAACACAAACATGGACTAATGGAGTGAGTGTTTTTCATCCTGTCTTTGACCACCAGCATCTCCTGTGGTGGCTCATTTCCTTAGTGCAAGAGGTTCCCACCCTCCATCGCAGACGGGCTTCAGGGGGCATGGTGGAGAGAATACGAGATGGAGGGAAGGAGCAAAGTAGAAGAGGGAAGCCATGCTGGGAGAAAGGAAATCTTCCATGTGCAGAAGCAGAGTGGCTAGAGGACATTTCACGCTAATGGCGGCCGGGCCAATTGAAATGACTGCAGCACTGCATGATTTGAAGGTCAGGAGACAGAGGATTATATTCCAGTGGTGGCGGAGGAGGATTGGAGGAGTAAAATGGTACCTCCCGCCCCTCCTCCTCCTCCTCTCCTGAATTATTGCAGAACAGCCAAGATGGAATCAACATAGCACCAAACCCCAGCATCATTACTCTTACACCCAGCACAACATCAAGCACATAGCATTGCTCTGGTCTTCCCTGTGCATTCACATCATCGTGAGAATCTCCATTTGTGATTTGAAACAACACAACAAAACCATCATGCCCACTCTGTTTTTATCATGTACTGTAACCAAAACAAACTAATAGAAAATTCGATTTTTTTATGCCATGTCAGTTAAATATAAAAAATAAAAACAAAATATTGTACCTAAAATAACAATTTTGAATGTGAAGACCAACGCATGATAATTTGTTTTGTTTAGTTTTTTGGAATAAGATGCCAGTGCTCTTATTGTTATCCGTGAAAAGACGTGATGATAAAAGAAAGATTTAAATGTCCTCTTGAAGACATGGATGACACAGTAGAGAAAACACTGAGGCTGGAAAAAGCACCGTCTTTGGTCAGGCTTATAGATGAGTGTGCAAAAGTTACTCACACGCGAGAAAAGCATGAAGTGATTACGCACATGACTGCAGTAATAAGCTGTAATAAGATGTAAAATGACCATACACATTTACTCCAGACATTGTGCAAAGCAAGCCAATGTGACTACATCCCGCTTCCTATATGCAAGCAAACATGGAAACAACAACAAATGAGGCAACAAGGACGTCAAGCAGAATTTCATAAATCAGGGACATTAATGTAATTAAACTAATTCCCTGTAGGCATCAGCTTCTCTATCTGCTTGATGTGATTTCAGAACTTCTTGAGGCTGTGCAATTTTTCACAGTCCCCATTAGACACTGCGCACTGTCTGAGGAATTCTGACCATCAAAGCAAATCAGACTTACGGATGCACCTGTTTCAGTCAGACAGAAGAAGAAAAAAAAACGCCGTCTAAAGCAGCAGTGACGTTTCTTTAGATGCAGCCATTTCCTGTGTCAGTAAACACTTTATATTTGTAAGCAGCAACCAATCCCGGGTGCTCTACAGCACCACAGCAGAGAGGTGGATAGTTTATAGGAAGGGGACAGATGTCACTCTTTGTACAAAGCCAATAGAGTTTGTAACATCGAAGGACTGAAGCAAAGACACTAGCTGCCATGCCAGCATTCATATGCTAACAAAAGCCTCAGAACCAAATGAGTGAATTTAAACAGTGCATCTCAAATATCTTGCATTGCTCTATTGTGGTGTGCTATAAAGCACTGTTCACACAAAAGGATAGGAAAAACAATGGACCTTAAGCTAATATTGCTGAACCTTCTGCAGCCAGCATGTGAAAAAAACAACAACAAATGTGTCTATTTAGTATATAAAGAGGAAGGAAATTAGAACTTAAAGTGTATGAATATTTAGTTCATAACAAACTGTATCAAGTATTATAGGGTTAATGTTGACTTAAATAAAAAGAAAAATCATCTTAACATTTTAAAATTTTTGCATTCTGACAATAACAAATTAATTTTGATGAAAAATAGCTCCACTTTCCACAACTTGTAATTTATTCTTTCAAATAAAAATAATAATAAAAAAAAGGTAAGATTTTTATGCATTTAAATCAAAATGAGATTGATGAAAGAAAGATAAATATGTTTTTGTTTTGGATTACATTAAATTAAAGTCACATTACAAAGTGTAGGCAGTAACTTTATTAGAAAAAATATTAATTAGAATAAATGGGGTTTTTTGTAAGCATACCACATCAGTGGTGTACAGGGTGGAGAAACACAGGCTGTGATTTTGCTACATTTCTCCCCCGCTGACTACTGTGCTTGTAAAACTCCAGAGGAGATAACAGGCAACTAGGGTAGCCCAGTCAATCCAGTGCATGTTTGAATGGCTGACCATGTTAAGCTCTTAAAGCAGGCATTAATCCAGGATTTTAGGAGCAGAGCTAAGTTTGGCACGTTATCATGGCAAGGCCCAGACCTTAGACGGAGTTCAATCACTATGCAGAACCACTCACAGCCTCAGTCACAGAGGCCTCAGACATGACTAGCACTGCAGCTGGACTGGAATGAAATAGTAGGTGTGCTAGAGACACAAAAAGTTTTAAAATTCTTGAAATGATCAGTGAGTCTATGACTTTCCCCTTAAATATTTTTAGTTTATCTTAAACTGAAGTGCATATATATATATATATATATATATATATAAATTATTACAATTAACACCCAGGTTAAGTGTTTTATCCAACTAGGCACTTCATCTATAGTATGAATCTGAATATGAATGATGAAGCGTCTTTATTCTGTGACGTATTGTTGCGAGGCATACCCAAAGTAGTGGCTCCCACAGAGCCCGAGTGACCTCTCTGGCCAGCCTCAGTCTCTACGTTAGCGTCACACCTCCAGATGTACACAGTCCAGAACAGAGCTAAGCACGCAACCCAGCACTCCCTGCTCTGCTCAACTCGAGATACACACATACCAGCTCAGATCAACATCAAAGATAGTTGTGCAGACAAACATATTAAGAGCTGACAGCCTTGACCATGCATCTGCAAAAGTAGCATCATCATGATTTAGCAGTGGACAAATACCCATCGGGCAACATGACAGCGGCAAGCACACAGTCACGTGGCTGCACTCACATACATACACATGCGCGCACCAGTGTTAGGGTGCAGAGAGCCTGGGCCAAGGCTTAGGACAAGAACATGGGCTTAGGAAACTGGGTGTTTGTTGGCAGATGGGGGATATTAGGGGCTGTGTGTTGACTTATAAATCTTCCTGCACAGTGTAGGACCTGACTTATCATCTGACATATGAAAAAATACCAGAGAAGCACTAGACAAAAAGAGAGGAAATTAAATGAGAGCGGTATAAAGAATGGGAGGAAACCAGTACTGTAGCAGGCATCTGTTTTCCTCCTCATCCTCACCCATAAACACAATCTGTATGTGGAAACATATACACCACATGTCAGATCTGATTCATGTTTCTACATTTATTCTTCTTGTGTCTTGAGCACAACAGTAGCTAACCGCCCGGCTAATACACATGTCAAAAATAGTCTCGAACACTTGTAAGAATACCAGCTACTTCCTGTGTGGATTTCTGGAGCTTAGAATCTGGATCACCACTATCTGGAACCCTTAATTTATGCACGAGTTTCTGCCGTTTTACTGACGAGAGAAAGATTTCTATTGAAATTTATCAAAACTTTCAAAGTAGTGGTCTCCTCAACACAAAGGCAAAAAAATATGGAACTGAGCACTCTTTTATTTTGAAGTGTTTGAAAGAGTGGTGCAAGTTTTGGTTGTTTTTTTTAAGTAATGTGGTCAAGTGTCTTGAATTTATATGATATGACAACAAGAAAATTTAAATATAGCATGCTCACTAACTAAATGTATGTGCACTCGCAAATGTATATCAGTTTATTAAGTACACTGACCTAAATATTTTGGAGTCTGAAATGTCATCTGTCAGATGGATCTTTCGTTTAGGAAGTTAAAAAAAAAAATTTCTTTAGATGGTTTTTAGGAAGCTCTAGATTTAACTTCAGAGTCATTTTGAAGCTGGTGATGTTGGTGCTTTTGAATAATATTGCATTATACTAAGAGGTGTTTAATGTTTTTTTTCCCTGCCCCTCATTCCATTTATATGACTGAGAGTAAACTAAATTTGTATTTGTTATGAATATGCCCCCATAAAACTAAAAAAAAATAAATAAAAAAAATGCCAAATTGATGCTTTAAATGGCTGTCAGTAAACACTGTGATTCTTTTGATTATTTGTATGCACGCTCTATCACCAAACTATCAGGGTTAATATTACTCTGAAAGTAGAAAAATAAAAATTGTTAAAGCCCACACTCACCAGAGTAAAACATATTTGATATTTTGAACACCTGCCCCTGAGCCATGTCAGCTCTGTAAGTGGACAGATAATTCTCCAATCAACACTTGTCAACTCGAAATAATTGCAACTGGAAAAAAAAATCAACAGTTATTAACAACGGGAGAGTTGCTGTGCATGGTATTTGGGTTTATATGTGGTTTTTAGTGTGAGGAGTAAGTGAGGGATGGAGAGAGAGAGAGAGAGAGAGAGAAAGTCCAAATGGATTTTAGCCCTAGAATAAATCACTGTCGCCACAGAAACAGGCCGACAGCTGTGATGGATGGCTGAAATTTTTGTGTTGATGTCTTTAGTATTGCTGACAATTTGGTAGTCCAGGCTTTTTCACTTTTCCTGTGCTTGTGTGTGGCTAAACACATCTAAATTCTGGCACATGCTCATACCTACACATCAGTGTTTCACACCAACTCAAAATCTGCTTTTGGATGAACAATATCCTTTGCCAGATTTTTTTTTCTTTTTGTGGGGGGCTCAATTCAACAAGAATTTCAAATTAAAAATTTGCAAACTTCCGGGCGTATATTCCAAAAATTATTCAACGCCTGATTATCTGTAATATTCAATTTATATTAAATGTTAAATTTACAAAAAGCATGTTGCATTGCTAAACTCAACTTTCTCTACTGAGACTGTGGAGACCATCTTGTGTGTGTGTGTGTGTGTGTGTGTGCACCGTAGTCACATGGTCTTTTTGCACCTGTATACACTGATCCTCTCATTGGGTAACATGCTGCCACATGACCCAGTGACGGTGGTGTGTTTGGACCATATACTGACTCTCTGTCTGTCAATGGTGTCTAATGTTAACGGCATCAACGCAAACTGAGGATAAAGGAAGGATTTTTTTTCTTTTTTGTTCATCACGACCGTCCTGTTATCTAGTCCACTATAGCCCTTCTGGGTGTACTCACCACACACACACACACACACACACACACACACACACACACACAGAGTCACAGACACACACACACAAACGCGACTTGAACATTACTTTAAATTCTTAAATCTAAAAAAAAAAATGCACACACACTGCACAGTACATTTAGTCACTTATGCATAAAGTTATGTAAATACAAGAATTCTATACCATTACATACACACATGCTAAACACACACACACACACCTGACACACACATGCACACACGCACGCACATGCATGCACGCACAATAAAGAATTGGGCCATTCTAAGCCAGCCCCCCCACATCTAGTGTTTCCATCTGCTCTCACCTGGCAGGATCAAAAAGAGCACACTTCCCACAAACTTAGAAAGATCAATACTTTCTCCAGCAAAACACAGCAGTCACAGCCTCAGTCCCAGCTCCACACTACTTGTACTCAAACTACTAAACACTCAAAGAAAGATTCCACAAAGCAGAAATTAAAAAAAAAATGTACTGACCTTACTGTCTTATTTTCCTCCCTTTTCTCTCTGATGTCCAGTCCCCTCTTTTTCTTCTGCTGGTTCTTGTCCTCTAAACCTCTGGTCTAAGTAAGTCATGCAGGAGCTGCTTCCTGCTCCTGCTCAGCCCTACGCCACTGTATTAGTCTGATTTCACACTCTGCAGCCTAGCCTCCCGTCCTGAAGGGGACGGTGAATGTGCTGCTTATTTAGAAGCCGGCACGCACTACCTGGGCTTGTAGGCAGCTGTTTAAAGCACGAGGCAACATCCAGGGTGCATAATACCCCACACACACACACACCTTCTCTCTCCCTCTCGCTCAGGCAAACACTCACTAGCTGGCTGGCCCACAAGACAGGGAAGAGCACATGCATACACACACACACATGCACTCCCACACACACACAAGTAAAGTGAAATACACACACATGCAAGAAGTCTGTCAGAGGTCTCTCTACCTTGGCTGGGATAGCAGGCAGTGTGAGAGTACACACACAGGCACACTGAGATGGGCTGGCCGCTCCGTTCTGTCTCCTTCTCTCTAAGTATTTAGAAGACAATTTCAACAAGGGATTGCTCCCAATCTACTAGTGTGATCCACATGGATGAGTTATAATATGCTTGCCACTCTCTCCCTCTCTCTTACCCCCCCTTCTTCCTCTGTTCCCTCTCTCTCATTCTCTGTCTCACTCTTTCGCTCTCATGCTCGTTGTTTTAGCCTATTATCGAGCCGTCACCGATTTCAGTTCAGGAGGAAAGCCTTCCCTTCTTGGATGCTATATTTCTCTTCACTCTAGATGTGCATGAGAAGGGGCCAAAGACTGACTCCACCTGAATGCGTATTAGTAAAATGCATTATTTATTACAAAGCTGCATTCATTTTTTTTTTTCCTGATATGCCGGTGGACATGCGGGGGAAGGGAGCAGTTGTGGCGACTGCATCAGCAGCGAAGGGGTGTATTTGTTATATGTGTGTTTGGTGGAGGCTGGGGTGGTGGCAGGGGGGGCAGGGATGAGGGGTCAGGATTTGTGATAGCAGGGGTCTGAAGGGAGGTGAAAAGAATACATAAGATATGATTTTAATTTATTTATTTATTCAATGGCTGGGATTGCCTTATCATCCAAGGTGCTGCCTAATGACATCACTGCTGGCTCCAAGCTGTCCCAAATCACACTGCCACTCATTTTTTCATCAAAATGATTTATACCTTTGTGTGTGTGTGTGTGTGTGTGTGTGTGTGTGTGTGTGTGTGTGTGTGTGTGTGTGCGTGTGTGTGTCAGTGAAAGAGAAAAAGATAGATAAAGTACAAGCGTGAGGTGGACAGACAAATAAGCCTTCTGTATCAAGAACACATCTTGCTTTTAAGTGAAATTATTATAATAAAAATGTAAAATATTTACTATTAATAATATCTAAAAATCAAATTTACACAAAATTCATTCAACACAAGCAATTTCAACACAGAGTTTCAAACTTTCATAAAATAGGTGAAATGGTTGCAAATTCATAGTCAGACTGAGTCGTATTTTTGAGTTTTAGCTATTTAAAAAGCATTAAACTTTTGATTTGAGCATATCCCTTTAAAGACGATCATATCTCATTACGTTTGGTACTAAATATTCCAAAATTACTGCATCGCTCTATGGCATTTACAATAAAGTAATTACAATATTCACAGTAAATCATTTTTAATCTACAGTTCAATATCACATTGATACATTTATATTGAAATGGATTTGATTAATTAGCATATGAATAATCATATGATTTAACAAAGTTTTAACCAATTAATTAATTAATAAGATGATCAATTTAAAATTACATACACACACACACAAAAATAACCCTTTTTGCTCCAATATCGAAGGGTTTTGTCTTTGTGTTTTAAGCAAAGAATTTTAAGAAAATATTTGTGATTGTAACAAAGCCCTGACAAAGCTTGAAGATATTAATATAAACTACACTAAAACTAGTGTAAACTTAAAGTAAACTTAGTGTAGACATTGCAAACATCTGTAACACTTGGTTTCAGGGCCTGAAACACCAAACCGAAAACTCACTTCCTCCTGTTATTGTATGTTGGAAAAAAATGAAATTTTGTGATGTAACTTAAAAAAGAAGATACGGGTTTTTTGTGTGTACTCTTTGTGTTAACTATAGTTTTAGTTTAGCTAATTTCATACTGTTGTAATCTAAAACACTACAAATAATTAATTATGAAAGAATGAGTTCAGATTTCTGTGTACTATGAATGGCCAAACATTGAGTAATTAAGTTTAGGGCCTGATCTTACACATAAAGAAGACGGCGGGAGGGGGTGGAAATAGCTGTGTAAGCTGGAGTTGCCACGCTGGTCAACAGGCTGCTGCAATATGCACCCATGAGGGCAAACAGCCAGGCAGGAGTCATGACTGCAGAGTGGACCCCCAAGACTATGTCAGCACTATCAGCCTCCTCTCTCTCTCTCCCTCCAAGCAGAAGAATCACTCCAATACAACACAAACACAAGAATCCCATCAAATCGCTCAATATGTAGGCTGTGAGCCTCTGCTGAATACCTAATGATCATTTTCACCACATCGCAGCCTAAACTTGAACAGATTTAATATTTCTCATAAAAGATTTAAACAAAGATGCATTTAACAGCTAACACACACAGAGATACACACACGCACTTACTCAGCTTAAAATCCACAAAAGATATTAAAAGTTAATTGTTTACACAATTCATGACTATCCATGTGACCCTCGCCGTGCTGCACTTTATTATACAGTCTAATTCAGTCTCCAGCTGCCTGTCCCCAGTAGAGCCTGTTAACTGCTTGGTCTTCAGCCACAGGATGCCCATCTTCTGTACCTGGAAAAGGAAATGATGTGGCCAAAGGCCCAGCTGGGCCATTCTATCACTGCTATTAGGGCTTAAGTAGAACTGGAAAATTACTCCATTGGCATTAACAGTCCATCTCAATCATTTTAATACTATCATAATCATGAGAATTTCTAATATTATTTTTAAAAGCCCTGGTATAAAAAAAAATGGAATTTCATTTCCTTTGCTTAACTATCTTAAATTGAGAGAGACTAAGTGAATGGGGAAGAAAGTGATATCTTATGAGACGGGGGGGAAAAAGTGATCTAGAGTCACCTCTAATCCTCCAGCTGCTGTGTCCAGCGCTGACCGGCACACTGCCACACACTTCCATCTGTCTGCTTACTGGCCTCACCATGGTACAAGTTACAAGGTGTAATTACTATATAAACAAGATAATTAATAGTTTAACCCACTCGCTCTTAAAGTCCTCCTCTTTCACACAACTGTCATCTGCTCTCCAACCCATCTGACCAGTGACATAAAAACCTCCCGTGTGCCTGATATCCACTCGGTGCGCATCATTTTCTAGACGGGTAACCATAAAGCATCGCTAAACACTTTAAGAGTTAATGTTTCTTCCTTCCTTCTCCTCTGTTTTTCCAACTTTCAATTTTCCTGAATAGCATTATTATGTTTTATTAATATCTTTGAATTATTACTCATTTTCCTCTTAAAATTGAGTGCTTTAATTCACATTTGAAGTACTCATCAGGACCGCGCAGCGAAATGAATGTGGAAGGATACATTATATTTGCAAAAATGCAAAGGGTGAATTAAAAATATATAACAATACTAAAATATTAACTATTAATTTCAAGAAGATAATTTGCCAAGGAAAAAAGCCTTTTCATTACTTCTATGGCTCTTTTTCCTTTTTATAAGTGCACCTTCTGATTGTGGCTCTGTGAATGATACGTAATTAGAATATTCACCCATGTTTCAAATAGAATATTTGATGATATTAAGACTAAGAGACAGCCACATAAGTGTTTACTTTCATGAAAACAGGGCACAAAATGGATGTGGGTGCTGCATGATGGAGGTGATTCAGTGTATTTTCCTGTCCAATACAATATCAGATAGGGGGGTTCAGTCAAAAATAGAAAATAGCACCAAAAAAAAGATAGTTTCGACTATTGCCCCTTCGTGTTCACTCTTTATCGTTTTTTTCTTTTTCTTTTTTTTTTTTTTACAATAGTGAAGTCTAATTCCCATGATCACCCTTGAAAGCGTGACCTTGTGCTGTGTGACAGGAGATAGCCGCAGCATGAAGACAGGACGCCACTTATCATCAAGGGACGAGGTGGCTGTTTAATTTCACACCACCAGTGGCTAAAACCCCTGTTAGTGGGGAGCGCCACAATGGCAGCTACGCTAGGGGAGCAGATGTCCTAGTGAAGGGGTGTAAAGAGGGAGGAGGTTAGGTTGGGAGAAGGGCAGGAGGGAGAAGGACTGATGGTAGTGGTGGTGATGGTAGCTGGGTGTGTGTCTCTGTGTGTGCCGTGCTATCGTCAAGTATTGTGCTCAGAGCACAGTCTGACCCCGTGCGCATGCCCAGAAAAAATAGCACCTCTGTCCCTCATACACACACACACAGAAAACAAACCACGCAAATAAACACACAAATGGTCACCGTGGCATTTGGCCATCCTTACGGGAAGGTAGCTGGATGAGCGTAGCTGGACTGGGAGAAGGCATGACGGAGCAAAAGGTGGAGATGGCGGCGATACACGAGAGGAGAGTTTTGCAGGACGGCCCACGCCACAGACGGCAAAATCACTAAGAGCCCAATTGCTTTCTGAAGAGCTTTCCATTGTCTGTCTGTCTGTCTTTGATGAACTTGAGCTCTGGCCTCCAACCCAGTGGTCTTTCTGTCTAATCCTTAGCGCCCCTGGCTACCCTTCACAGCCCCTCCCTTAAACCTTCCACACACAGACACAGACATAATATACACCCTTCAACTGAAGCCTGACATGACTGCAGGGTTGAACAGTGACCAGCGAATCCCAACACAGCTGAATATAAAACACAACAATAATGAGCGGGACAAGAAAATGGCTTCCCTCTCAAACATGGCTGCTTACTGATGGCCAGACGCAAGCCGGGAGAAAAAGGTCACCTCTCTCATCTTTTAATACAGCCCTCCCTCCCCCAGCACACCTTCTATTGCGGTGTTGTGGTTTTTTTCCGCATATATATATATTCTTTTTCTCTCCCCCACTTTTTCATTTCTTGCCTCCCTCACTAACACCTTCTATTTTCCCTCCCTGGTCATTCTCCTTACCCCATTTCGTATGCGGACGTAGGCTTATTATTCAAGAGACAAAGGAAGGGGATCTTGGGAAGAGACAGGTGGCCGCATCAGAGTGATGAGAAAATTACGAAATTGAAACCCAGCTTCTAAAAAACTCTCCTTCTTGGAAGGTAATAAAAAAAAAAGGGGGAAATAAAAAGTAACTGTGCCCCTTCTCCTCTTTGGTACAACTCAGCAAGAAAAGGAGCAACCCCACACTCCCGTCCTCCCCCAGTACAATTTCAAATCCCCTCTGAACACCGCAGTCCAGTCAGATATATTCATTTTTCCTCACTTACTCCCCCAGTGTCATTTTTCTCTATTTTCTCCATCGGTTGGTTATGCAGAGAATGTTCCAAATGCATTTCGACTGCTTGATTTCTATTTTCATAATATCAGAACATCAAGTTAAAGAATATAAATGTTTATTCAGCAGAGTGGGGAAAGCTGGTATATGGGTGCAGTGGCTCTTGGGGGAGAGAGTCCATGCTAAATCAGTAAATCACTCCATCTGGAAGATGAACGGCATGTTTTGGAGTTCATTGCCTTTCGTCTCGGGCGAGTGGTCGGTGCAGCAGCAGGCCCAGCAGGCTGGAGCAGAGGTGTCTGCTGATGTGGATGGTTACAGCGGGATAATGAAGCGGCGACCGGGGGCTTGGCCGTGTTCTGTTCACCCCGTCCACCCTGCTGTGAAAGGGCCCACCGCCGAATGTGGCTATTAGCCCGTCCTCGTTTTGAGCCGTCATAAGTTCCTGGCCTGCTGTACGCCCTGTGGAAAGTGCTTAGCTGTGAAAATGTCCAACTCTTGTTGCAACTTTAATCTTTTCATTCATCAGTTAGTATCATGTTGGACTGAGCAAGTGCTCACTATAAATAAACTGTGAAGAAAACCTTCCAAGAATCCTCACGTTTATTATTTCATCCCCCTCTTCATGACAGACAGCTTGCCAATCTCAGTTTATCTGTTGGAGAGGACTTATTAATAACTAAAACAACCTGTCCAATGCCTTCAGCAACACACAAACCAGTTTGTTGAAAGCAGATAGCAGCATTTAAACTTTAACCAACCAACGATGGGCTTCCACACCTGCTTCAGTCCTACTGTGAGCATTTTCTTCTAAATACTAGGTCAAAATAATCACGCACCATCCCCCCTCCAAAAAATCACAAACATATATGTACGTGTTGTCCCATATGATTCTTCAGTGGCTGGTGTATTTTTGTTTCAGTGACTAAAGTGAATACCCTCAATTATACTTCCAAAATGGACAGATAAATAGAGTACTACTGCAAATGCAACTTTACACTACTGAAAACAGGAGTACTACCATCATGATTAAAAATATATTAAAACTTTAGCTCGCTTGATGAGCCGACAAAAGGCTACAGCATCCCAGGTTTGATTCTGTCCTGGACCCTTGTCTGCAGTCCTTCCCCCTTGATCGCTACAGTTCTGTCAAATTAAGACTATTAAAAAATTATAACTGAAAAATTAAACTTTGACTATAATCTTCTTTTAATCTCAAGTCTTTTTTCCACTGCAACATCAAAAGAGTGCACAACGCCCCTTCCTAGATGACGTTTGTATTTCATGATTTTAAAGATGTGTTTGTGGTGTGTTTCCACAATCTTTCATTTTCATATATAGTAGATTTTGCACTATACTGTGATTCTGTCGAACACAACTGTGTGTAAACCGAGAGCGTGTCATGAAACAGACTGAAGCAGGCACCCTCTCTTCTCACCTGCGCCTCAAACTGGGATGTGAGGTGCAACACATTTAAATAACTTGATGGAGTTTATCAAAATGACAGGCAATTAGACTGGCTCTGACCATGGGTTTGCGTGCTAAATGAGAGTCATTTGAGTAGTTGGATCCATATATGTTATATAAAAAGGAGTGAGAGTTTTGGAGCTCCACATCAGCTCCTGGACAGCCCTAAATTAAATATCCCCAAAGTCCATTAGGCTAAACAGCCTGAGGAAAGACTTTGTCTCACCACAGAAAAATGACAGTAAACTCAGGCAATCATGCCGCCAATCAATTATGCATGAATTATATTTTTCTTAGACTGTGTAAAATGTCTTATGTTAATTCCCCTAAGTATACAACGCGCATTACTCTCAAGGCATGTATCCATATGCATACCATCTAAATGAGTGTTTTCCTAAAGATTTATCAGGCCTATGGTGCCAGCTGAAATGAAAACACTGAGGATGAGTTGCAATTCCTCCATATCAACTGTTAACTGCAAGCCACAGGCAAAGCTTGGAGGCACTCAGTGATGATAACCTACATGGCTGTAAATCTAGTGATAGAAAACATCCCCGGAAACTAAGAAAATATCAAGGTGTGCCAGTAAAGTCTTTCATGGAAGCTGTGGCGTGTGGTAAAGGGAAAAAACCAGGATGAGGCAGAAACGCAGAGAGAGAGAGAGAGAGAGAGAGAAGAGGACGAAGTCAGGGAGAGGCTGAGGTTGGAGGGCGGGCGCTAGCCTTGACCTGACCTGCCTTGGCTATAGGCCTGTTGAGCCGGTGAATAGTGGAGTCCCTGAGGTCCCCCACTGTGGCCCAGATCTCTGATAATGACCTTTGTCTGGCCATGATAGCAGGAGACAGGTATTGGCAGGCTCGCTGACCAGTGTCAGTGATGTGCCAATAATTGGTAAGTGTGTTAATAACAACTGACCTAGTGGCCTCTGTAAACGGACCAACTTCTATGTTGGAGGAGAAGATTATCACCTAGAATGCAGCTAGGTATGCTAAACGTCCTTTAATAAAAAACAGGTGATAATATAAGATTTTATAGCATATAAATACTTGTGAAACAGAGTGTTGCATTTTAAAATGTACACAAACATATTATAGGTTTATGTATATTAACCTCCCACACACACGCACACAAACACACACACACCACGCACAATTTGAATAATTTATTACATCTATTAATTATCATCTGCCAGAAGCAATTTAGATATTTACACATACACAAGCACAAACACAGGCTCTTCTTTTCTCCTTTCCAACTTCACTGACAGCTCCTGATGATCCCCGCTGGTCCCCTCTTATATTACATGCAACACAATCCACCCTTACACACTAATTTGTTTTCTTTGGCTCTTTTTCTGTTTCAGTGTGTAACTGAGCCCTTGAATATATACAGATTTAATAGAGCTAATAGAATCATTATCAAATTCAGATCAATATAAATTTAGCCCCAGTACCCATAAAAGGCAGCAATATTGAAATACAACACTGTCTGTGCTCTTTCATTCTTCCGCCTACAACTGACGCTTGCTGCCATCAGACATGAATTACCAGACAGGCACATTACAGCTAATAAGAGTCTCACAAAACACCCTTTATTAATGCATGAGAGAGTCTTTGATCCTGGAGAAACTTTCATAGGGAAAGCAATAATCAAGGTACTTCAGACAACACAATAAGATGCTTCCCATTACCTTGAAAAAGTCAACAATGTGGCTGAGGTCAAATAAACCTGAGTCTGTGCAGCGTGTCTCAGAAGGGATGGACAATAAAAAGCCACCAAAGCTCAGCCCCACGAAGCTGCTTTTCTCTACAGACCAATCCTATTTTCATCATTTTGTCAATCAAAACTTGTAAAGCGTGAATCAGCTGGCATTTAGTTTTTAGCGAGTAGAACTGAGTCATATGAGATTTTAGTCGGGATGTAAAATAGATTATTAAATTTAATTGATCAGAATAACAGAGCAGTGCAAGGCGTTTCTTTTTCAGAATTGTGATTATGACTATGAGAATTGCATTCATATCAAAATTCCATTTTTTCGTTGTGAAATTAAAGCTTTACAATGAGTAATTTCACTGCATCACTGATAATTTTAAAGGGATATCAGTTTTTGCTCTTTCTTCTTAATAAAGACTTTGTACTATCCAATGTGGCAACATTGCTATTTTCCACATGGAATAACAGAGACCTGAAAAAAACCCATCTAAAATATACATTTAAAAAAAAAAAGAGGGTAATCATTTGTAAGCATCAAACTCAACACTGATACCTACAAACATCCTGTCAGACACACTGAACCGTTAGTACCCTGCATACCTGTTCACACTGCATTTAGTTAGATAAACTCAAGAAAAGTTAACTTTCCTTGTTTAACAAGAATCAATATTCCGAAAGTCTTCCCATTTCCCTTTTCCCTTTCAGCACACCTTTCAGTAACAGCATTTGCCCCACCCACAAATGATCCATTGGAGGAAAATTTTGCTTTAACTTCTATTCCAATAATCTAGATTTTGACAGAGCCTGTCACATTATAAAGTCTGAACATAGTTACAAGAATTGTGAATGATACCCATGATTGAATTTTATTGAAGTGGTCAGCAAGTCAGCTCATTCCCCACAGAAAGCCCGGGGGCCTTAAGGTGGTCAGTGGGGAGCAGCTTCACAACATCTCAGCGCTGCATGATACATAGTGAGCAGAAGGAAAAGCAGAAGAGAGGACCCCTATTTGAGACAGAGGTGCCATGCCAGGTGAATTCATGACCTAACTATTTAAGACAAGTGGAATATATTCCCAGTTCAGCTGGGATGCATTTCTTGAGCTCCATCTTCGCACATATGAGTTCTCAGAAACCTTGCATACAGTGAAAGTGGTACACACAAACACAGCATCACGGGAAAAAAAGGAAAAAGAAAAACTGTACCGCTTAAACTTGAAGCTGAACTTTTGTTAACCTAAGAGTGTTTGTAGCTTAATCTTTTAAATATAACCATACAGCATAAAGACCCACTACTATATCAATGTTATAAAAATTCTCATTTAATGTAGTTTATTGTATCTGTGCAGAAAAGCAAGAAAGAAGGGATAAAGAAAGAAAACATAGAAAAATACAATCATACACAAAATTCAGAGATATTTTGCCTAAAAGAAAATATTCCAAAAGCAAAGGTCTTTAAATAGTCAGGAAGAAAAATGCATTTTTTAAAATTAAAATAAGACACTGTGCTAAGCTTTTTCCAGATTTCATTTAGATAACCAAAACAGCACTAAACAAATTTCTTGTATAAAACAAAATCACATATAACAGCTTATCAGTTTAATGCATTGAACTGAAAAAAGATCCTTCGCTGAAAACAGATTTTCCTCCCCTCTTAAATGCAAAGCTGCTGTGATTACGAGAGATTTGTTTTTCAACCCCTACTGCGGGAGCATGCTAATCAACCTAAAGGGTCGGAGGTCATGTCTGGACAGAGAAAGCATCCCAAACTGGTCACAACAAATGCAGAGGAACATCTGCTCTCTGTGCGTCACACAAAGCTGTCCCCTTGGAGCCCCTTGCAGCCCTCAGGAGCCTGGGAACGGCTCAAAGTCAAGGGCAGCCTCCGCAGACCAAACGCTGACTGGACACAGTAACAGTCTCTCGGTGAATTAGGGTAATTACCAAATGGTGACTAAAATATTTAAATTTTCAACAGGAACAAATTACACTTTAAGGATGAACGATGAATTTCACTGTGATTATCCAAAAGTTACAATTTTTTTTTTTTTAACACATTTACTTAATTAGACCAGCTGATACATACACACACTCACAAACTGACAGGCATGAGAAGCGTTAGCGAGCTGGAGCCATTCTTTGATTTAAAAACTTGAAAAAGAGGAAGGCTAAGCTGCACGGGCCAGGATGAGGGATTACTTTTTTCTAAACAACAGTAGCTTGAATATGCATGTAGTACATTACACACATGCGGCCCTGATGACAGAGAGATCACCCCCTAGACACTCTCACTCTCTTTCCTTGGCAGCCTAACAATATGCTTGAAAGAAACCATCAAATGATGTCAATAGTTGGGTCAATATCTCAGGATGTCTCAGTTTTCCCTCCAGCAAATGAAGAGCATTATACAGATCCTCCTGGGCGAAGCTCTTACCACACAACCAGTGGCTACAGTACATGCATTGCCTCTGCCGAGGGACGGCTGATATATGTTTTCTTCTCTCAGACACCAACACATGCGTGCCACATTTCTCCTGTCTGCGTAATGTACTGCTGATCTACACCTGCTGGGCCCAGGGTTGCCTAGGTATACTCTATTTGCTGACAACATCAATCACTCAGCAGGACTCATTATTGCCATTTAAAATACATTTAAAGCGATTCACTGAAGCTACTGTCCAACTCGGCATGGACGCGGTGACACTGATGTGTTGCTGTGAAAAATGTTTCACGGTAGTATCTTGGATGGGACCAGATGGAAACCCTTGTGCTAAGACGTTTGTTTCGAAATGAGCGAAAACCTTTCAATCAAAGCAAAGTGTCATCATCGATCATCATCAAACAGGTAAATTGCCTGTATTTTGTTTTCTGTCCCTGCAGACACGGTGACGTTCTCTAAAGATACCGGGTCATTTCAACAGCATCTCAATGTCAGCAAGCCCGACAGGCCTACTGCGGAGGAGTCTATAAGAGGACACTGAGCTTCCCGAGCTCTCAGTTGAGCTTAGTAATAGACACAGCCACTCTAATTCCCCTTCAATTCTCACCTAAAATCGAAAGCTGCCAAACGCAGCCTTAATTACATATTACCCAATCAGAGCTTTGGTGTAACCCAGTGCTTGCTCCCTCTATCCACCTTACGAAGAACGAAAGCAATGTATCCCATCTGGGATGTACACATATTTCACCGAGGGAATAAACAGGACTAGGATATGAGATGGATATATTATGTATATAGGAAGCAAGTGTGAGATTTAAGGAGCAACCTGCTTGCTCAGCACAGAGTGTGCTGGAAATGCAGGGAACAAGCAGGATTATGGATCTCGTCTTATATGTAACTGGGCAAGGTCTATTGACCCAAATTTAATTATTTTAGCCCCCCTTCACCTATTCCCTTTCCCCTTCCTGTCCCCTTTACAATGACATGCATCTATTTTTGTTGATGCTGTTGTTTTTGATATCCATATAAATGTTGTAGTGCTTAGGGGCATGCACGCAGAAACAAATATATTCAAAATGTAAGTTGTTGTTTTTTGGTCATATCATAAAATACGTGTAATCTAACCCTCTGTTTGCTGCCCTGCATTTAACCGATGCTTGCCTACTGTGTACTAAAAGCATCTCCTACAGGCGAGCGAACAAACCAGGGAAGTCTGAAGGCAACCACAGTAGACATGCAGCCTTTTTCCATCCTCTCTAATCATGTGATCGGGGTGTCGGCACCACATACTCAGTGCAGGGAGGGGCAAAGCAGCACTGAGCTCACCACCATTTTGTGTGGGTACCTGGCTCCTTCTGTGTGAGTACCTGGCTCATATGTTTACCTGCATATGTGTTATTAATTTGCGATGGGCCAAAGCATCATTCGTGGCATGCCTCATTTAATGTGTTTTTGCAAGGGTGCATGCATGACAGGCGCGTTTCTAAAGGAGCATTAAGTGGATGCTGCAGACGAAACATCACGGGGTATCAATGCACCCGACTGCTGCCCGTTCTGGATTTCATGTCATGAATTTTCTTCCCCTCTTCTTTCTCCTGGCTGTGCTGCCGACAGACCCCTCTCCTCCCTGCCATGTGTGAGGCGCATATGGTGAAGTGAAATTGCTGTCTGCGAGAGCATGCCTCTGCCTGTCCAGACTTCATCAGAGGGATTAAAGAATGGGATGAAAAAAATCAAAATAAAATGATGATAGCGGGGCCATGGCTTCTCTCTTTTTCTTTTTCTTTTTTCCCTGCACCCCACACTCTAACCCCCCAGCTCTGTTTTAAGTAGAGTGGAACATCAGATGACAGAGAAGGCTCTCTTGCTGGGTTGCAATGGTTTGTAAGAAAGGTTGCCCGGCCGGTGAGCTGCACTACGTTTATTTGGCTCTGACAAGGGCTCACTACAAAGTAAAACGAAATTACAGACAGTACCGTTCCTCCCTTTACCCAGCCTGTGAAGTTCACTGAAAAGCTGTATCCAATTAAAAGAAAAGTGACTCAGCGGTGCAGCAGCAGCTTTCTTTTATGATTACTTAGCCATTTCTTTCTGATGTGTTCACTTTTTTTTTTTTAATATCATAAACAAACAAAAGACAAAATCAGTCACAGCATTAAGGACAGAGAGGGAATGTTTGTGCTGAGGTGGGGTGTTATATTTGCAGTGATGGGAATTTTGGGGGAAAGGAGTGAGGAGAGTGGAAAGATTACAGGATATTAAGAAGTAATGGATGTCACACCAGGCCCCTATAGCAAATTCCCATATGCTTTCATCATGACTCGATGAGACTGATCAAGGGAACAGGACATTACTTGGTTTCCCAGTACTGTTATTACCAAGGAACAGTAAATAGTTATTGCAATGTTTATCATCCTGAAAGATAGCTATTATATAGCGAGCCAGCACCTTTTTTTTTTCCACACTCAATCCTCTTATAAATTATATTGCATATCATAAGTGGAAACATAAAAAATATAGTTATTCTAATGTCATCCAGAATTACTCAGAGTCTAAAATTGCAGTCAAATCTAATAAAGTTTGAGCAAACATTTTGATAGCTGAGAAAAAAACAAATGTTGATTGAATGCTGTTTTTACTGTGAATTAACACATATTTCAACAAGCAAGGGAAGCGGTTAAAAAGAAACTTAAAGTAATCCCAGAAGAAGGCAACTTGTGAAAATTCATTACACAGATAAGGACTAAATCAAACTATAAATGCAGATGTGGTTTTACAGCAATCCTACTAAATTCTAGTAAACAGGAGTTTACTATTCTGAGGTTTATTCTGGGATTTGCTAGACACTAGATCTGGCCCTGTATTTGAGACAACAAAAAGGCAATCTTGACATCTTGCCCAACCAGCAGATAATATTTGCTGTTCAGAGACTGGCTTTCTTTTGTTCCAGGTTCTTATAAACCCAAGGCACTTGAAATTTAAGCCCAGTTCAAGAAATATTATTTGCCACAGGGTGAGGTAAATCTCTTGGTGGGGCTTTTCAAAGGGTTGCCCCAGGTTTGTTTACAATTGATCTTATTTAAAAGTGGATTTTTTGTTTTACCTTTCAAAGACATACTTTCTGCCATGATCTTATAGGTCAAAAGAATGATGAATGTTGTTTTTCCAATTGAAGCAACAAAAAAAAAAAGGTGAAATAATCAGAAAGTAATATTATAGAAAGCCCTGTCATGCCACTGGTTCCTCCCAGATCTCTAGCCTGCACTTGTACAATAGAAAACACATGCAAAACAATATCTCCCACTACAAAAAAAACAAGACACAGACCCCTGGTGAGGAATCGGATTAAAATATTTCATTCATGTGATTTAGCAACATGTAAACTGGAAAATAAGAGAATATTCAGTCATATTCGAAGTGTGTGTAAGCCTGTGTTTGCATCCCTTTGTTGCCAGTGAAAAGAAAATGGCCTAATAGTCTCGTAAAACAGCTGCTTCTCTCATTGTTTAGGGAAGCAGCATGCAGTTTTTATTCAGCATTTTTCCTCTGAGAGAACAGCTGACCTGACAACTGACCAATCCACAGAGGGAAGAAAACCCCACTCCTTTTGCTTCATCTTTCAGACAATTACCAAAATCAGTGGTGTAAGTAGAGCCACTAAGTTATTATTTAGCTACATTCTCGACATGAACATGAACTTCAGCAGTGGCTCCTGTGAACAAGGAGGGCAAACGCGAAAGAAAGATGGGGACTGCAGTTACAGCCAGGGACTATCCTCCAGGGCGGGGAGAGTCCCTTTACTGCTCAGACAGGCCATGCTGGAGGAGGAGGTCACAAGCCGAGGAGGTTTAAAGCGTGCTGCTCATGGGGAGCAAGGTAGACAAGCAGAGGGCACAGCAGCAGGGACGCCCCGGTAAAGACCCCTTCATCTGGACTACACCTGAGGGAGCCCACGGGCCACCCAGCTCAACAGCACATGCAGCTACTCACAGACACACAAAGAGCTGTGTGTATCCACACAAACATGTGGATTATTGGACACTTGTCATATGGTGAATTTAAAAATGAAATAAATACAGCAGGAGCAGATCATCAGAAAAAATTATGAGCAATGGACAAGCAAACTATACAGATGGGAAATCATCTGATTAAAGTGGTTATTATGGATAAACTTCATACATTTATGATAATGCTCATTGAAATATTTACATCTTAAAAAAAATTGAAACTTTGGTCTCACTGTGGCAGACGTGCTAAAAATTAGGATTCCACAGTTGACAGGGTAAATGTTTTTGTGTTTGAGTGTGTTATTTTGTCTTCAATAGCTTCTACTATTGAAGGGCCCAGGCATGCATTTTAAATTACATCTATCTATTGAGTCTTACTTGAGCTTATGAGTGGGTCCCTAGGGCACCTCCATTTTCCCAGAAACTCCCTCCAAGGCTGTTCGGGTTAACATGCCCAGTTTGACTATTATATCAATAGTTATAAATGACTTCATTGCACCAATAGGCAACTTTCTTAATATACTGGCCCCACATTTGGGAAGTTTTACAAGCTCGTCTTGTGGGTGTAGGTCTGGTTAGTGTAGTTAAGGTGCAAAGTTTTTCAAAAAATGTGTCACAGTCTAAGGAAACATAAATGATTAGAAAAGATTTAACATTTAAACATCGCTTGCAGTGTTTCTTTATAAGATTTCAACAACTCCAAATGTTTCGAGTTAAGTTGCAAAGAGGCAATGATGTGCTCAGATACAGTAGCTGCGGTGAGAGGTGAAAAATCCCCATTGAT
Source organism: Neolamprologus brichardi (assembly GCF_056152115.1). Taxonomy (NCBI): domain Eukaryota; kingdom Metazoa; phylum Chordata; class Actinopteri; order Cichliformes; family Cichlidae; genus Neolamprologus; species Neolamprologus brichardi. The sequence goes on along the minus strand of NC_142104.1, from coordinate 18,978,467 downwards.
ATCACATGGCCTTTCTGTACCTCTTTTGTTCTTATGGGATAAGAGGTGATGTCAGTTCACTCCCAAGCCTCCCTAAAATGCCCCCAAAGCCTGGCTTCTGAGTGGGAGTGTGTAATCGGTCCTGGCAGAGTGCTGGTTAATGGGGGGCACAGGGCCATGGGTTGGAGATGTATTCATGTGCATGGCGTGGCGCCTGGACCCAGGGTGACACTTCTTCATTCCTGCTGCCTCAGGCCAGGATTAGGATTGCGCCCAGCCTCACAAAGCCAACCATAATGCAAAATCATTTTCATATTAACCTCGTCTCTCCTCTCTGGGCCTGACAGTGGACAGGCCTGCTCTCTTTGGTGCTCAAATTATCCTCAATTACTGGGGAAAGGCCAGGCGAGGGGACGTCACCTAACCTTCACCATCTGTTAGGTTCAAAGCTTTAGTAGTCGGCCAGCCCGCCTGTCTCCTGCCTCTCCTGACCTTTCCGCCTCGGCCAGCTCCTGCTCTATACGCCTTTCACCCCCAACCCCAATGACCCCCCACCCCCACCTCTCCATGATAGCCCTGCCCTCTCTGGACACAGATGGGAAGTGCATGTGCGCACATCTCATTAGGTGGAAAAAGGTTATGTCACGCTTTTACAACAAAGATATGAATATTCAAAACTAAACACAGAACGACACAAAAGCTGTGTCAAGCCATAGGTTAAGTCGGCCTCCTAAGCCTACATGTTTGAATATGGTCCGGCTTTTATTGGCTGTAGAATTCGAATAAAATTTTAAAAGGGATTTGAAACAAAATCCTCTTCTGTTGGATTTTCTTGTTTGCTGCTGTAGTATTTAAATATTCCCAGAAAATAAGGTGCATTTGCAGTTTACTTAACAAATGAAAACAATTTACATTTAAAATCTTGTAATGATTACAACCCTATTTTTGTGAATTTCTGTGGTTCAAACGTCTGTTAGTTTCCGCTTCATTTCATCAAAACCTCAAAATTTTAAAACAGGTCTTGTTTAAGTCTTTTTTTTGTTTTGCTCTGTTTTTTGAAACAAATTTAAGAATTTAAAAATGATTTTTCTCACATAATTCAGAAGATATTTAATAAAGTTTTGTGCATTGCTAAAAACTGGGTTTTTATGCTTTTCATGCTTCACGCCATCTACTTTTTTCCATCTTACTGCAAAACTTGGCTTTAATTAAACATTCTTCTATACTTGAGATTGTGCTTGTGAAATATTGAAAAGCTCTTATTTTGCCTATAGTGGATGCACCTCTTAATAATGCAGGCTCTGTTTTCTGTTTGTTTTCAGTCTATGTGTTTTAGCAGTTCCACTGTGTCCATTTGGATTATCCAGTCTGCCTGGCCACTCAGGAGGGCCTCTTTCTCAGGTCATCTGGCAGGACCTGATGGCTCTGAAATAACTTTTAATAAGTCTCCTAAATAATAGATGGAGTGTTGGCTAAAATCAAGCCGGGAGGAGCAGGGCTGAGGACAGCAGGCTGCAGAGACATACAACAACCAGGTCCTCGGCACTTCCCTTGCCATCAGCAGCAGCAGCTATGTTCAGTCTCTTGCTTCACCTCCTCTCCAGACCCAGACTCTCTGGGGTTAAAGGTCGTGGACTTGACCTTGCAGCCCCCAGGAGAATGTTCACTTTAGGTTTGGGGTATAATTTAGGATTTATTCAGCAGGAGGCCCCGTCTCAGGCAGCATTATGCCTCATTATCCTTGGGTGCTCTCTGTTAACAGGGAACAGCCCAGACGAGGCACATCAACACTCAATTTTACTTACATATTTGCAATCCCACAATCAATACCTGAAAGTGACAACATTTTTTCATTTAAATACAACTCAAGTGACCTAAGCTGAAGTCAACACTTATTCAGCACCATGCACAAAAAAAAATTCTGATTTTTTGTAGCGATTCCCAGACAACCATTAAGATATTATAAATTAATATGCATATGCACATAAATATAATAAACAGAGGATAATGGAAATACCTTTGCAATTAATATGAGAAATTACCAGTGAATTCCAGATTAATCATGATGATAGCAGTAAAAGTGCAATCTAATTTCAAATGTAAGTACTTTCATTTAGTGACTTAGCATGATTCCAATTTTACAATAATCATTTTCATTTTGATCTCAGAATATTTTCAGCCCCAGAGCCTAAATATTTATAAAAAATATAAAATTTTAATTGAATTAATTTATTTTAATGGCGATTATTATTAAAAAATGTTTAATGGGAGATGATCAAACTTAAAACTGTACATTTGATAAAAATAATGTGTCTGAATGAACTAAAAACATATACATATGCAAATGGTAAATAAACTAAGAGTTTAGCATTCCTGTCACAAACTGCATAAAACGGAGTGATATCTTTCAGATGCAGGCTAAAAAAGAGTGATCATTTCTATTATGTGGGCTTCACTCTTTAAGTGGGTCCCTGTGGAGGACAATTTTGGAGAGATCTTTCCTGATAAGAAACAAGCCCTGCATGCATTAATATTACATTAGACCCAGTATATCACAGAGCCGTCTGCTCAGTCAGGTAGAGAGCTTTTCATTGACATCTCCTTATCATGTTAATATTACACTCATCAAAGAAGACTATACCATGGAGAAGGAGGGAGGATACGACAAAACGTGCAATATTACGGATTGTTCTTATGAGAAGCCTAAAAGGAGGAACAGACAATAAAATGGTTATTTAGGTCACATATTCACTGTAATGCGCAAGAAAGAGACAAATGCCGCAGGAAAGGCGTCGTTTGGATGTGCGAGTGCGTGTGTCTCGGTCGAAAAATATGACATGCATGGCTGGTCACACACACGCACACTCAGACACACACGACTGTTCAATGCCGGCAGCAGGAGGGGTGCAAATCTCCAGCGAGAGGGAGACAGGTGCAAGGCTCTGCTCTCTATACTGTAGCTTAAACGCATTTGAAGTCCATTCTTAACACACACACACACACACTCCCCCTTTTTATTTCAACGAAGATTATTCTTCTACTGTGCTTTTGTTGGCTGCTGTGTGCGCGCTTGGCTGTGTGCGCATGTCTCTGGGAGCTTTACATTTTAATGTAAGGCGAAAGCAGAGGCCAAAAAAAGAGAGATCATTTTAATTATTGTTTTTTTTTTTTTATTGTTTCTTTTCTTTCTTTCTTTTTTTTAAATGTATGTGGTCGGGTTTCTTTTCCGGGCTGTCGGGCACGGTGCCATCCTCCTACGGAATTAACCATATCACGCTCCTCTAAGCACGTGTCAGGTTAACAAAAGGCGGAGCGCTTAAAAAAAAGGCTGAGGCCGGGAGGCGGACGTGTGCTTGTTTCTGTGCCAAAGTTTGTCACTCTCATTTGAATGTGAATGGTATTTACCACTGAGAGCTGCTTAAGGAGCTCGTGCCTACAATACACAACCTCCCTTTTCTGAAGGATTTTTCAATTAGCGCCCCCACCCTCCCCTTCTGCACTAATCGGGGCTAATTAGGCCTTATCGCGGGGTAATAGCTTGTATTAATTGCCTCGCGGGCCAACTGTTGAGGAATTTGGCGAGTGATCCAATTGAATCTGACAAGTTTATTCCGTCTATTTAATATTCATTATATTCTAATAGGACACTTGTTAGCATGAGTACACCAATTAGGGCCAATCTTGCACTCAACATGTTGTTTTTTAAGCCTTTTCCTAAATTTATTTATTTATTTATTTATTTAAAGTTTTCTTTAATTTGTTCTTGTTTTGTTGTTGTTGCTATTGTGAGTAGAAAAAACCTTTTTTTTAAATTGTGATTTTAATTGTGAAAAGAGCGACATAAATAATCCCAATTTTTTTCTTTAGACTAAATTATTTATAATATAAACCTGACTTCAGTGTAATTTATGTCAGCGTAGGGCCTGCTGTTTAATCTTTGCCAAATCGTTTTATGAGCCTCCGGATAAAAAATAACCCCAAACTTTGTTTTTTTCATTATTTATCAAAGTTTAGCGGTAGAAAATATGGATAATAAACCTTCGCTTTTTTTCCGAGCAGGCAAACGAGTAGCATTGGGACCTGCCACAATCAAGCGTTTCATCTACCTGAGTTTGTTTTCAAGATTCAAATCTAAACATCATTTATTTATCTTCAACCTCGGTGTCAGCCCCATCTTTTTCCCCACAACAGCGAAATAATAGTGTTTATTTAGCCTCCGTTATTAAGAGTTACTTTCAGTCATTCAAAGACCAAAGGGATTTCAAACATGACATCATATACTGCAAGAACTGACATATCGTGTAGAGGATAGGGCCTGTAGTCTTACATAGCCCAAACTGATGTGCAATAAAAATAGAAACCTGAAACATCAATGCAGGATGTAAACGGATCTACTGGCGAGAATGTTTGATCATTAATCAATTAACATTTATGAAACAAAATAGCCCGTTTTGTGGTTAAAAAAAGAAAGAAAAAGAAAAAAGAAAGAAACAAAGAAAAAACAAAAGAGGATGATTAATGTAGCAGGACCATCACCAAGACATTTAGAGTCGAGTAGGCCTCACAATTATTTGCTTGCCTTCTATTTATGTTGGTTTCCAGTAAGCCACAACCCCACCCTCTGTATCCAAAGATGGGCCGAAATTTAAAGCAGCTCTGGACAGCAGAAAGAGCTGCAGTGTGAGGGGGCTAAACCCACCCCAAGTTGACCCCCTCCCTTTTTTTGTTTTGAACTCTACACATCACTTACCTTTCTCTTGGCTGAATATTTTATAGGCCCATCTGCATGCTGCTATTCAAAGGTTCAACATTCATGAGGCCTTTATCGCGGAAATTTAAGAAATATATACCTTCCTGAATATAAAATTTTAATCAATTTCAGGTTTCATTTCTTGATCAAAATTAATGCTGTAAGCCCGCAGAGCAGTGACACGCAGGCCAGTGTGGAGCACGGGAAATTCATAATCGCGAGATTTGTGTAAAAAACTGAACAAACGCAGACACGCAAATATGAAGGATTATATATATTTTAGAGAAATATTCAGGCGTCAGAGAACCAGTGGGTATTTGTCCTCCCTGTAAGAGTCGGTGAGCATTACTCACCCCTGCGCTGGGTGTAACAGCAGTCACTTGAAGGCATATGGCTCTCAGCTGCCCCCCCGCATTTGAACCCCCAAGCAGCTCCGGTGAAGTTCAAGGTCTCTGAAGCCAGTGACCATTACGGGAGCAGCGCGGACGCAGACAGAAGCGCCTGCTGTCTACATGCCTGCCTGTCTGCCCGAATGTTCCAGCGCCAAATAAATAAACAACATGTCTTTTTTGTTTATCATTATTATTTGTATTATTATTATTATTATTATTATTATTATTATTCAAATGCATAAAGAGTTGTAGACGATACATTTTAAATGGATCTCCACGAAATGTAAGACTTGAGAAATATCGAATTTAAGGTGGGTCGCCTACTTCATAAATATATTATTTTCCATTTAAATCGTTTAGACCACGACGGAAACTGAGAATCAGTAACCTTTAATTTTTAAAGTTTGTGACGAGGCCACCCAATTAGATTTTTTTTCCTCGTCATGTAAAACTAAACAAAAAAGCTTAAGCCACGCACTTTTTTTTAAGCTGTATCGTGTGATTTGGGGCAAAATAGCAAAAAATAATAATAAAAATAATAATAGTGCAAGCTGTATCATTACAGTGGTTGTAATACTTCTAATTTGGAAGCAGCTTGACTTTATTAAACCCTCAGGTGCCCATGTTTAGCAAAAGGCCGACAGTTATCTAAAATGCATTACCTGGCATTTTTTTTAATCGTGCTTGTTTCTTTATTTATTACTAATTACGTAATTTTAATTTCACGTTTGGAGTTGTTGAATGGCCTGTTAAATTAAAAAAAACTGTCATTAACACTTTTTTTTTTTATATCTCAACTTAAGAACAAACAAAATCATTTTATTTTAACTGTAAGGAGAAGCTCAGGTGTTCAGATTCAAGTAGTGATTTGTATGTGTGAGGCCAGGTTTGTGGTTTCTCCAGAGTCAAATCCTTTGGAAAAAAAAAAGATGGAGTGAGGAAAAATTAAGTTTTTCTGATTTCCAGTCAATTTAAATAAAATTGGTTATTTATTCTTTGGGTGAAAATGCTATATTAATAAAGGCACATTCAGCTCAAGGATTATATAAGCAGCGATTTAATTTGAGCAGCAAAAATGTTTTAGGTATTATGAGAAATTAAACGATGTTTTCTGGTCAGAAAAGATTTTCTTATGTGTTTTTTGCCAAGTGGGAGTCACAAGGAAATGTGCGACTAAACATTTTAGACTATGTTTTGAAAATGACCACATTTATTTAAAACGAGAGATGGAGAGGCAGAATGAAAGGAAGGAAGAGGACAAGAGTAAGAAGATGCAGAGGATACAAAGATGAAGTGGAGGAGAAGAGAAAAAAAGCAGAGTGGAAGGTTATGAAGCAACAAAATCAGATGAATAGATGCAGCCAGTGGATGATAGGTGGTCCCAGGTGTCTCTAATGACATCAGCATGTGAGATATCCTGCATCTACATAGTGGAGGAGATCCTGTTTCCTCAGAAAGTCTCTCCATGAGAGACAGGTCACAGCCAATAGCCTCTGCCTGACATATAATTGGTGATATTGATTATAGGTTATCATATGCTGCAGGCCATTTGTAAGATAATGCTGCAGGGGTTAATTTGTCAGCCATTAACCTTTTGGACTGGTGGATGTACGTGTAAATTAAGTTTAAAACAACTTCTAAATGGGTTACCTAGTGTCATCTAATAAATGGAATGCTAACATATTTAAGACATATTACAATACAACACCAAACAGCTTTTGATGGCAGGTTTTTGGGGTTTCTTGTTGTTGTTGTTTTTTTGTTTTTGGCAAAAAAAAGACTGCTGAAAGCCTTGGCACATACTCTCCAAATTAACCCCCTCTGAAAAGTCCCAGAGCAGTGCCTACCACAAATTCTTGTGCTGACCCTTTAGAAAAATCTCTCTTCATCTAAAAATGAGAGTGACATTTACAGGAAACACCTTTTCCTCTTTCCTCACATCTGTGAAGTAGCTGTTTGCCTACATGCCTACAGGACTTTGAAAGTTGATCTAACCTGTCAATCTGACTAATGGGACGAGGGGAAACTCAAAACAGTGGCTAAAGTTTTTAATTATCCATTTACCAGGTCATGTGAATTTAATGCATATTGTTTAGTTTGGTAGTAAATAGAAAGAGAATAAACCATCATTTGGAAAACTAACAAATGTACTACTCACACTGCAACTTCAAGTTTAACAACCATTACTACCTTCAATACCCTTTAAATTAATATCATCTTTCATTCTTTTTATTGGTTATTATTCTTATAATAATTTTTAGGAGCCCCACATTTGGGTGTAAAGAAGGAACAATGTTGCAAAGCAGTCAAACAGACTTATATGCTTGAGAATGATCACAGTTTGCCACATATTGTGCTTTTTTTTTTTTTTAACTCAGCAAGGAGTAACACATCAAATACACAAAATCACAGTAAAGAGAGAAGCTGTAACCTTTGTGAAAGTCGATCAGAGGCGATCAGAGGTGTAGAAGCACCTAGTACAGCCCAGAGCAGTAAAGACAACCCACTTCAACTTCAAAAACATGACATTTGCCACCTCAGAGCAGAAAATGTGTCTCTCTAACTCTACACCTGTAAACCTGCAAACCCACACATTGTGGAGCAAAAACCGAGCCATTCTAATTCGAGCAAACACTATTAAAAGTTACTCAGTAATGTGACTGCATGCACTCGAGTATTGCCTTGCGTACAGTATGTGCGAGCGGTGTGTGCTTGCGTGTGTGTGAGAGAGAGAGAGTGAAAGAGTGAGGAGAGAGAGAGAGGGCGGGAGAGAGACAGTGTGAAAAAGAGGAAGCACGAGTGAGTGCTAGTCAGCAAATCAGTCAGTCAGCAAAGATCAGGTGACAAAGTGAGACAGAGCAGGGCAGCTCCACAGAGGAGGAAGGCATAGGTACCTGTTTGGAGTAGTCTGCTGGCGGGATCAGTCGTCCAACTTGGCATGCATTAATTATCCTCTTGGATAGATGGGTGCTCTATAGGCTTGCTTCTGACCCAGCATTCCTACTGTCCCACAGTCAAAGAAAAGGATGGATAGGAGCAAGAGAGAAAGAGGAAGAGAAATGGGACAGGGGGAGAGATGAGAGGGAGAGGGAGACAGAGAGAGAGAGAGATAGAGGGGTGAGTGAGAGTCAGATCCACTGCTGCCCTGACACCACGACTGGTCCACGTGAGATTGATCACACACTTGCACTCACACACACTGAGGCCTCTGCGGTGACAGGGGGGAACTGCCAAGGAGTAGCATGCTTTGTCTAGCCTGGGGGACACACATACACACATGCACGGACAGCCAGAATGCTGATGCACACGCTTGCATGTAAGTGACGTACACAGACACGTGCACGCGATGACACAGACAAACACAAACGCACACGTGGCCCGCGACTCACACGGTAAGATCTGGGTTACAGCTATAATTAAAGCCTTTTTTTTTTTTTTTTTTTTAAAGTTGAAGCCATCATTTCACTAAAATTGGACTTAATGTGCATTTTACTACTTTTCCTCATTTTGCCATCCATTCTTAGAATTTGGTGATTCAGGAACCTTCATTAGCATTCACTGACTGCCCCCCATCCCTGCACATCTGTTCAGCAGTCTAATGCCTGTTATGTTGCGGAGCAGCTGAAAATGGACAACAAAATAAAAGGGGTCAAAAGTCTGGCACTGAGAAGCGAGGAGACTGTGATTACACACAATAGACAATAAAAGAGATGCATATGAGCAGCGGCAGTGTGCCTGGCCTTTGCACCTTTAGGGAGGACAAGGTTCACACTAATCTCATGAATGGCTTATGTATATATACATACACAAATATATGACATCTAGATCCACCATAGAGGAAGGAAGTTTAAAATTGACATGTGGATGTTAAAATGTGTTTTTTTAATGAAATTGCCCCTCACTTTTTTAACTGTCTTCTTATGATTCAAAGTTAAATGTTTAAAGTCTTTTTTAACATTTTTTATTTTAGTGTCATTTTTTAAAATAAATTATATACAGGCTGCGTCCTTCCATTACATAGATAATGTAAGTCAAATAAACTTGAACCAGTGAGATATGAGCAGTGATGGTGATGTTGAAAATCAATTTGCATTGCATTACCAAATATAAAGGCTAGCACTTCGGTTCTCTATTACTTAGAAAAATCACATTTCCCAAATCAACCGTCTCCTTCAGCCATCTTCTTCTGTCACCAACCAGGAGGGGCTGTCTCAGTCAGCTGGCCTTTGTATGCAGATTTATCCAGATGGACATGGCGTCCAGACCTCCGGTCCCCCATAGACCCTCTGGCTGAACTTGACTCTCATGACCGCAGAGGGAAAGGATGGGCCCCTCACCTTTGGTGAACCCTAGCCCCATCACCCTCACCCAGAGTATGGCGGCCTACAGGCGGGCCCACCTATCCAGTATCCAGCATTAGCAATCATTCTAGATTAAATTCAGGTCACTTTCCCAACAGCTATCATCACAGATAGCTGATCAATACTGGGACATTATCACAGAATGCTTCCTCAAACACAGTGTCAACATACGAGTTTTGGCCGGGGAGTGTGTGTGATCACTGAGGTGGAAAGGAGCCATGGCCTGGTGGTTACACAGAGGAGCCTCAGAGAGGAGAACCCTTTGAGCAGAGCTTGAACCCTGGGGGGCTGCAGGTTTGACTGACTATGTTGCTGAGCATGCTGGGCCACAACTTAAAAGGAGATCAGAGCGTTGTACCTCAGAGCAGCAAAGCCCTCTTCCTTCCTCCTCGTCTTTGCCGTTCTCTTTTTCTACACACTCGCAGCCTAGCAATTTTTTCATACTTGCCTACCACTGAAAATTTCTTTGTGAATTCTGGACTAAACATGCACAAAACATGCAGAAAATGAACAAAAAAATAATCATAGCTTTTCTGTGGACATCAGAGCTGTTTCAAGGACATATTGTGACATGAAAGTTTTTCGTTTTAGAAATTAATGAACGTCACATTCTTGTTAATTACAATAAACAGATGCTTTAAAAAAAGATGCCAGGTCTCATAAACAAATCCCTTTTTTTGTCGGTGGATTTAAAAAATGATTCTTATATAAACAAACATGGGTCTGTGGAGCCTTAAGTACCCATGTCCCACTCTTTTAATAACCCTGTGACCCATAGGTGCCAAAGTCAGCATGCATTCAAGAGTTGTTGTCTTGCTTGGTTTCCCTTAGGGCCTTTTCTGCCATTCTAACCTTGTTTCTGATCCCGTCCTGCTCTCTGCTTTTCCCTCATGTCCTGTCTGGGTAACGCCATTTTCCCACTCCCCCTCGGTAAGTGTCTCATATATTGGCCTTATCGGAGGTCTATCTACACCACACAACATTTACTTTGCAGGAGCCCAGCAGAGAGAAAGCTTGTATCTTCATCAAACACCAGTCAGCAGAGAGAAAAGGGGGATTGAAGGACTGCTTTATGAATTATTAAGATTAAAATCTTTCTCATATTACCTATCCTTTCCTCCTTCCATTCCATTTTCCTGCCTTTCTTTTTCTTTTTTGGTTAAATTTTAAAACATTTATATCCCTCTGTTCCTGAGTAAACGAGCTCAGGGCCGATTTTCCATTAAAAATAAAAGTTGCAGAGAGGGGGGAAGAGAAGAAGGACGTAGCTTGGTCGGTTTTAGGTTTTAGTCATCTTTAATCAGCCCGGTGTTTCTGTGCTGGGGAAGAAAAGAGTCAGATGAAACAACCGGGTAATGATTTTTTTTCTCTTACTAGTTTTTTTCAGTCTTGGATGTTGAAAACTTAAAAGGAATGTAACAGAAAGGCTTTCTTACCTTTTATTATTACTGTCAGTGAGTCCTTGCTCATTTTGACTTTGTTCAGTGGTCTAAGCAATTTTGGAACTTATTAAAAAAATGATGCATTAACAATGTACTTGCCATTATCCTGGGTCAGGTGTTTCTGAATGGTGGATTCATGGCTCAGAGCCTGAGCATTTCTTTAATGATAGTCTGACTGTATCAAAGAGACTAGCCTTAACCTCTGATATGATCTTTTTCTCTTTTTTCTCATTTTTCCACAAAATGCCTTACCAGCTAGTTTAAATTGCATTAATTCATTTGTAGAAAATACATGAGCAGAAGCTCATGGTCTTTTTCAAAGGCAGCGATTTCCCTCGCATAAAATAAGCTGCATTTCTGCGAAGTGTTTTGTTTGACATGAGGAAAAAAATTGGTAGGTGGTGTTAAAAACAAAGCAACGAGAGCTGTGGTTCATTTCAATTTAACAGCACAGCATCTGACTTCACTAATTAATTCAGCCTGGTATACATGTCTGTTTGACTGACATAAAAGTTATTTGTTCATACTCTAACATGAATTGCCTTGATTGAGGACTGACTGAAAGAAGCCTCGAGAGTGTTTTTATAGTTCTGCCTTTGTTAAAAATTTTGCACATAAAACAAGCAGAGGCACGAAAACCATTATTCAAGGAGACGACTTATGTCTGACTTGTGAGTATGTTCGCTTCTCTGATGGGTCATCATAAGCGGAGCGTAAAGATCAAAGGTCATAAGGCCCCACAGGAGTCATCGGGATCCAGGAAATAATCCGAGCACTCCGTAGAGGGCACTCAGTGTCGGCTGTGGACAAGTCATACAAGAAGCGAGAGTTAGCCGCATCACAGCGAGCAGCTAAAACAATGTGTGCATCTCACATAGTCTGTACTCCCAAGCCTGCTATTTATGATGCAGATGCAATAAGGGGAGCTTACCAGTGTGGTCATACATCCTGAGTAGTGTGTGTCTAAATGTGCTCTTAATAAAATATTTCTGGGGCTGTGCAGAGTCGTGGTCCCTGTGCTCATTAGAGGTCTCTGACCAGCTTGATAAGTGCGGCTCTGCTCCATAATGATTTATTAAGGTGGGGGTGGGGAAGGCTGGTGGGTCCAAACTGCCTCAGGACACTCCAACCACAGAGACATTTAAGGGTAAAGGCTCGGAATAGAGGGTGCCTCTGAACAGATTTACATCATCCAAGATGCATTTCAAAATGAATTATGTAAGACGAAATGAAATACATAGGAGTTTCACAATTTTGCCGCCTTTTTCCCTCACTCTTTTTTTTTCTACTCTTCAGTCTTTGAGAAGCTCTCATTGAGCATCGCCTTGAGGTAAATTCATGGCCAGGTGCTTTATACAGCAAAGCACTAATGGACAGACAGGGGGATATATAAGAAATAGTCTTTAAAAATGAATGGAAGTGAGATGGTCAGATGTGAGCAAATACACACGTCTCACTAACTGGCATGACCTAGGACAGACCCGGGACTGATGAGTTACACTAACTCTTCTCTTCTTCATGTGGGCTCCATGGGGTGTCAGAAAATTTGTAAGGCTGGTGTTTGGTCTGTCACACCTCTGCGAGGGTAAATTTAATTTAAAAATTAATACCAAACCTGTGCTTTTAGTAAATATGGTCTTTATATAAATGTAAGGCTTTTGGTTTGATAAAAAGAAAAGCTTTGCATGAGATCAAAGTCTGCAAGGTGCAAGAAAACAACATTTATACAATGTAGCGTGTAAATAAACGCATCCAAAATGTCACCAGTATTTTTAGGCGAGCTGTGGGGACTAGTTATGATACAATAAGGAAATATCAAAGATTGCAAAAGACTTTATCTCAAAATGTTATCAATGCAACATGAAGGACCTTTTTTTGCTGCTACTGTAAGTGCAGCTGTAATGTTCAGTAGTTATAAACTAATAATGGTCAATACGAAAAGCATTTTTGATAATTCAGTGTCTGACACCAACAGAATTATTAGTACAATAGTAAAGATAAGATAATTGCTATGAGATGAAGTTGGGTTGAATGATTCGATCTGTAAAGCAGGGTTTGAACAGGTGTGAGCTTGAGCTGGTCAGCAAACATTATGAGACAGGAGAGCTTGAGAGGCTAGTGAGTCATGGAGGCATCTCTACAGAGAAAAGCTTGGTATCCTCCAACAGAGGAAACAGGCTTAGTGGTTGGAGGATAGATCTTTTTTTTCCCTTGCCACAGTTAATTTTCAAATCTCCAACATCCTATGGCTGTCTGTTTTTCTTCTTCTTCTTTCTGTTTTTTCTGCTTTCGTTCTTTTCTTTTAAAATGAAACTGGAGCTGGGGCGGTGATAGTGATAGATGGCTCAGCGCTCTAACACTTTATCCAATCCGGCGCAGATTTCATCCAATAAAGAATCACTTGTGCACTCTCAAACTAAATGGAAGTCAGGCAGCGGAGAGAAAGGGTCTGCCGTGTGTTTCTGAGCTGCGAAAATCAAATTTTCTTAAAGCTGCCGCAGCACTGGCTGGCGGAAAAGGCAGCAACAGCCATGACTGGCCAGGGCTACAACGTCTGCACACACAATTTAATCCATCACAGAGCGCCTGACACCATATCAATCAACCTTTCATCAGTATGCCCCCCCCTCCAACCACCCCACCCCAGGAAAAAAAACAACAATATTTCTATTCAATCACCTCTGACTGAACCAGGCCTGCAACCCAATGACCAATCGGGAGGACCAGAAAAGTCCATCTGGTTCAGAAATCCTTCCACATCAACATAAGCATAAAGTGGAGCACTGGACAAACACTGTTAATATAATTACAGAGCTTTTATTTGGGATACACCATCAAGTTGTCTGTCCTTTAACTTTCACTGTATGATGCTATCCCACCACCTTTCCACCTTACCCCCTCCCATTGTTGTGCTTTGTTCCAGGAATATAGTCACTCTTACCCCCTTATGTTTCCCACAGGCTGTGGCTCCAGTGGCCTATGATTTATAATTCATAGGGGCCGCTTTTATATGGGACCTCAGTCTACCTGATACTCTGCCACTGGGCCTGTCCCAGGACAGTGGGAGTAGGGGGGGCTCTTCATTACCCCTGGCACCGAAGTACTAACATGACACCCACTTCTTTGAACCACCAAAAATATATGTAAATTGAACGTAATAATCTATTTTTCCCAGTCAGTGTGCAGACTCATATTTCCAAAACAGATGCTTCCTATTGGCTTTTCTGTCAGCCATTTTGTTTTTAGTCAATGGTCCGCTCTGTTGATCTGATTCTTTCTGGGATTATTGCAGTTTAAAAATTTAACTGAACTTCCATTTTCCCCATCTAAGCATGGTCCTTTTTATGGGCATGAGTGACGGTGCTCTTCCTTCCTTCAGGACCTGTAAAGCTCAGGTCTCAGGGTATGCACATTACTTCCTGTCTGTTTTGCTCTCTGCTCTGACCTCCCTGCATACCAGAAAGGTCTCCAACCCAGGCTGTGTTCTGCACTTGGTTCTCTTGGCCTAGGGCTCTGCTTGGCCTCCATGCTCCACTGGCTTCCTAAACCCTGGTGAAGCTCCAAAAGGCCAAACACTGTAGCGTATGCCCAACCACCCACCAGTGTCTCTGGTTTGGCAATTGGGGGTGGGGGGTGGGGGGGGAATTGAAAGATTGCCAGGAGCAGCTCAAATGACAAAGAGAGAGCAGCTCAGCCTAGATCAGACGTGTATATTATTGTTGTTGTTACTAAGTGCTCCTGACTAATTATTCCTCCCTCATTTGCAAACAGAGCTGCTGCTAATTTACATATCAATGGGGTGAGCGAAGGGTATGATGTCAAGGAGTGCGGGTTAAGCGTGTGGCTAAGCTTGGGGAGCAGAGGCCATCAACCCTACAACAAACAGGACTCCCCCCACCCCCGGGTCCCATACCACCTCCCATCACTCCAGAATCCACAACACGAGCATCACACCCCCTGCTGTGTTAGCCTAATAAACAGACGAAACAGAATGGAAGATAGGCTGTTGTTTGGGCGAGGGGGGGTGGGGTGGGGGGGGACTGACTGACATAGCGAAGAGCTCTCTGCCAAATCAGCGGGTTGCCCCTGGATTAGTTCAGTTGTAACACAACCCCACGCTCCATGGAGATCATTTAGGCAATTATCAAGAACAAGGCCTGCTGCAGTGTTGAACAGCTCACTTCAAAGGCCTACACCAGATGAACAGTTACAGCACACTGGTCAATTTCCATACAAGCCACCCCTTCCCTCCCCACTCTCCTTCACTCACTCCTCTTCTACTTATGCCTCTAGGCATTTTGACTGTGCTAATGAACATAACACCCCCTTACCCACCCCAAACACACACACTCCTAGCTACTGTATGATGAGAAGTTCATGATGCGCTCTCTGTTGTCCCTATGAAACACAAAGAGAAACAGGCTGCAGCGAAGGACAAAAGTGCCTGCCAGACGCATCCCTTGCATCTGCCCCTGTTAACTGCGAGAAGCTGAAAGGTTTGCGATTTTGAACATGCAGAATATTCCTCTGCAATTTGTAAAACAGATGGGGTGCTGAAATGAAAAAAAAAAAAAGGCATCACTTTTAAAGTTAGTTTTCTTACCCTTTTAGATATTGATGGTAAAAGATTGAGGCTTCAGACTGTGCCTGACTCATAAAAATAACCACAAATTGTTAGTTCAGATGCACATTTCAAATAAAGATAATGGCTTAAAGTTTTCATTTTCCCCGTCAGTGTGATTTCTTTTACTTTTCACTGGTGGCACCCCGGTCAGTAAGTGTGCTACTGCTACATAAACCTCTAGTAAGCTGCTGAAATAAACTGCTTGACATAAACTAAACAAAAAGTCAGCTGAACTACATGAGAGTATAAAATATATGAGAAATACATATTCAGCAGTAACCTTTCTGCGATCTAAAAAAATATTACTAACTGTGCTACTTACTTGTCACACAATGATAAATAGCTTTATGAAGTTATAATGTTGCTACTTTTAAAGAAATAATCAATATGACTGCCAGTGATTCATTAAATCACACAGAACATCTCCTCCATACAGTTTGGCAATTTCCTTTACCTTTAATTAAGGGTGGGATGTCTCAGCAACATTGCTACATTGCCAGTTTCCTCTCTTTGCGTTTCTTTCTGCAAGAACACAAAGGAAACGTATAAAGAAAATTACAGAGCCTTATTAAGAGTTTTTCCTTACTAAATCTGGACATCCCAATCCAATGGAGAACAAAGCTAAACCCTATATCCATTTCATTTCTCTATCTCCTCTCTGGTTCTCATACACACACATACACAGTGACCAACTGTGTGGCACTGGACTTTCTAATCAGACTGGGTCATGTTTTATTGTAAAGATCCTAGACAAACATACAAGCAACCAGATCCTCCACTCAGGATAGAGTTTCTAATCATGCACTATAAATTATTCAGCTTAGAAAAATCTGCCCTCCCCAAATGTTTATTGATGCAGGACAGACAGTGTCAGACTGGTGACATAGATACGGAACCTGGCATCAAAGTTCGGAAGGAGCCACAGGGTGAGGAAAGGGGTTGGCCCGGGTCAGAAAACCAAGGATGGATACCCAATGCAGTCAGATGAGAGTAGCAACCTCACCCGTGGAGGTAATCGATTGACTCCGAGGATGCACGAGAGCAGTGACATAAGAGCCGCCGATGGAATGAGACACAGAAATTAAACGTAGCAAATGCCTGAGATGAAACAGCTTTACAAGAAGTTGATCGACAAAGTTACAGGAAAGAATAACTGGTGGCAGGAGGAATACTGAGGTTACCCGTTCATTCGGCGTAGTTAAAATTAGACAGACTGCACCTTTATATTATATTAAGAAAAATAGGTTATGTTTGTCTCCTCAGTAGTAAAGAGAGGTAAAGTAACTGCTGGATTCCCACATATTCCGATGAGCCTTTTTAAACCAAATATAACAGCACCCACTTGGAACCGATAACGTAATGTTTTCTTTAAACATATTAAATTCACATGTGGAAATATAATATAACATAACCACCTCACTTTCTCCTTCCATCTCCATCTCTCTCCTCTTTTCTTAATATTTCCCCATTAGATCAGAGTGTGTGTCAGAGAAAATGGCTAATTTATATTTGTTGGAGACATAAACTTGTTTCAATTTTTAATATAACGAGGATGAAATATCAGACATCAGCTGCAGAGCATGAAGGACAATGTTTTTTTATCACATAAATTCAAAGCTTGGGAGATGGCATGTGAGAATCTGTGTGTGTGTGTGTGCGTGTGTGTGTGTGTGTGTGTGTGTGTGTGCCATCTAATGGGAAAATTATGATTCAGCGGTGGTAATGCATTGGCAGAATGTTGGCAGTCTGTGGGCAGCTACAGACACAACTTCTAGCTGCAGAGAGCATCTCTTGTCAGATGGGGGCAGTGTCAAAAATAAGTGGTACAACTGCTCTGTGGGCTACTCTTGCTTGTGTTGTCAGTCCACCAGCCAGCGGTGGAGAATCAAAGTTATAACATATAAAGAGCTGAAGAGAAACCAAGTGTGGAAAACAATGAAAAGTGTCCACTGAAGCCACTGTACTTTTCATGCTGTATTTTTGATCTTTGATGTTTTTTTCCTGTTCTTGCTCTCGACCCTGTTCCGACCAAATCAGCTTTTGACCAACGCACATCAAGTGGTTGGCATTTTGGGAACGCGCATGGGAGCACGTTTGCCTTGATTGGAAACTCCTCTCTGTAGGCTCTCTGTAGATAAATATATACTCAAATGGACACAATCACAGAGCCATACGTTAAGCATAAATTTGCCAATTATTTCATTGTGATTTTTCTTCTTCAATTTTCATTATTTAACTCTGTGTGAATCTTCAGCGTTGGCATCAGAGACTGCATTAAGCCACAAACCCCCTGGCAACAATTTCTCAAACATTTCACAAATGTATTTCATATATCTTAACGGGTTATTGGCTTCACTTCTAAATAATGTCATATTTTGATCGCACTGCTGTTGCACAATGGCAGATCACTTAGCAGGAAGGGAACAAAAACGGCCAGCTCATCTCATGAATGAGATTGTTCTTTTTGTTTAAAGTTATTATTCAAGTATCATCACTGCACATCTGTGGGTGGATGACTGATTTGATAAGATGGAATTTCTCTCCTCTGTGGGAGCTTATTGGAACAGTTTCAACTATGTGCTTATCAGCTTGTTATAAGCTTTCATCGTCATGTGCGGATCATCTGTGGACTGAAAGGTAGACACGGTAGGTCAGAATTATAAAAAAAATATCAAATAAGTTCTCACTACTCAGATTAATCATCATTACAAATATTTATGTACTTTTAGAATACTGAAGTACTTCTTACTCTGTATCTGCTTTTTATTGTGCAACAGAGAGACGGGCAGCCAGAGACGCAAGTGACCCATTGGGTTTGCAGCTTTACGATCTATCTGTCTTGGCTGAATCCATGTCAGTAATTCTGTGTGTATTCCAGCCTGATAATATGTGTAGGAGGAGGAATGGGAGAACTTCGGCTCTGTTTAGCTCTCCTCTCTCTCTGCTTCTGCTGGGCTGAACAGAGCAATCATAGGACCGACGCTACAGCATGACACCCCTAAGAAAAGACAGGTCTGTTGCCAAGAAATACTTAGTGAAGACCATCTCAGTGTGTTCGAGGAGGTTGCAGTTTAGCAGCCATAGGAAGAGGGTCTTCTCCAGGAACAGCTGCACATGCTAAATGAACTTATAAAAAATAGAATAACACAAAGTCCCTCATTGAGGTTTGAAAGTATGATTTTTTCAAATATTGTAAATATGTTTGGCAAGATTTGATTCACAGTTATATTATTTTTGCAGTCCTCGTGACCAGGACTAAAGCCTTTACATAAAAACCATTGTTCACCTAATATATATGCTAACTGGGCAGCTGTGGCTTGAGTGGGTTTTCTACTATCTGGAAGGTTGGTGGTTCAATCCCTGGCTCCTCTAGTAAGATACCAAACCCTGAGATGCCCCGATGGCTTCATTGAAGTGTACGTGTGTGGATAGCACAGATTCATAGAGCACTTTTTGTCAATACAAAAAGTGCTCTATGAATGTGCGCTTTGCACTATTTTTACTACAGCGTCTTTAGTAACAAGCAAGTTGAGTGTTCAATTAAAATAGAAAAGCGCTGAAAGACCATTTACAATAAAGATATTCCATTTAAAGGTATGAACACATTGAAAAGAAATCTATACAACATACTTGTCAGACTTCAGCGAACTTCTTTGACCTTTCTCTTCAGCATTATCACACATTTGTGCTGCAGTTAACCAACTATTCATATGCTATTTTTCTCTTTTTCAATGCTTTAAGCAAATTTTCACACACTATGACAGTATGGAATGGAATCTTTAAACTTTCTTGTAAAATACCAGTACCACATCGTATTTGGTTACAAATACAAATGTAATTTAAAGTAGTTTTACTTTCTACCAGTTGGCTATGAGTTCCACTATCAAAATCCCACTTAATCCTTATCTCAGCTATACCCATTAATGCATGCATCCTTTAGCTTCTCGTGTGTAATATGCAGTCGTGTTATTGCTTTATCCGCCAAAAGCGCAACTTCGGCAGATGGAGGAGTTCCAGCATGACATTCCTGCGTGCCGTCTTGTCCTTTAAAGAGATCAGAGCTGGCACCTCTCCACAGATGAGGCACAGGTCAATCATGCAGTCAGCGCAACAGAGCCTGCCTCCATCCCCACAGGAGCACTCTGACCCTCTCATCTAAATATTGCATGAATTACATGTGCTGAGTTTCCTGTACTGAGTTAACCACCCCTAAAGACAGATGTTCATCTTCTGTACAAGGACCTGTTAAATTTAGCCCCCAGATGGTGATACTCTGTACCCAATCTATTTCTAAGGCCCCGTTTTGGTTCAGATTTATATAGTCTGAAGAGAGATGCAATACATGGTAGTATATTACAGCAGGATATGATCTTAGCATTCTATAGCTCGGCGGACTTTGGTCTATAAGGTCTGCTGTGACATTATGAGCTGATGTCAAATACTAACCACACTATTTCTTTCATCTGTTCTGTCACGTCACTCTAAATATACAGCTCAATAAACTCTTAAAAACATACTCCAATAAAGACCATGGCATCAACTCAACCTGAAATCAGCTCCCACCGTGAAAGAAGACTAATTTACTCACTTGTACAGTATCTGCCAGAGTTAAGGTGGGTTGAGAGCCAATAATTATTGGCTACTTCAAGTCTTGTGGAAATAGTGGCAGAGTGTTTTATAAATACTGACATGAAGATATCAACAAAGTCCATATGATCAAAACGCATTAGATTTATTGCCTGGAAGCAAGCTCAACATTATGAAGTTTAATCCCCCCTGATCTATATCAGTAATTGCAGTGCATTACTTCTAATTATGGCAGCGGCATTGATAATCCTGTTAATACAAATCAGATAGGGCGAGGAACCAGAGTTGAAGAGGGCAAGGAGGAGAAGGAAAAGCAGTAGGAGAGAAGCAAGAGCACAATCCTATTTTACAGCAAAACAAATTTACTCAGAGAAATCAGGGAAAATAACGTAAAAAGAAAATCCACCAAATCACACAAATGCTATATTTACTTGAGGCTTAGTGTGTAACAACTGGCTGTCATCCACTGTCCTCACTGTATTTTTTATTTACTGATTTACTCGTGTAGGCGATGTCAGTTTGTCACTACATCAAGTTGGTTGAACTGCTATCAAACATTGCACAGACATTCATGGTCCCTAAAGGATAAAGCCTCTGAATATTCCTGTAGGTTGACATTTGTGGTTGTTAGTTATAACTTCTTTACAGCTTTTTGATTGATTGCCATTAAATCTAGTCCAGACTGACATGACACCCAAACAAGGAATTCAAATGACATGAATGAAGCTTGACTTTTCCCTTAGTGCTACTATGAAGTTGGCATTTCTGTTTAAGATGGAGATGTCTTTATTACTGTTGTTTGGGGAGGTTTGTTGTTTTTTTATTGAAATTTGGTACAGATATCCACGAGGCTGCCTATGTGAATTTTAATAACTCTGATAACACGCTGAGATTAAAATTGCAGTTTCTTTTCATTATTTTGTATTCAATTTTATTTCTATAGCGCCAACAACTGTCACCTCAAAGTGCTTTAATATTGTAGGCTACAGACCATACACTATTAAATAAACAAAAACACACAAGAAAAACACCACAATGAGCAAGCACGTGGCGACAGTGGGAAAGAAAAACTCCGATTTAACAGGAAGATGCCTCAGGCAGAACTAGGCACAGGAAGGAGCAGCCATCTGCTGGTGGAGAGGGGAAGAAGAATAAAAAAGAAACTAATGACATGAGCCTCAGCTTTAGTTTTTGTTTATATCCACCATTGTGAGCATGATGATTTTAGCATGAACCTTCAAAAAGCAACTTTAATGAGGAATTAGCTCGTTAGCAGCTTAGTCTCAATTGAACTCTGCTGGCATGAGATATTTTTGCAGGGATGTGTGTGGACTGAACCAATCTTAATCATTTTCACTATTTTTTAGAACGATTACGATGAGCTTTGTTTAGATACAAGGTTAGCGTTAAACAACAGTCAACGGCTCTACATATTCCAAGTCCTCTGCATGTGCTGACTAGCGTTTACACACATCCAATCTATTAACTGCTCACCGCCCCATCTCAAGCTGCCCCGCGTGGAGATGCTTAAAAAAAATGACTTATTTTAGAAATGAGTCTGCAGGGGATCTGATTGAAAGGTGGCGATAAAACAGGCAAAATGGAAAATGTATGAATGGCATAGAAAACAGATGCAGTTATGCAGTGAAGGCACATCCCTCCTGTGTCCATCTACATGAATCCAACGGGGGACCATGCAAAATGATTTTTCTCGCCCATTTACAATTCAAGTAACCCTGTTGCACAGCGTGTTATTAAAAGTCTTAAATTTTAGAAATATCTTGCATTATGTCAATAAAGCGTCATTAGTGTCCCTTAAAGAAGCAGCGGAAGATGGGACTATCATGAGAGGAATAAGTGAATGAAGAGAGGAAGTGACTAAAAGAAAAAGTTAACTTTCTCTTATTTTCCCTTTGTTTGCCTCAGGAAGGATGTTAGTGGAAGAGAGTGGAAAACTTAGGCAATGCTTGAGCTCCTTCATCCTGCTTATTACAGTGCCGCCCCGGCTCTCTGTCCTCAAGCCTTTCTGCGCCTCACTATTTTAACTACACCTGTCATTTGCGGTCCAGTCATTTTACCTCTATGCTTGGCTTTCTTACCCCGCTTACAGGGACTGTTAACTGGGCCTGTCTGTCATGCTGGCTGGGGCTGGATCTCGGGCTGAGGCTGGGGGCAGATTTAGGCTTGGGTGAACGGTGGGAGTGGGGCAGACAAGGGTGGGAGTGATTTTGGAGGGGAGGGTTATAATGAGCTTGCGGCAATGCGGGGCTATAGGAACACTGCATGGTTTTTCCCTCCGCTGTGAGGCATCCATCTTAACAGCTGCAGAGACGGAGCAAGAAGAGAGAAGGGAATGAGAGGAAGAGATGCAGCGACACAAAACAGATGTGGTGCATTCGATATTTCTTGCTACCTCATTGGTTTTGAAATTGCTCTGCCTTTTTCTCTCTCATTCACTTTCTTCTTCTTTCACATATTTTCTAGCTTCTTTGTGAATTTAGTTTGCATTAATATATTATCTGGCTGTCTGATAGTGTATGATCTCAATCAGGATGCTGCAGAAAAAACGTCAAAGACATAGATCAAATATACTTGAATTTCTTGAATTACACTGGGCTACACGTTCAAGTAAATGTAATCACTCAAAAAACTGTAAAATTAAACAAAACAACCCACATTAAAAGGATCATATAAAAAATACTATAATTTATACACAATAACAGCCAGTCAGCATTCATTTATGTGGGACTAATACTGTTCTTAAGTGAGCTTTTGCTTTTTGCAGTTTTTTATGCTTGAGAATCAGCTATATTGTGGGTATTTTGAGAGTTTTTAATTATATACACTTTAAGGGTCCCCATAGAGAGCTTTTAATTAATCAACAGAGAATTACCGGGCACAACAACAAACATAAACCCTTAGCAAAATGCAGCAGGATAAATATAAAATAATAAAGTCCTCAGCACAAATCCAAGAAACACAGTCAGAATCACGGACTGTGTTTTTTACATTCACAGGTTTGTAAACAGCCAGCATTTAAGATTAACAAAACGCACATACAGATATATACAATAAACTCAAAAATAAAACTATAAAAACATTATACTGACAGAAAGACATGGCAGCTCACTATATTCACTTGAACTCAACAACAAGAGAAATGGAAAATGAGAGAGAAAACCACTCGTTAGCTTTGAACCTTCCTCCAACGCAGAAGAGTGGATAAACAGAAAGCCAAGTGGCAGTGCTTCTGTTTCTCCGCTGCCAGCTACCTTGTTGGTGTTGCTTTATTATTTCATTAAGTGTAAATCCTGTCAGTGCCATTCCACCCCCAGTCTGGTCCAGTCCTGCCACTCCACCCTCAGCAGGTTAAATTATAATTTAATTACCAAGCCTTAGCTGCATAAGCTGCTTGGGAGCACTGGCCCCCCAGAATAATTTGAAAAGATGGTGTCTCCCCTCATCTTTGTACTCCTGATCTACCAGACCTGGGCCCCCTGGAGGCCCACTTCAATATCCCACCTAATTATCTACCTCAAATCAGGCACCTATTACAGAGAAATATCTGTAATTAAGTTTGAAGGGAGAGAAAAAAAAACCTTATTGTTTGAGAGTTCTTTATAGGACTTTTTTTTCCTCCCGAAGAGATGGCTGAAAGCTGTAGGTGTGCCCTGAGGAGATGTTTCTCCAAGCTATTTCTATCACAGACTTCACTGTATCTGCAGCAGTGTCACTTTATCAGCACTCTAAACACAATGTAACATCCTTTTAAACTGCAGTTCATTACCAGTCAGCTGCAACCCCCATGTGATAACACAGGAAGTGATAATCGATGAAACTACAGACATTTGGGGGTCAAAAGGGATTTATTTAAGGGTTATTTGTATTTAGTATTATCATCACAACAGCCCAATTTCTGTTTTTTAAGACAGAATTATTAACAAGTCTTTCATTTCAAAATGAACCTGCCACATTTGTAGTTTCTTTATTCCATAAGAGTGAGAGTAGCTTTAATTAATTATCTAAAATTTTAATAACAAACCAGGGATGTCATTTTTTTCAGCTGTACAAATAACCTTTTAATAATTCGCTGTCGTCACAAAATAGGTGAGCTCTGTAATTAGCAGCTCTGTGATAAATTGACTTAAAACAGTGCAAAATACAGTGTTTTGTCACATTTTTTGATCAAAGAGAAATGTGTACTGTAAAAGTAATAGCTGTAAAAAAAATCTTCACTAGTGATGTTGTGTCAAGGTATAAGACGCAAAGAGAAACAAACCTGTAAATCAGCTTTGACAGTCATTGAGAGGGGCAATGACAACTATGTTTATTGTGTTGAGAACAGAAGAAATATCTTTTCATATGAACTTCCTTTGTCTGCATTTATTTGAATGTAAATATGGCTCAGCTAGTACTGGTTTATTATTCCTTGTCAGATGATCTCTCGCCAAAAATGAATCATTTATGAGGGGATTTAGTTTCAAAGAGAAATAAAATCATAAACTACTATGGCACAGGTTGTAAAAAAAAAACACTATAATTTTTTTTCTGTCCCAGAATAATGGTGTAATTTTCTTTGCACTAATTTAACACCACAAAACTGAGAATTTCATCCAAAAGAAGGCATTATACGAGACTGCAGGGAAATGTAATTTGCAGAAATCAGGGATCTAATACAGTTTATAACACCACTGAAAAGCAGAAACTACTAATTTGCTATTCATACTGCTTTCATAACATATCTACAGTTTAGTTTAACTCAACCATGTCAGAGCAGAAAGCCCTGTTAAAAACCCTCTTCACATAAAAGGGGCCCCTTTTTAACAGTTTTTTTTTTTACTTGTGAGACAAAGATAAGTAAATACAGAGGAGATAATGAATAGACTGGAAAATGAGCGTTACCACTCTGCACTGTTCAATCTTGGGGACAATTGCAGCATTTTGGGTAAAATTGCTTGCAACCCCACCACCACCATCACACCCCATGCCCATCACACACAGATATACACACCTCTAACACACGCACACACATACATACTCTCTCATCTCACCCCCTCTCATCCTATAATCCTCTGGCAAAGCCCTCTCTGTCCATGCGGACCCCCCACCCAGAGGGACCCTGCCAAGGCAAATTAGGGAGGGGGTGGGGGGGTGCTTTTGTTTCGCAGGACTCTGTGAAAAGAAAAAATTCCAAATTATTTCTTGAGCTGGAGCAATTTGACATGCTGTGATAACTGCTCTGTCAGAAACTTCTTTGACATCTCTGAAAGAGAAGATTTTCTACCACAAAACCAGCGCTCCATTTAAAAACAGTCTTCAAAGGAGCCACAAACTCATTAGGCTGTTTAATTACGGCCTGTTCGCGTCTCTCTCCACCTATCCATCATCTCTGTCAAAATAGAGGCAAAAAACAAACTGTCCCCATAAGAAGTGGTCCGGGCTCTCGTCACAGCTTTTTATTTTTCTCTTTTTGTCACACATCATCCTCTTGGCACAATCTCCCTTTTACTTTGTCCCTTCCCTTTTGTACCTGGTCTTATTTTGTGTCTCAGAGAACAATCTCTCCTCTTCCTCCCTTCTGCTCAATCTATCATTCTCCCCTTTGTATTTTCCTCCAAACCAATAAGTTGGGTTGTTGTCTTGCTGTTATCGCCGGCCCTTTGTATAGATGACCCACTTGTGTTCTTAGGGAAGTGATGTTGTTTGACCACAACTCACATGCTACCTTTCCCCAGCAGTTACATTTGGAGCCAGAGCCGACAAGTATTGGATGTACAATCACAGAGCAACAGCCCATAAGCAATCAGATTCAGTGGCAGAAAGAAAATGCCCTGTTTGCCTGTCCAAGTGTCTTGGTAGATGGAGAAAACCGACTATATACCTGCAAATAAGAACTATATGTGTGACAATGTTTTTTTAAAGCACACGTACATGAAAATATATTTAGAAAAGTTTACTAGTACAAAGTCATCATGTGTCAGTTTCCTAAGTTAAGTGGAGTGTAGAGGCGGTTTTTAATGAACCACAGGCACACTATAAACCTACTCAATAAACATCCTCTAATTATTATGTATCCTGGTGTCACCTTTGTTGACCCTTGGAAATATTTTATATAGCCACAAGTGGGGAAAAAAACATTACTGTATTCCAAGCATCCACAGTTCACTTTAGCTAGAACTTCTGCTCTAGTCACCATAACACATTAAATCCTCTTAACATTGATCAGCAGATGTCGCGAAACAGAACATCCACCTTAATAATGATTTAAAAAACAAAAACAAAGCAAAATACACATAAAACTATCCTCTGAACAGATGCATTAGAAAAACTATTGTGTTTCACGTATTATGCACTTATTATTCAGCCGTCAGTATAATCATTTATGGCAGGATTTCATTGGTTTACATTATCTCAATAGGAGAAACTATAAAATCCATCCCATGTGACTGTATACTGTACGCCTGTAAAATCAAATGTAATCCAGGACAGTTGTTTCATAAGAAGGTTTTCAGATTACAGAAAGGTGATCACAATATTCTGCTCATCTCATGTTTGTAAATGGTAGTGACAAAAAATTAGAATGAATATAATGCAGCTCAGTGAAACACCACTATCTGTTACAATCGCTGCAGTTTGATTAAATCAGAAAGCTACAACACCTTCCAAGTGTAGTCGGCTTTTTTTGTACTGGCAGAGTACTCGGTAAAGTGAGTGCTAACTGGAGATATCTTTTACTCTTGTGCAGTGTTGAGGAAAATATGTATTTTCATGGGGTCTGCCATTGCTTTCATGAAAGAACACAGTCCTTGTGGTCAGACATAAAAACAGCACTCTGTGTGATCGTTTCAAGACTTGGGCACTAAACAGGAAATTTGACTTTTACCGATCCAATTACAGCAGCTCTGCCTCACCTTTCGATGTTGTACCGTGCAGCAAGCCATGCAAACAGAGCACTACATCTCACTCTGCCCCGTTCAAACAGGGATGTCAGCGATTATTCTTATCTGAAGGCGAACAACTCCTTAAAAAAAAGAGGGAAAAACTCCAAGATATTCATTCTACGGTTTTCTCAATAACCCCTTCAACATCACTTGTGTTTCTGAAAACACTCAATAGCTAAATCAAACTGTGTCACTCAATACACTTTCCCACCCTTTGAGATCAATGTATTTTACATTCTTCATCCCTGTCTGTCAATATCAATGATGGAAGAATATCAATAATGACAGCTACATTTGTATCTGTACCATTTCAGCAGTAGGATCTATTCCTCTCTTGCCCTCTTCTCCCTCTTCACCCGCCAGCAGTTACACAGCTCATGTTCAGCCAGGCGCACACAGGATATTAGCTTCTCTACCAGCAAATTTGCTTTTCACATCTATTTCTTTCTTCTTCTAACCAGTTCTTGGATGGCTTGTTATTGAGCTTAGTGTCCACAAATGCCATTGATCCAAGCCACAACTGAGATCCATACTCGGGCACTTTAACACTCTCTCAGCGTGTTAGTAATACTAATCCTGCTCCACCGGCAGGCCTATTGATTTTATAGATTTCCCCGAAAGTTGTGATAATGATATATCATTGTTAAATTTGGTAGAACAAACTGCTTTGCCAATCTATCAATGCAGTGCAGGGGCTCTGATTTTAAGATGGCCTACTGGTCTACTGTCATAGATTTCACCAGTGTTGGGGAGTAACGGAATACATGTACCGCCGTTACGTATTTAAAATACAAAATATGAGTAACTGTATTCCGTTACAGTTACCGTTTAAAAAGGTGGTATTTAGAATACAGTTACTTTGTTGAAATAAATGGATTACACGGCGGTACTTCCCTGTTTCATATTGTCGCGGGTCAGGACTGTTTGGGTTTTGTTTGACAGCTACGTTCTGTTGTTCCAGGCGGCGGCGTTACGGTTGCCATGGTTACAGGGTGCCGCTCTCTCTCTCTGCGTGTTTCCTGGGTGAGAGAGCGCCTGTTGTTGTTGAGCTAGGCTAATAGGCAGAATGCTACCGGTATAGCTCTAAAGAATGTAGCATCATGGGCAGTGTAGTCCGTGCTGCAGGGAGAATGGACTGCCATACACGTTATGTGTCTGTGAGCGAGGGAGGGAGAAAAAGGAAAAGTACGAGCTGTCATCGAGCAAAAACGGGAGCTGGAAGCATGTAAATATAATAATAACCACTGCAGCCAAGAAGAGAGCCTGACGAGCCCAGTTGTAAGTAAGCTATTAAGACTCGACTGTACACCGTGTTCGTGTTTTCCTCCAAAAACAATAAGTTCCGTTGGAGCAGCCTTTCAACGCCTCTCTCTGTCTCTGGCTAGCAAAGTTGACCCAGACAACAAAGTAAAGCTAGTTTTCGGCTACAAGCCGACACAGAACCCACCGTATTAGCCAGAGAACCTTTACTACGGTTCGGAGCCGCGGACCTTCAGTAACAGTAATAAATCACAGCAATAGTACATTCATGTAGTTGTAAACAGCATGATAATATATTAAGTAATCCAAAGTATTCAGAATACGTTACTCTCATTGAGTAACGTAACGGAATACGTTACAGAATACATTTTGGGGCATGTATTCTGTATTCTGTAATGGAATACATTTTAAAAGTAACCTTCCCAACACTGGATTTCACTGTCAAACTTTAGAAACTAGATTACATAAAAACAGAAGCACACTATGGATACAGTGTTACTGGATCCATAGAGTCAAATCCACCTTTCTATCAAATATCAATAAGTTTAGCTTTCATCATTTGCATCAAGTACTCAGTTCTCAGCCATCTGTAAGGAAAGAAAAAAATACAAACTTTTTAAGCTATATCAATACAAATCAAACAACATATGAGACATTTCTCAATCTCTGCACAGCCCCGCCCCCACAATCCTCTTCCAACTGGAAGCAAACTTGGCCCCGCTCACTCTCTAGTTGTCCTCATTCTTGCTAATTCTATGTATAGACTTTGGAGAAAAAACAGCAATAAACTTAACAACTTTTTAGACAAATCTTTCCACACAAGACTTGCCAGTACTGCCCCAAGAGCACATGGTCTGTAAAAGCAACCATCTCTGTTCACAAGTGACAGCAACATTCAGCTTATTGCAGGGCAGCTGACATAAATGTAAATGAACTCCACATCTCTCTTAGTAATCGTTTTATATGTAAAATATCATCAAAATCACATCTAAATGATATCTATCCTTATTTTATTATCAGTTGTAACAGTTACAAAAATACAGATTTTAGATGAAGCAAATGGTTGGGAAACAACATCTGGTTAACAGTGCAGTCTTAACTGGATGTGTTAAAATGACATTGTCTAATAACAGAAACAGAAAACAAAGATAACTGAGAACACTTATTGGGGATTTTACTGTATTAAATTACAGGATATCCGAGGCGAGAGTAGGAGAAATTTTGATGGCACTTAATGTTAGCAACACATACAATGTGGAGACTGACAACACATTTTTTCAGTACATTTTTAAAAAGGGAAAGAAACCATCTGAGCGGTCACAAAAAAACCTCCTCCTTCCCCCATTCAGAACACTGACGATGGGTCTTGGATTGGTCTTGGACCATGACAATGATCCAAAACATACCACCAAGCCAACAAAGAAGTGGCTAAGGAAGGAGCACATTAAGGCCATGGAGACCTCAGTCCAACAAAAATCTGTGGAGGAAGCTGAAGCTTTGATTTGCCAAGCAGCAGCTAAAAAACCTAAAGGGTTTAGAGAATTTCTGTAAAGAGTAGTGGGTCAAAATTCCTGCTGATATGTGTTCAAACCTGGTGACCAACTATAAGAAACATCTTACTGCTGTGCTTGCCAACAAAGGTTTCTCCACCAAATACTGAGACATGTTTCCCTTGAGGATCAAATACTTACTTTAGTCAGTTGCATGTAAATCAATTTATGGCTTTTGTGTAATGTTTTTGTTTGTTTGTTTTATTTTTGGTTGATATTCTATCTCTCTCCAGGAAAATGAAACTGCCAGAAGAATAAGCAACTGCTCACTTCTTTGTAAGTGAGCAAAGTTACAAATTCAGCTGGGGATCAAATAATCATTTCTGGCACTGCATATTGGGTATTTCTTAATCTGCCAAACAAAAGCTATGGTTATGATCCAAATCATCAAGCCCAAGCAAAGACATAATAAAAATCAATTACACCGACCAAAAAGGTTTCCCCAACTTTTAGCTTCAATTAAAATATATGAAATGATAATTAATTGACTGTATTGTATACACTGATATGACAGCTGCCTTTTACATCAGATTTCTCATAAACTACTTGCTGTAATCTAATAAACTCAAAATATTGATTTGATGCCTAAACGACTTTTATCACCGATGCACCAGTTCACTGGTAATCATAGTTATGTTACAGACTGGCCTGTCTTTTCATTCATCTATCTATATTCTACTATATTATATATAATAATATATAATATATAATATATAATATATATTATAATAGTTATTAATTATTATATAATACTAATAATATAATGTTCTATTCTTTCTGTCAGAGTACAGTCAGCTTAGAGTGAGCACATTAAAAAACAGATTTCAGTGTAACTGGTAAAACATTAACATTAATTAGTTCCAGCTGGTTTAATCTACTTGCCAGTGACATTAGTCATTTTAAAAAGTGAAAGGGTCAATTAGTGTCATCTCTAAATGAGAAGCCTTCTAATGTTACAGTACCTGCATGTTTTAACACTGATCTTTGCTTGGTAAGTGATTTGTTAGCGCCATGCCTCAACAACGTTGGGGTATTTTGATTACCAAGAACTGGATCCAACCCAACAGTGAATGAATAAAAAACATCATACATGCAAATGTCACGCCAATTAAATGAAGGCTAAAATCGTAGAGCCCGCGCACTGGTTTGATCAATGAGAGCTCTTACGTGAGGGAGG
The DNA here is from genome assembly GCF_056152115.1 of Neolamprologus brichardi. Lineage (NCBI taxonomy): Eukaryota > Metazoa > Chordata > Actinopteri > Cichliformes > Cichlidae > Neolamprologus > Neolamprologus brichardi. Next base: position 18,947,404 of record NC_142104.1, on the reverse strand, counting down.
GCTCGTGGTGGCACATGGCCTTAAGTACCTCCGAAATACATATAGCCTGGACACGACCAGACCCACGGAAGTGAACCGCAGAGAAAAATGAGAAGAAAAATGTTTACTGTGAAAGCATGCTCATATTATAGCTGATGAAACATTGGGGAGTGGAGAGCAGGGAGCAAAGGAGGCAGAGGTGAAAGATAAGGCTGGGAAGGCTGTGGGGGTGGGGGTGAGGTGGCAGAGGAATGAGCACAGGGAATAGTGAGGTCTGGAGAGAGAACTAATGGGCAACACGGCAACACTTCAAACCGGAGGCGCAGCAAGGCAGCAGTGGCCTGACACAGCTGAAGGCCTCAGAGGAGTGCCAGGCCTATTAGAGCAAGATAAGGGCCTGTTTGGAGAAAGCATCCTCTCAATGGTGCAACGGGCAACTACACAGGCATGGGCATCAATTAAAGAGAAAAAATATGACATAGAAGTAGGAGCACATTAAATAAAAACAACAAACTGCCAGTGCTACTGCCCTCCCCTCTGAAGGACTGGGAATGGGCAGGGAGCATCAGTGCTGAAATATGGTCGATTTATTCTCCACAGCATTGTCAGTGTGGGGGGAGTTTATGATGAGGTGCAATGTAAAGGGGAGAAAAGAAATGAGTCTAGATGCCTTCTGGACACAGAGCTCCGCACAGAGATGAAAGATGAGAGACATGGAGGCTCACCTAAAAAAAACTCGACCACACTCTTTACAAGAAAAAAAAATCTTGCCAGTGCTATGATAACTAATTTAGCTTTAATTCACCTTCCATTCCTTCCCTTTATGCCTGAAGGCAGGATGTGATATGCCAGATTGCAATGCCCTAGTTTCGTTATGGTCATGGAAACTGCCATCAGATTGTTTGACCTGTTTGAAAAACTGCACTGAATTAGAGAAATGAACCTTTAATTAGCAGAAAATCAAGCAAATGATACTCTCCCTTTGACAAAATTTGTTTTTGCTGCCTAAAGAGGTCAGACCATGGCATCACCTACAGGGTGTTTTATATCTTCAGCCCAGCAGTGTCCTTGCAAGGTGCCTGTCGACTGCCCTCTGGAAGGAGGTGTGGGTGGCAGACGGCCTTCATGAAACACCAGTAAACAACAATGAGCTGAACTGACACATGCTGCTGATGAAGGGGGAAAAATAGCGAGACTCTCCTGTTTTGTTTAGAATATGGTGCAAGAGAATGCAGGCTTTCCTTTTGGTTCGAGTTGGGTTAATGTGATTTCTGTTCCGCCTGTCGGTTCCAGAGACCCAGCTTTGTGAGCCGTGGTCAGGTGAAGCCTGGACTCAGACCCCTATGGCCATTAGGGTGGAAAGAAGACAACCCAATAAACAGAGAAAAGCTTGATGTGCACAGGTCACTGCACAACCAGCAGTCAAAAAGCATCTTACCCTGGAGACTATAAAAGCGATAACATGCAGTGGGAATCTGAGCGCCTTAATTACTGGTCACTCCGTGACTGAGGAGATGCTACACAGATTCTGAGTAAAACTGTGCTGGCAGCCCAGTTTTAAGCATGCACAGACAAGAAGTTGGGCATGTGAGCATATCTTAGCTCTCTCCATACTGTAGACTGTAAATAAAGGGGGATAGAGAGATGGATTGACACGCTGAGGTTAAATATGATCCATTAACTATTATATAGTGCATCTTTTCCTGTTTACCAACCTCACCCTAGGCTTCGCCATTTCCTATGCAAGCTATTTGGCCCTTTTAAAAGCACCGAGAGTGGAGCCAGGAGTAAATCTTTAAGGATTTGACTTGCAAAAAGCACCTCATATATTGTTTATGAAAAAACAGCAAAGGTTCCCCTCCCTTCACCTGCCTCCGAGCATGTTAGTTTTATTTACTTATTTTTAGACATGCACTAGTTAGGCACAGGCATACTTGTCTGACTACATCTTTACAAATAAAGATAGACTGTGTCCTCATCTGTCATGTTTCATAAGGAGAGTCAAAACTATTCTATTCACGTTAAAGATTCTTGGGTGACATTTTCAATTGAGTCAAAGAAGCAGTATTTTGTACTTTACCCCTAAAGAAAGGACACAAAATGGGTGTAGGATTTAATAAAATGCGGAAAGTTCCATCATAACATTGAAATATTATTGGGAAAAAAAGACTTGTCACCATGTGTCAACTTGATCCACCCTGCAGAAACCTCCTTTTGTTACGAACATATGGAAGAAAAGGGGAGAGTGGGGAAAATTACCCTCCATAATTGGCATCCTGATCAAGGACAGCCATGGCAGCTGAACAATACAACCTTTAATTTATCAGAACTCATTATGAGCTACTGCTATAATGCCAGAGGATATTAGAATAAATAGTGACAGAGAGCAGGGGAATCAAACACTCTGCCGTTGAATGCTTTTGTTGACTTCGAGCACAACTCAGAGGAGTGACAGAAGGAGAGTGTAAGGGTGTGTGTGTGTGCGAGTATTTGTGCGTGCACGAGAGCGTACTTGATCACAGTTCATCCCAATCATGACCTTAACAGATAAACATGACATTGAGCAGAGGAGGATATTAATAGGCAGAGATGCCCTCTCCCTTTGTGTTGCTTTGATTGTAACAGTAAGGGGCAGAGGAAGAGGTGAGTTGACATAAGGGCCCGGGGACGCCATTTCGTGCTTAAACACATGCGTCCTCTACAGGAAGAGCCTGTTCTTCAACAGATGATGGACGCCTTACAGCTGAGTTGTCAACTTTGACGTCTGGAGTTGATGCCGTGGAACAACACGAGAAAGCCACTTTGGCTGTATTATTTATCTGTGCACAGGAGTCAGCACCATGCAACAAACAAGAGGAACAAGAGGGCACCCATCAATACATAATCAGTGTGTGTTTGTGTACAGACAAGATGTGTGGAATGGAGATTTTACACAAGTTTAGTCACTATAACAGCATAAACATCCATCCATCAATCCATTCTCCACTGCATATCCAATAAGGGTCGCAGGGGGTTGGAGCCCATCCCAGCTGTCATAGCGTGACACTGGACAGGTCACCAGTCTATTGCAGGGATAACACATGGGGACAAACAACCATTCATGTTCACAGTACTTAACCTGCTATGCATGTCTCTGGAGAAAGACAGGAGAAAGCCGGAGTGCAAGGCAACTTCAAACTTTTGTAAACAGGGACATTTAAGATTATTCTATATCTCTGCTAATGCAACCTAAGCTACCAGAACCAAAATGTGTCACTTTGTTTAAAATCTTAGTTTAGCGGCAAGAAATATTTTAGCATCTCTTTTACAAAAATGTAGTAGTTGTACCAATACAAGTAGATTTACATGATTCTTGATATCTAATTTCATACCACTGTAAAAGAAAACCATCTTTGTTCCATTTAGCCTATGGAAGATGGTTTCATGACAACAATGAAAGCAGTCTAAGAAGAAATGCAATGTGCATTTTGGGATAACAATGCAAAGTAGTTCCACAGCTGACTCTTACTGCCTTTTCTTATCAACGAGGTGTGGCGGAGCAGCGGCAGCTGCACCAGTCGCCATCTTCCATCTGTAGTTGCTTTTCCTGTGCTTGTGGGTGTCCCTTCTTCTGTATAATACCACTCAGTTATAAGCAGAAGAACAGAGTATAAATAAAGCCTTCATAACACTGGTAGTGCTATCTTAGTAGTAGTTATGGTATTAAAAAAATTTTAAATTACTGTTGTATTTTTCATTTCTGTTATCAAAAGATATTGAAAAGCATTAAATGTCCTGAAATCGCTGTCTCTGGTTTAAAAAAACATATTCAGTCTAGCTTTCATCTGCCCACTATTCCCTATCGATTATTTCCCTCAAACCTCTGAGTAAACTGTTGCTTGATACACTTACTGGGAAACTAACATTCTTTTTTTGACTTTGTTTAAGAGCAAAACAACAAATGAAAAAAAAAAACCTTGCAATGGTCAGCCAATACAAACAGGCCCAAACCTAAAATTTTAGTTGGTTTCAGAGGAGTGGAATAAACCCATCCTTAAACTGCTAAGAAGAAGAATTTAACCCTACTTCGTCTTTATATTTTTTTCTGTTCCTTCTTTGCATCATGACACAAATATGGAACAACACACCCTTCCACTCCTTCCAGCTGCTTATTACCAGAAATGATCTTTTGTAAAGTTTATTTTTTAATTTTTTAAGTGAATAAAAGAATTAAGAGCAATACAATAACACAATCTACTGCACTAAACAGATGATTGGCATTTATCTTCAGGCAGCTGATCAAGCATGTGTCAAAGAGAGAAAACTGCCTTTGACGAAGACAAACGCATGACATATTCATCATTTTTACGCATGTTGCATTGTTCTCAATCAGTGCATAAACACCGGACTATATTACAATCACATCTCATGTAAGCCACCAACCCAAAAATCTTCAATCAGTAAAAAGAAAACAACAACCCACAAATGTGTGCATTTAACTGTAGCCACTGGCAAATGGATGGGCACCACTTTTAAAATGATATACAAATTATATATGCATCAAATACTGCTCGCAGCAAACTGGATGAGCAGTAGTTTGGGTTTATTACGTGACACTACAAACACATTAACTCGCTCCACGTTTAGTGTTCAGAATGACCCTTGCTCTTGAGCTTTTTCACCCTATAACGGAAGGGTTCATCGACAAATTCACACAAACAGTGTTACTGTTACGTGTATGCGCACAGCACCTTTGTTTAATCTGCCTGTCCCTGACTTGCCTCAGTTCAGTCTCATTTCTTCCCTGCACACACTGAAAAAGCTCCTCCACAGCCAGGCAAAGACTCTTCTCTCCTAATCTCCTGAAACACCAGTACAACACAAAAATGTTCTTCTGAGCTTCTGTGAAATATCTGTGAAATTAGCAAGAAGTGCTCGAGTCTCTGCGCAGAGCCTCTTCTCACCTGGAAAATGAGCCTGTGCATTTACCATCTACCTTGATACAGGTAAAATGGACGGCGCATGGACACGGCAGCTGAAGTGGTAATATACTTCTTGTAAGGGATCAAATTGTCCTCAACACCCCTCCCCTCTTTATTACCCAGGCTACTTCACTAGTAGCGGTGAGTGGCTTCATTGTGCAGCTGGTAGTCCATCTCTCATTAGTTGCTAGTGTGTGCGGCAGAATTGGGCCAAGACAGGTTTTTTATGGCTAATCTGATATATGGTGTCGAAGACAGTGCTGTCTGGCCCCAGACCAGGATACAGACAGAGGTCATCGGGGTCCAGGTCAGAAAAACGATACCCTTGCTCTCGCACACATAAACATGCACACGCATTACACTGCGGTGATTGCATTGAGCGATAATCTGTATAACTGAAAATATCATGTTTGCACAGTATAGATAAAAATGTCATATTTTTAATATCTGCGACATCCATTTGATGTAATATAACAATTCAGCATCGAAAATGCTTTTACCAGCTCATAATACATAAGTAGAGGCTATTTAGAGGTGCAGAGATCACTAATCATCCACTGAGGCCTAATGCTGTCATTTGCACCTCCACACATGGCCCCTCCAATTACGCCACCAAAATTCAAACCTCTATACACCCACACACCCTCACACATTACAAGGACAGGACACAGTGGCGACTGACACTCAGCGCAGGAGCTCATTATCACCTTCCGCTGGCTGTGAATGGCTTCCTGTCCTGGGCACCGTGGAGGACTTTGGTTGCAGCCCTTCTCTTCTCGTAGCAAGGGAGGGGCGCATCCTCTAGTTTATCTGGCTCTTGGCCCTGGGCCTCAGCACTAGCCTCCTCAACACTACAGGAGCTGCTCTCTAGCATGAAGACATGATCCGAGAAGAGGGCAAGTCTACCAGTCAAAGCTGGCAGGTATAATTGCACTGAAAATCACTCTAAATATGCTCCTTAAGGATCCCAGGGCATGGGAGATGTCAGCCTCAGTCCCATGCAGTGAAATATGTTAAGAGTGGAGTCGAGCTCTCTTTCGGTCTGCCATGCACAAATACACACTTCTCATACTCGCCCACATTCGACTGCACACTAACGGGGAGCATTTTGTGTATGTGCGTTCATACAGTAGATACACATATACACAGAGACCCATACACACACAGACACACACACACACACATTTAACAGAAAGAGGACAGATGAAGCTGTAGGGCTGATTCTGCAGGTTTTCCTGCTGGCATCAAGTCCACTCAACTGCGAAGACATTTCCTCATTAGCCAACCTCAGCTTTAGACAGCTGTGGGGCTCAGAGAGTGTTCATAACTGTATATATGAAGGTGTGCGCAGCAGGCATGTGTGCGTGTGAGAGAGCAAGGATCATAGCATAGTGTAAAAGTAAGTGTTAGTGTGTGTGTGTGTGTGTGTGTATAAAAAAGTGAAGGCAAGGAAAGACGAAAGAGGCAGACGGATTCTCAAAAGTAGAAGAAAACAAAAACAATCAGATCAGAGTACAGTAGATTTGCAGCGGGTGCACTTCAGTGGTGGTAAGAGGTCTGCCAGCTTGACCTGCATCTCTGACCCACGTTTTTTTGTGTTGCTAACCCTAACCGTCAGAGGTTTTGGGCTCTGTGTCCTATGCTTCCCAGCCCAGGCTAAGCTATGTTCCAGAGCCAGTCAGAGTCAAGGCCAAGATCAGAGCTCCGAGTGAGGTGCTACATGTTTTAGCCTGCCCTGGCCCCATTGCAGAGCAAGAGAGATGAAGGGATATGTGTGAGATAAATCACTAAGTGCCTCACCTTGGGTCACCGATCACACCAAAGGCCACCAGCAATCTCTATTTGAGGCACTGCATTTGCTGCTTCAGGGCTTTGCTCTCTGGCCTTGCTATAAATCAGCATACAACATCTTAACCCCATCTCTCCCTGCTCTTTATACCCCCATCCAAACCCACCCCACCCCATTACTAAAGATTACATTAAAACTGTAAAACTGCGTCAGTTTATGAGACGCTTCCAAATAAAATAACGAAATAGCAAAAACTCTGGGTACTAAACCTAATTTTATTACATGAATTAAGCTGGTATTAGGTAAATATGCTCTTTAATTAAACAGAATACATTTAATCTAGCATCTGCAAAAGCAAACAGAGTGCCAGACGCATTAAAGCTCGCAGCTTCCTTCACTAATAAATCTTAAGCTATGGCATAATAAATAGACTGTTAAATGTGATGCTGTGTCAAGATGAACAAAAACATTAAGAGGAAAATACTGCAGTGACGTGACTGCTATAAAAATATTAGAAAACTGATAATCACAATGAGATTGGAGTCTTAAATTGTTGTTTAATTTCCTCTAAAACACTAATAGTGAAGTTCATGGAAATCACTACAATACTGATAAAATACAATTGGTGCACAGATACAAGTTCCACCTTGAAAAGATAAAGCTCATAACTCTCAGCATACCTTACTAAGCTATATGGTATATGAAGAGCACAGATGCAGATTTTAATAAATGGTAAATAATGTTTTTCTTTTCTTTTTATTACGGACAAACCAAGGTTTATGTTTAAGAGCAGGCATAATGCCAGTAGTCCTGTCAAGATTCTTTCTGCCCTTTGTCCTGCTTTAAATTGTCCTCTCTTAATATGACACAGACCCTTCTCCAGTGAAAAGGCTTTAAGGAAGCAAGAAAGAGAGATCGTATCCTGAGAATAATAATTTTCAGTGTACCCCAATGTGTTTCAGGTACTTTGTGGATACACTTACGTAACTTCACTGTAAATTTACAATATCTAAAATGTTAAAATATATACTATGAAATTAAACTATTACATCATACCAGCCCTTGGATCATTAATATCAGCCAAACGTTTCACCCCATTTCACATATTTATTATTCATTATATCCAAGACACGGATGTTTATGAATCATTTTTGACCACACGTAATGTCAAAAAACACGCCTAACCCATTTACACGCTCCAAAGTCATAAATGAACATGGTTTGGTTAATTTAACATGACGCTAGCTTGAGGAAACAAAAAATAACAAAAAACACAAATAAATAAATAAACAAATAAATGAAATGAAAACTGTTTTAGCCAGTTACAAATGGCAAATGTTCCAATAAAACTTATATTTCTGGGAAAAATCTGAATGCTTCTGAGGTTTCTTTTTTACACATATATCTACAAAAGTCAAAGTCAAATTTAAGCACACCAAAAGCTTCCACATGCACGTGACTAGCTTTCCCGACACATCTTTTTTGACTTTTCCCACCTATGTTTGACTTAAGTCAGCAAACTTAGAGACACCAATCTTTTTGAGAAAAGGTGTGCTATAAAAACGGGGAAATCATACTTATGGAGCTACCTGCCTGGAAACTCTTTGTCCCCAGCCTGTCCAAAAGACAGTCTGTCAGGCTTGTACTGCCCTAAGTGTGACTGTTCTCCTTCTCTTCCATTTCCTCCTTCTCTCCTCAGGTGTCATAATGGCAGCAGACCAGGCCTTGATGGAGGTGAGATGGGAGCAATAAAGAGTGATCCACAGGGAGCAATGTGGGGGTGTCACATGTATGGCATTGCTGTATCACTATGGAACAGCAGGCCTTGGTGCTGCAGGAGAATGCTTTTACACTGAAGGAATGCTGCAGGTGATACATACAATTACATGACATCTAGAACCCTGACAGGCTGACACCCACAGACTTCAGCCATGTTTGTATGTGTGCGCATGTGGGTGTGAGCATATAACTGTGGGTTGCAAGGTAGAGAATGAACAACAACAGCATAAGTGAAGGAGGAATGAGGGTCCAAATTTATTTTCCAGAAAAACGAACATCCTATTAAGACTGGAAAATCAGTCGTTTCACTCTCAAAAGGTTCTACATCAGCCATTCAGGAAGAATGCTAATAATAATCAGAACGCTTGGGCAGGAAGGATAAAGAATTTCAAGGAAGGATAAAATACTATGGCGCAGTTTGGCTTATAATGTGCGGAGGAAAAAAAGGGTACAGTTGAGAAAGTGTTGCAGAGAGGAGAGAGAAGTAAATACCAAGAGTAATTTTGCTTCTTCTATTAACCTGATGTGATTACAATAGTCTGATGGGCTGCCTTATTTCATGGAATATTAAATTCAAAAGTGGCTCAGAGGAAGGACGCTGCAAAGAGGGGGAAGGGACCACATGTCTTCTCATGTTTACTTTTTCAAGTGACCAGCAGCCCTGTATACATATATATACATATACATATACATATGTATGTATATATCCACACATGTATATATACATACAGATTAAGATTTTTGATTATATTTGCATATTAGAAACACTAAACCAGTACCTCATTTTCATTATTAAAAAAAAATAAGCATGTTTCATTTTCTCCCCATTCATCCACAACAGTCCAGCGATGTTAACTGTAGGATTTCAGAGAGGCAATTGATTTTTCAGGCATAAGGTCAATGTTTATGGATGGGTGGATACAGGCTGCAGTGAAAACAGTTGTTCCACTTTAGCAACTACAGGAAAGCATGTGATCAACACAGATTTCATGGCTTGTGGCTTTACCTTGTTGGTTTTACCATAGTATTTAGTGTAACACACATCACTCTTTTCCTCATGTAGTCACTCGAATTCTGCAGTTTCTTTTCTGTCTCTCTGTCGCATTTAAAAACTGCCATGCCTACAGCATTATATTGGTTTGCAGTGATTGATTTTTTTCCCTTTAAGCCTGTCTTAAAGTGTATCTTTGTAGTTAGACGTTAAAATATTTAGTCCCTTTTGAAACGTAACAGAAAAAGACTTGCAAAGTCACAGAGAAAAAAGTATATGAATTAACTAATTTCTAACCACATTTGTCATAAATCATTATTAAGGCTACAACAGTTTAAAGATAGAGCTGGATTAAATTGTTTAGAATGAAGTTCATAGGAACATGGAGAGCAAATCTAAACAATTTCTACCGATCCAAATTGCAGAATAACAGCTGCTACTTTACAGTGTTACATTTTCTTTAGAGGATAAATTTACCATTTAGTGGACAAAATTGATTTAACGGTAGCAAAATGTCAACTAACTAGTTGAGATGTTTTGTAACTAACTGTAACATGTTTGCACGGGCTCTTCTAAATACAGGAAGTGGAAGAATAAGAAGAGGTAGGGGGAAAAAGACACAGCTACTCTGTGTTACACTCAACAGCTTACTTTAAAGAATTAATTCCATCCACTGGAAAAACTGGACTTGTGTTGCCTCATTTCACCAATGTACCTCAGACATTTCGTCCACAGTTTTATAACACTTAAAAACACTAAAAAAAAAATGCAGCTGCCCTGTGATGTCTAGAGGAAATGAAGTTAGAAGGCAAACTCATCATTAGTCTTTAGATGAAATCAGATGAGAGTGAGTGTTCAAGCATCGTTATCCAGACTGGGCTTTTATGAGCAAACACTGTGCCGTTGTATAGTATGGGATGCATAATAAGCACCTCTACCCTCTGGGAGAGTGCAGCCATCAGTGCGGCTGTGCTGTGTTGTGATAAACCTCCTCTATCAGCATGTATCTACATTAGCTATCAGCTCTCTGGGTGTAATAACAGAACAGGACACCACCTCACCGGCTTTAGAAGAAAACCCTCAAGAGCAATAATAAAAAAGTGCATCAGTTTTCAGCTTGGCAATTATGTTCTTTCCATATTATGACAAATTTTTCACGAAAGTGTCACAGCAATCATTTTCTATGCAGTGTGAAATTCACAAAGGGGGTTCACCTTACCAAATAAAAAAAACAACAACAACAAAAAGCTATGCTGCATGTATCAGAAGACATGCAGATACTGCGTGTGTGTCTGCATGTGCACTACTAGGTAGGACTGCAGGGTGGAGCCGTGCGATAGGATGCCACCTATTATTTAAACTGAAAGATCTCACTCCAGCATCCAGTGACTGCTGTTTGTTTCACCAGCAAAATGAATGCCTACGACTTCAGTTTCATTAAAAAAATGCTATTTTGGACTACTGTTGAGTGCAGTGATACCCTCCCTAAAAATCAAATGGCACAGTATGGAAAATCTTGCTTCCATTTCACCAATGTCGGATTCCTGCTAACTACAATACAGGTAAAAAAAAAAAAAATGCAATCTGTTTTCCTTCTTTGTCCCATCTTTCTCCCCTAAACCAACAGATGGCAACCCCTCCCTAAGCCTGGGTCTGCTGGAGGTTTACTTCCTGTTAAAAGGACGTTTTTCCTTCCCACTGTCACCAAAACGCTTGCTAATAGGATAGTCACAAGATTGCTGGGGTTTTCTCTGTTTTATTTGTATTATTATAGGGTATTTACCTTAGAATATAAAGTGCCTTGAGGCAAACGGTTGTTGTGATTTGGCACTATATATATGGAATTGAATTGAAATGTATTTATTGTTTGAACTAATCTATACATCAGTTTTGGCGTATGTGTTGTTCAATATGCTCTGATATGAAAACTGCTTTGAATAATTTAGATATGTTGATAAAACCATTGTTAACGACATTCTTAACACTGTCGACAGGACATGCAGCAAAGTATAAAGAGGTGTAGACAGTGGTGCAGTCAAGCAGTGTTTTCACCGTAGCACGGTATGTTGCTAACTATTTTGTAAAGTACATTGCTGAAAAGTTAATAAACAATGACCCCTTTGTGTTCCCACTCCGTGATGATTGGCTCCACTGAGTCTGTGAGTGAATGAGCAGAGAAATGGGGGTGTACCGAAGAAAACTGATTGACCTAAAACCAGACAGCTTTCACATTATGCGGCTGATGTTTTTCTGCTTTCTCCATGTTGTCCTTCAACTGACCTACATCTTCATGCTTTGGCCCTCTAAAATTAACTTTTGTGCCACATGTTAGGAAGGTGACTATTACATGCAACCAGATGTCTGCTACCCTTTAACTGGCTCTGAAATAAAGAGCAGAACACCTCTGTTTTTAGGGTCTAAGGGCTAACAGAAGGACCAATTTGAAGAAAAAAACAACAAATTTTCCAAACATTATTTTATTGAGATCTTTACTACCTAAAAAAAAGATAGTAAACTCCATAATCCAGTTTCAGGCCTTGAAATCAACACGTGGGTCTGTTTTGGTGTGGTGTAAGGGGAAAAGAAGCAGAGGAGAGGGTGGAGAGAAACACCACATACAGGGTGTTTACAGATCTCTCCAGGCTCACCACATGAGATTACAGTCTAATGTTTAACAGACCAATTAAGGTTTTTATAGAACATGGAGCCTTTGTTGCAGGAGGGCTGGCACAGCATTTCTTTACTCTCTCTGTGTTTGTGGATTCGGCACTTAAACACTTTCATTCTAAACTTACAATCACATTCCTAATAAGGTGCGAAGAAATGCAAGTATTGATCAGAACAAAACTAATGTAAAGGCAGAGGCAGAGGACAAGGAGGTTTAAGTGAACTACAGCAAACCTTTTATATAAAGTGATCGACAGACTTCAGAGACACTTTTGTGGCACAATAAAAGTGAGAATAAAAGCTACAAGTACTTTGTAAGAGATTTCCTTGCGAGGCACAGGTAGTTTGGAGGCTACAATTTGGAGTGCAGCTTCAGTGGGTGAAAAAGGCATCCCACAACAGTCACCAGCAGAGAGGATCACTACAATGTTAAGAACACAGGCTTCCACTCTGCTTCTCCCCACTGGTAGGCCTAATCCCCTTGGTAGAAGTCTGAAGCATGGGGGTTGTTACCACACAAAACCACAGGAGGAGCAGATTGCCCTCCTGTGTCACAGTCTGACGGGCTCAGCCTGGCATTTCAGGAGGGTGCACGAAGGATGCCTCAGCACACAACACAAGCACATAGAATAACTGTGTCTGCACTTTTTTTTGCTTTCAACATCTACTTGAAATGTAACTAGATCATGCAAAAGACATATCTTCAAACATACAGAACATGGGTGCATGACATCAGCCATTCTGCAGGCCGCTTTGCAGCCCACCTCCACACAGGCTGCTGTAAGTGAATCGGTTGTTCTGTATTGATACCTTCCTGCTTCTTCCCCTGACCCTTCCAGCAGGCAGGCACACTCCTCCCACCTTTTGCTTTTCAAGTATGCTTGAAGATGGGTGGAGTTTCACAAAAGAAACACCACCAGCAAATATAAAACCAAGCAGAAAGTAAAGGATAATTGAACGGTTGGTATGTTTTTTGCTTATTGTGTCCTCTATAAAACTTAGGCTGGTGTAATGTCTGAATAACAGATTTTATCAGTACAATGAAATATATACAATGCAATGATTTTTGAGATATGTGTCAATACAAAAATACTGTTTGACAGTGAACGTCATATATTTTTCCTCTAGTATTTCCTCTAGTAATGCAATAAACACAGATAGCGGCTAAATATTTGCAGTCATGTTTAGGCATTAATGATCACTAATGCTTTTGGTTGAATGATAGTCCAGCATTTTTCTTTCTTAACATAATAATTTTGTATCTATAGAAACATTCACAGCAGCTTCATTTGTCTAAGAATGCAAGAACAAAAATATGTGCAGATCTGAAAGAAAATTGTATTTAACAACCAATATGTGTGAGATGAATGATTTAAGGTTGTTAAACTTGTTTTAAGGTACATTTTCACAAATATGCACTTATGCTTCAAGTTGTGGTGTGGTTTTATTAATATTTGCAAAGTCCTTCAAAACTTCAACCAAACATTTTGTTACCTGCCCTTACACAAATGATCAGGAGGTTCACCTTTCTATTCTGAAGTCTTGCAAATCATTGTAACATTTATAGCCAAGTCTTGCTTTATTACCTAGAATTCCAAAGTTCGTAGATATACGTGCTTTGTTTCATATTTCCAAGGGTGCTGTTTAATGCGACATATATTAATTGTGCTTATACTTATGTCATTGAAATGTAAATATATATATACTACTCAATTTTCTGCATCTGCTGTAATAGCATACCCTTTAAAACACCCTAGAAAAAGGCCAAACAAATATAATTTCACTGTGATGCTGGTAGCCACGCTATTCGTTTTATTTAAATATCACCATAGGTGTGATCGAGACAGATTTATGGTTTGAAGATTCTGTGTTGTGAAATATTCTCCTTGACATTTATAAAAGACAGCATTTAAATGAGCTCAGTCCAAAGATGAGTCTTTAGAGTATATATATAGACTGTAGTTTTCTCTACAGTGATGAAGTAGGGAAGCATGATGTTTGAACCAGGTGTAACATGCAGGTGAAGAAGGAGTGGGCTGTTTAGCAAAGCTGCTCTCTCTGTGGTCATGTTCTAGCTCTCTTTGCACTAAGGTCTGTTATCAACCCAGATGATGTAGGGAGATATAATGGTGTGTGTGTGTGTGTGTGTGTGTGTGTGTGTGTGTGTGTGTGTGTGTGTGTGTGTGTGTGTGTGTGTTATTTTAGACTTTAAATTACAGCATCCTAATAGTAGGGTGTAGTCCTTCATTCCAAATCAGCAAAGGTTTGCAAAAAGTTGGAAACAGCGCTTCACTTTATGCTTACAAGACTCAAATCATGTATTCAAACCAACTTCGGAGGAAAACATTTATATGCATAGTATGCTTTTTTTCCGCCACTGGAACTTTTGTACGAAATTATCAGAATTATCAACAGGGTCCACATTGCTGAGCCATGTACTGTGTGGACAGACTCAGTGTTTGACTCTCTTTGGCTAACTAGGTTCTACAAACCTTTCTAAAGTATAGTACATGAGTCGTTGAGCACCTTAAAATGAGGACTCCTACTGGTAATTGTCACTAATTGTTCTTCCAACTACTGAGGTCTTCATCGCCCTTCATTGAGTGCATATTACTACATGGTGCACAGTAATGACATGCTCCTTTTTGGAAGCATGTTGTAATGGTCTTTATCCAAACCAATTGTTTAGCTAAAAACGCTGCCAAGATTTTCTTCTTTTTTTTTTTTGCTCTTTTCGCCGCAGTATAGCTGACTAGTTTCAAATCTGTTAAGACTCATATTCTTTACTGGGTCAAAGACGAAATGTTTTCCAGTGTGTCTACATGAAAAAGGGCAACAGACGTGTCTGCAACTTGCTTATTCTTCATTGTTTTTTGTAATTTTGTAAACAACTAACAATACACAAAGAAACCTTATCAGGTAACCGTGAAGAAGGTGGGTAGAATATTTATAGACTGACTAGGATTTGAACAAATATGAAAATCGGAACAAAAAGTGCAATAGCGATCATATGAGAAGAAACGATCACCATTTAATTGCCTTAATTTACACCCTATATGACAGCTGTACATGTATGATCCACCAGGACCCAGGACATATATATGAACAGTCATTCACCTGTTTTCAGGTAAGGACATCAGTTTATGCAAATGTTCGCCATCTTCTTGAAAACGATGTCTATTTACCCAAACGTGCACCTGTTTCTTCGATAAAGACCCAGCATGAAAGTGCTGCAGAGCCCCCTGCTCCACTACATATGACAATAGTCTGGTCTGTCAGGGTGCAAAGCACAACAACCTCTGCTCCCAAATTAGACCTACCACTGAGCCCACTGACAATGGGATGCTGAGATGCAATTACCAAAAAAAACCTACCACCCCTCCACCTGGCCACCCATACATACACACCCATTCACTAGCACCCCCTCTCTATGTACACCCCAAATAACCACAGACTCCACACACCCCTTTTTCTCTTTCCTACCCCTTCTTCCCCCAAATTTCACCCACTTTGGAATCCACAGGCAACAGGAATCTGTGTGTTTTGTTCTATGCATCTATAGGTGTCAGTTGTGCTAACAGCACCGCTGATGCCAGCCAAGTCAAGGTGTCCGAGTCCCTTTAAGTCAAAATCCCGCTGGGCGGAGACCTCTGTTATTTAACACCTTTTTCTCCCCTTATAGTCTTGTGTCTCTCTTTCTCTCTCATTATCTTTTTTTTTTATATCTTTTTTTATTCTTTTCAGATTCTGTCATCTCTTGATCTTCTGGATGCTGCAGTTACACTCGAGGTTGCGCTGGAAAAGGGGAAGATAATAGGAAACAAAGTGAGCACGTTGGTGGGAGCATAAAGGTGTTGACGTGAGGGAGAAAGAAAACAGCACTCAGAAGTAACCTTTAAGCAACATGGTCATTAACACCTCCATTACAAACCATTCTGTATGAGCAGCTCTATTAGTCATTCAGAGCCCACGCTTCTCTTCAAGACAGCCATACATTTCTTTTCTTTCTTTTTTTTTTGAGCAAGACAGCTGGATAGTAGAAAAGACCTCTTTGTTTTCTTTTAAACAACACAGTCATCATCATCACTACCACCAGCTGTTAGTATGGCTCTTGCATTAAACTGATCTGCCTGAATTCATTTACACAGTCAACTGTAAACTATGATATGGCAGGTCAAAACTGAACAGCTAGCCCTCAAAAGATTGATGAATTCCTTATATGCAGTAGCAGCATCCTTTGCAGGGATATACTGTATGTCTTTAACAGCTGTTATCAAAATGTTACAGCAAAGTAAAATTACCTCATTAAAATGTCACAATCTCACAAAAAAAGTATAAATTAGGTAGTTTAATAAAAAAAAATGAAGCTGTGAAGGCGTAACAAAACGTAAACCAATATTTGCCCATTAATTTATTTTTTATTTTCCTTAAATGAAATAATGAAAGCTATCCACATTTTCAGTAATATTATCCAAATTGTGCTTCTAATCACACATTTACTTCTTGTATTTACCTATTTTGGAACTTGCCAATCCATTTTTGAAAAAGCACCTTTTCCTCCTCACCTTTATTAAAGCCACAACAGTTTTTAAACTGAATAAAACTTCACCCATTCACCCAAGTTGTTTCATAATTCAAATGGAAAAAATTAACAAGACAAGGAGTCATTAACACCTTAACCAGGTGTAACGGAAAAAGTGATTTGTTAGAGGTCTGAAAATAGGTCCTCTTTCCCTGCTCATAATTACAGCTTTGAAACATATTATCTTACAGGTAAGGATTTAGAAAGGTCTTCCACACAGTGCTAACAAGGCCTTCTGAAACTCCAAAGGACCATGCATAAGTCTTAATTGCATAGGTGAATATTACTACCCATCAACCCCTGCTGCTCCAATATTAATTACTATACAACAGACATTTTATCTCACCCATTTTTTTCTGCCTTTGCCTATTACAAAGTTAACTTTCTCTCACTTTAATTCTGAGTCATATACAGCATATTTTTAATTCCTGTAATAATGGCATAAATGCCAGACAATTCAGTGCAGAAATAACATAGACAATCATTTAAAAAAGTAAAATAACATACCAGTGTGTGCCCACTAGATGAAAAACAGTCATTCAGCATAGTAAAAGTTTTGCTCGATGACTTGTGGAGAAAACTGTACAATAAAATGTATTTACCTGTTAACAATTTTAAACTATTTGAGATGTTTTAAGTTTTTAGTACTAATACATAGTATACATTTTTGCTATTGTAGATTTCTTGAAATATGGTGACATTCATATTTCATTCATATTCCACACAAGTGGATTCTTTTCTTTTACACAGCAATAGGAAAATTATATATATATATATATAATGTCAACTTCGGTTTATTCTGACTTTATATATTATATCTGGGTTTAATCATTGCCAAACAAACAAAATATATAAAGTATATGCGACTTTTATAAAGCACAACAAAAATGGGTATGTGCAAATAGGAGCACAACCAAGGACCACACAAATCCATGCACCACACCTAAACATCTTGTGAAAATATGAGCAAAGTCAATTTCAGCCAGGGTCGTGCATGGTGATGCTCTCTCTGATATTGTAGTGGTCACGGTCTGTGTGTATGTGCTGTGGACGTGAGTGGATCCAGCCAGGGGAGTTAGTGCAGGGGTGGAGGTGGGATGGGGTGCTGCTGGATGGGCCGAGGGTTTCTTTGAAGTCTGGATTCCAATTAAACCCCTGACTGAGTTCTAAGCGCACAAGAAAAATGACTGGGGTACATGACATGGCCAGGTCCCCTCGTCCAGCCAAGCCTTTCCATTTTAGCCTCTTTGTCTCCATGCAGCTCCTAATATTTATGATCACCCCTCCTAACATAACCCCCACATCAGGCCTACCCCCCCCCCCCCCCCCAATCCAATAGCAAAAAGAAAAAAAATCTGGATGGGACTTGAAAACAAGGATGGCAGAGAGGAGAGTCGCAGTCAGACCCCGAGGTTTCACTGTTCAATGCAACTGAGAATACTTGAGGTATGTCCAAACAGAAAGATTAGGTGAAAGTGGAGCAAGCAGAAGAGGTAGAAGACAAAGACAAAGTAAAAGACAAGGACAGAGGCGAGTGCAATGTGTAGAACAGGAAGAATAGCCTTTTAGAATTATGCATATTATTGAGCAATACAAAACTAGGGATCTTGAACTACTCACCAAAGATTTCCATTTATTTAACAGTAGGTTTTTATTATTATAAACTTTCCTGTAAGCACTGATTTCCATTTATTCAAACTGGAAAACAAAAAAATAATTTAATAAAAAGATCAAACTCAGTAAGATCTATCCCGTGCAACACATGTAGCTAAGCCTATTAGAATTCATGTCAATAACAACTAAAAAAAAAGTAAATCAAAAATAGAGGATGCTTTTTCTTCTTCTACTGTAGGCTCACTTGTCTTTTGATTAGCAATTCCTAGAAAGACAAGTACCACGTTTGATGAAACAATCATTTTACGTAACAAAGCAACACAACAGCAGTAATTTTCAGTAATTCTGATCTCACCAGCTAGCCCCTCACAGTGAAAAGCGGTGCATGGAAGGGGACTCTCGCACAATGCCAATCTACCTTAGAAAGCACTGCGATACATCTTTACAAAACCAGTATCTGGCTGTTACTCCGCACAGTTTTGTTTTCTCTTGAAAAAGTGGTGGTAAAACAGTGAATGTGCACCTTAGCTGGGGGACATGTTTTTTGTTGAAAGCGAATGGAGAGAAATGGTGGATTTCAGAGGTATCAGTCCTGCAAGGCAACCGCAGGCAATTCATACAGTACATGGCACTCCGTCTAAAACACACTGCAGCTTTTCTGTTTTTATTTCTGCACCTTCCGCACATGAATTCCATTCTCTCGCACGCTCAGAACAACACACAGTAGGTAACGATACATACTCCATAATTCATTCAGCATTGAATTTCATTTCCTTTTCTTTCTCTCTCTCTCTGTCTTTTCACCCATACCCTACCACACAGACATACAAAGTGCAAAAGTACAAACGTGTATTGTTTCTCTTCGAACTAAGTAGTCAAACATATAATAACTCAAATACACAACTAAACACACAAACATGCTCTGAAATAAAATACTGAAAAGTGTCACAGACACCTGGTCAAATGCTTATATGATTCCCAAAGGAACCACCCTGAATAAACTACTTCCTGCGGGAAAGAAAGAAAGAAAAAAAAATGGAGGCAGCAGGTTTGAGCAGAAAGATGAGGTTTATATGATGTCTGTTCTCAGCACAGATGGAGCTGGAGATGGGACGAAGCAAGAAGGGGTTAAGACTGGGAGCCAGCAACCTTTTATCACACTGGAGGGAGACAGGGAGCTGAGAGGCGTAGAGTGGTAAATATTTCAAGATGATAGGTGACATAAACAAAAGGTTTACTCTCATTCCCACTTTTTAAGTTGCAAAATTTGGGGCTGGTAATTCATAACATGCAGGCCTCGCTGACACACTAATATGGCACTGAAGAATAGGGCCCTGCAACTCGACACACAAAAAAATATATACCGTTCATAAAACACAGTTTCTTCTGAAACGCTGCAAAAAGATTGAGTCTATTTGTTTAAAATCAGACGAATAAGCATACTCATACTCAGAGCCAAATTGCAGATTTACTATTTTAATATTAAGATAGACAAAAGTGAGAAAGAAATGCAGTAAAGGGGGTGCTATGCATGGAAGACTATGGGGACTCATGAATCTTTGGCGACTTAATCATTCAAACTTTGTTTTGACGTCAGTTCTTTTCTCTTGATGTTTGAACTTTTTGAAGAATTTTTTTTTTTTAGGCGTGTAAATGAATCACTTTCCTTTCTTCAAATCTTGGCCTCCCTTCCCCATCTGAGACATGGCACTTGGCCTCTGCTCCGTGTCAGAGAGCAGTCTGTCAGTGCGCCTGTGAAAGCCAGATAACCCTTTGATGGAGAGTACCGGTGTTTATTGTTGTCTGTACCCTCCACCTTCCCTCCAACACATATGAAGATTTATTGAAGGAGAGGGCTGAGCAGCGGGAGCCAGCACTAACATGGCAGGCCACGATGGCAACAGGAAGGGAGGCAGGAAGAACAGAGGCAAGAGGGAAACACACCAGGGGGCGATGGGAACTCCTCTGACCTGCCTGTAGAGGACACAATGCTCAGGTAGAGCGGCCATGACGGCTTTTGAGGAGGAAAAATAATTCCGGGACCGACTGTGATTGTCTTCCTCTAACAAAGGTGTGGCTGGAACACTTAAAAGGAGGGATCTTGGACATAAAAGAAATATAGAAAGCATAGCCACTTACAGTATTGTTAAGTACAAAAAAATGTGATTATGTAGTTAAATCAGTATTTACATAAAATATAAAATTGCACAACAACAGATATAGTTGCTGGGGCATTTTTTTTGTAACTTTGTATGTAAAACTATAAACATATTAATATCATTCACTAAAGGGAGTGCTAAGGTACAATATTGCACCTTATACTACATGTATAAGGTTAAACAAAGCAGATGAAGCAGTGGTCTGTGCAGAACATGGTATTTGTAGCTTTTTCATAATTTCCACCTGTGGTTTTAAAGAACGTGTTCTAACTACGATCCTACATATGCCCTCCTTTATTTCAGACGTAAAGTCAGTGGCTTTTGGCTTTGAAGTACACATATATGGTGAATTGTTACAAAAAAAACAGAGGGAGGCAAAACAAAGTGAGATGAGATGGACACAGAATGAAAGCGAGGGACAGAGAATGCACAGCAGCGACTCATAGTGCCCTCTTCTGCTCGCAAGCTGCATGATGCACGTTTTCCCAACTATTGATCATCAAAACACATGTGCAAAGCACCTGATAAAGGACAGAAGTCCTTAGTTTTTCTTACATTTCTGCACATGCACAATAATTTATACCCTTATTTATATTCATAATAAAAAAATAAAAAAGCTGATGTGCAAACCTATAAACATCAACACATCAAACATCAGATATTGAAAACATGCAGACAAGGTCTGAAGGCACCACCATTAAAAAAGGAGATAGCTAGCACTGATGCATTTATCACATGCAGTTCTTACAAGTAACTGGGCACAATTAAACTTTATTTATTTATTTTTATTTATTCTTTTTTTTTGGGGGGGGGGGGATCACCCTGAAAGCTTGATTTATCTTTCAGTGAATTGTGATATCTCATATAGATGATATAATCTCTCTATACAGTAAGAACACTGATCTTTGGCCCAGCTGCAACACACTGTAAATATACATATGTGTGACGTGGTCAGGCATGTTTTGATTAGAAAGCTATAAAAACTGAAAATCTTGAGCCAAATTGAATTTCTGTGAATTATCTAAAGGCTCAGTAACAATGACAATTTAATACACCTTTGTTGAGATTTATCTCTTTTTTTCTGTTAACTGCATTCAGGGAAGATAAACTACTTTCACCGATGTATATTTTGCTCATATTAAAAAAAAAAATCACAATGTCATTACAAACTGCACAAAGAAACGTAAAACGCGTTGATGATGAAGTTCTTAGACTGAAAAGAATGCAATAAGTTAGTAAGTTTTCATTGTGTGTGCATAAAAAGAAAACAATATATAGTTACCCTTGGAGAAAATGTTTACTGTATATGTATAAGTGAGGGCTTCTTCACTGAAATGGTAAATGTGTATACTAGAAACCAATGGCGATCAGACTTCTGTGCGGCTGTGAAATGATGACCCAATTTTAAACCCATATTTGATTACCTGGTTTTATTAAAATTGGATCCAAAGAGACCCGTTCCCCATTTGAATTTAATGAAGGCTGTGTGGCTGACAGGAGGCTTTTGATTTATACACTGTTATTAAATCCGACAAGAGAGCCAGCCAGGTAAGCAGGCAGGAGGAGGTGGAGAGGAGGGACAGAGAGAGAGAGAGAGAAAGACAAAGAGAGCAGGACCCAGAATCCTGGCCCTGCACCAGACACAGCAAGACTCGGGGCCCAACAAACCTCCTCTTCCTTTAACCCCCCGCCCCTCCACCCCCCACCTGCTCCACTCTGAGGAGTGCTGGAGCAGAGAACAGCCAAGGACACATGCTGTGTGGCACCCTTCTCTCACATCCCTCTTCCTTCTCTGATACCTCTTCCATTATTCATATTAAAATACAGACTGATGTAAAGATGAATAATAAATGCAGTCAACACAAAACAAAAGCTGGCAGACCAGTACTGTCAAGGTGGCCACTTGATAGAAATGAAAATTTATTGGGTCCATTTATCTTAATAATGGGTTTTTTTTTTTTAAGACATAACAAATTAAACAAATTAAAGTTTCTCCATTCTTGAGATTACTTTTGCTTTAATGTGTTTTGTTTTATCGTACATATTATATATATATATATATGTATATATATGTAGAGAAAGAAAGAGAGACATATAGATATATAGATATAAATAAGAGAGAGAGAAATAATAAATAAATAAAAGGACACTAAATGACTACACCTGTTTTGTAGAAAGAAATGCCATACCTCACAGATCCCTTCCTCTTTGGAAGTTCAAAGCAGCTGTTTAAAATACATAATATAGGGGAGCCTCACACTTACAGTCCCAGACTGTACTGCAAACAAATCAGTCACTGACTCTAAGACACTGGCCAGAAACTTGCGAAAAAGACAGTGGATTTCTCACTTTTGTTTTGTTTTTCCTGCCAGGGTTCAGAAACGATCGAGTGAAAATGCAAAGCATGGCTGCTCTGTGACCAGCTTCAGGACGGAAGCAGTGGGGCTGCTGACGAGCAACGTTTTCCTGGAGGTTAGTGTCCGGTGGAAAAGATAGATACTCGCCAGACACACTGGCTAGACATTTACTCAAGATGGAGAAAGATACAGTGTCCCCCACCAAATCCGCATCCCTACCCCCCACTTCCATCCTAGCAACAAAAAAAAAGAAGAAAAAAAAAGGGGCAGAAATCAGGAGAATGAGAGACAAAAACATTCAGGGAAAAAGTCTATCAGATTCCAGCCCAGCGTGCCTCTTTTAAGATGATTAGATAAGTGCCTTTATCTTTAAATGTGTTTTGTATAAATGCTGTCATTTATTTCTAGCACTTCAGACGGCATGAATCAAAATGTCCTTGATGTTTGCTCAGTGATTAATATTGTGAAAATTCGTCATGCAGAGTTTCACAATTAATATGGGCCCAACACACTGAGTGTCTGCCTGAATATCTAATATAAAAGCAAAATGGGTGAGGATTGCATTTTGTTTTTAATGTTTTGCTCAAGCGGAGCACTGCTGTCATGCCTGTTTTTTTCAGGATGTCAGACAAAAAGAGAGGAGAGATGGAGAGGGAGGGATCCTGGAGGATGGGGGGAGGAAAGGAGGAGAGATGGAGGAGCTGCTGACATGCACTTGTCTCCAATCTCTTCGAATCCATTGCACAATTCATCTGCTTTGTCTCTACTGCCACGGCTGAGGACAATCAGACCAGACGCCCATTAGATTCCTCATACTGCCCCCCCTATGTACCCCCCCCACCCCATTCACCCACCACCCCCAAACACCTTTTTTTTTTTTTTTTTTTTCATGTGACATGCTGACTGAAGGAGAGGCAATGCAATTCACAAGCCTTCCCAAACAGGGAAATGTCAGGAAGGGAACCCACATCAAAACCATGTTGTCATGGAGATATAGTACAGTCCAGAAATTACAGACTAACACATAAGCATCTGCGATATATACAGTATACACACACAAGCTTCTGTGCGCGTCCTAAGAAATACATTTACTTTCTGCCTTTGTTGTTTGTTTTTTGGATAAACAATATATGAACAGTAAAAGGGGGGAAAATGGCTTTCTGTCTGGTGATGGTTTTTTTCCACACTAAATCTCTCTCCTCCTTTAATATATTTTGGTGAATACGATTTTAAAAATGACAAAATTTATAAAGAATACCAAGAATAATTGCGACACAAAAAGCAAATTATCATGTTTTTCTTTTTACCGCAGAATTTTAGAAAACCTTCGGTTGATTTCCAACAAAAGGAACACCATTTTTTTTTTTTTTTGTGGCTAAAAAGAAGCATGTTCAAAATTTACAGGAAATAATGCAACAGTTAAAATGAGAAAGTAAAATTCTCACTGAAAGTAAAACTGCATTCAGTTGGTGCGAGTTTGTCTGTACGCTCAAAGACAGCGTAATCGACCCCGATTCTTTGGTGGGTGTGTAAATGCTTCCGCTTCGGGGAAATTCTACAGCAAGGTCATGTGACCACTGTGTCCATCCACAGTAGCCATTCTTCAGCCAATAGTGTTATCAGACGAACAGCGTTCCTGGAACGCTTGGCATTTCGATGATCTCTTCTTGCAAAAAAAAAAGGCCGAATGAAAGAGTGAAGGGAGAAAGGAGATAAAAAAAAATGTGCTCCTTCACCTCACTTGTTTAGGAGGCTGCCAGCACTTAGCTTCAGCTTTTGAGAAGAGCTAGACCGGCTCTGACCTAGTGCAAGAGGATCTTCTATCCCAACAGCCATATTCATACACCACCAGGCCTCACTGGGGTCACTTTATTGAGGTTACTCTGCTCTGCACTACATAAAAAAAGAGGAGATTGAGGGATATTAATGGTAAATGTGGCATAGTTACTGCTGTAAAACCCCTTCTTTGCCCTCCCTTTTTTCTTTGTTTGGCCAGAGGAGCTGAAGGCTTAGGGATAAAAGTACTGCTCAAATCATGAGACAGGGATAAAGCCAGGAAGAGATAGCGAGCTCTGACCCAACGACAGAGTGGTGGATAATTAAAACACCCAGGGCCCCCGAACTGCCCTCATCCATCTCTCCGTTCTTTTTCTCTCCTTTTCTTCCTTCGCTTGCACACACTAAGCCTCTCCCATCACCCCTCAGAAAATGCACATACACATTCTTACATCCTCAGATAACAAAACATACAAGACGACACAAATGCATATTGAGATGTGATGCTGAAATTCTACCAGTGAGATCCACCAATGACTGGCCCTCTGGGTAAAAACCATAAAAAAAAGGGAAGCACACGTCACTCCCACTGCCTCTGTGCAATCTGTTTATTTTTCATTTGTACATTTTTAAGGATCATGAATGATTCCTGTTTTTATCTGATTACTCCCAGACAGTCTGCCTCCAGTGCCTCATAAAAACACAAAGGATAGGAACAAAATGGCGCTTGACCATGTAGTCGGTTTAATTTAACAAATGTCCCTCTGCTTTTGCTTCTAATAACATTCTAAGAGAGTATTATTATTTATAAGATGAAGCAAATAATGGGTTGACTTCTCAAGCACAATATATTCCTTCTACTAGGAAACGCTCCCTTTAAAAGTGAACTGAGAGGAAATTAACCAAAACCTATAGCAAAGGCATGCATGCTGGAGAGAAGATCAGAGAGTTTCTCCACGCCACCATGAAGAAAGAAAAAAGGACGGTGATGTCTGCATGTCATCTAGGCATATAACAAACCAAGCAAATGTCAGGTGATCACAATGTTCCAACCATGAATTGCAGCTGCTAGCCATGCTCTCAGGCAGGCCATACTGCCCTCTCTTGGTGGCTTCACGACACTGCTGCTGAAGCTTAACAAAGCAGCAATTAGATCATCAGTTTGATTCTTTTATTTCTTTTGTGGTCTTCATGCAATTTAATGCTAATACTAAAAAAAACTTTCAGTCACACACTGGTTCATGATCACTTCCTGATGATTTAATCTTACAAATATTTCCTTTGCTTTTATATTTGATGAAGTGTGGCTGACTGAATGGGGCTGGTTAAAACAGAGCTGGCTCCATATGACATTTGTGTGGTCGTTGACCCAGCATGATAGAGCTGCAGAGTCCTATGAATCGCCTGCGAATGAGGAAGTGTGAAAGGAGCGCTGCGCCTGGGGAATCGCAGCTCGAAAGGACCCCCACACATTACCCAGACTGAAGTCATTACCAGCGAGTCTTTGATTTCCACATGCAAAAAGTCAGGTTTAGGACCAATGTGTTGCTCCCCTGGAGAACCGCTTGCAGTGAGTGTGCTCATGCGTAAAGGCTGTCCGACCAACGTTTCAGGAAGACAGAGGGCAAAGAGCTAGCACTGATGAATTTTGAATGTCCTCAAGATGATTTATTAGAGCACTTAAAAGATCTGTAAGATGTCCTTCACACCCAGCTCACCCTCTAATAGACCACAATGTGAAATGGAACAGTCTTTACTAACCCTGGCACTGTTTACAAAGTCAGACACATTTGTCTGTCACAGCATATTCCTTAATATACTATGAGTACAGTGTCTCCAAGCTGTATTCGACTGCAGGGAGAGGGCAGTTAATGTGGGAAGCGATGGCTTTCTGCATGTGTGTTTTTGTTAAGTTGCAGCTACAGAGGCCGGGGAAGGAGTCAAGGGGCGTGAGAAAAAAAACACCTGCTGTTCACTGACCCGCATGGTTGACTGCAAGGTTTGTCTGGCTCACTCCTTGGGAGTGAGGCTGAGACATACTAAAACACATTAAATAAATACAGTGAAATTTTTTAAAAAATCCAATATGTATCCAAATTAGTGTCTTTATTTTTAGGATATTAAAAAAACAGCCCTTTCTTTCTAAACACTCTTCGACACTATATGTACACCAGACTAGTTATTTACATAAAATTAACACAAAATATAATGTCATGTACTTTTTCAGTTGTGAAGAAAAGCCAATTATTGTTTTTTTAATTCTCTCCACTTATTGTAATAAATTGTGTTACATTTGAAATAATAATGTTAAAATTTTGCTGGTGTAAAGCCATGTGGTAAACTAACCTAGTGCCCAATAAATTGAATGTAAAACACGAGAGAGAGCGGGAGAAAGAGAGGAGTGGCTGTATCTTTAAACTGAAGTGAACTGAGAGCTGCCTGCTGGCATCTACCACCCATCATGGTATGCAGTAGCAGTCAGCAGTGCAGCTCCCTGCACACCTGACTTGAGCAGAGAGGGTTAAAGTCAGCGACAACGGATCTAGCAGCTTTAGTCCCCAGAACAGCCAGCTTACACAGATAAGTGGGCCAGGCTGGATAAGCCTCACTGAAGTATTCTATTACAGTGCCAATTACCTCTTGGTAAATAATATGGGGATGTAGAAAAAAGCTACTGACAGGAAGTGGAATGTGTGTGTCTAAAAAAATC
The DNA here is from genome assembly GCF_056152115.1 of Neolamprologus brichardi. NCBI lineage: Eukaryota > Metazoa > Chordata > Actinopteri > Cichliformes > Cichlidae > Neolamprologus > Neolamprologus brichardi. Next base: position 18,920,040 of record NC_142104.1, on the reverse strand, counting down.
TTTTTTCTTTTGTTTCCCTAAATAAACATTTTTAGTCACAGACATCTTAATGCAAAATACGGGAAAGAGAGAGAAAAGGTGTCTATTGCATATTCAAATGTGATGGCAAATATCTCAGACAGCCTATTGTTTCATCATCAAGTGCAGCCAAACCCACCATGGTCAGGCCCAAACCAGGCCCTAGCTGGCTGTTCTCCAGTGCGGCCTGAGCTGCCTTTCACAGCAGACACCCAGAAACTGGGTTCTCTAATAGGGACAAATTGGCAATGTCTGTGCAGGCCGGTGCTGTGTGCTAGGAGCTGTGAATTGATAGTGATGCCTAATGATCCCCCTGGGTAGATCAATACCAATAATCCTCTTTCCCGCCTATCCTCCTCATTGACTATAGAGAACATGGAAGATCTGGGGAAAACTGCAGCCCAGAGTGACAGGGCCAGGAGTTCAAGGCAAGGGCTCCAACTCTCACACATTTAATCCAACTTTCACTTTACACACAAACACACACACACACACACAGAAGTGAAGCCAAAAGCTAAAACAGAGACCAACACTGGCATCTTTTCACCTTTTTCGAAGACCGACATAATATTTATAGACCACAGACATATCCAGCTTAGAATTACAGCTGCACATTTGTAGAGAGGCAACCACAAACATCCAGATGGTCAAACAAACACACGTCTATGCTCCCCACTACCACTAATACTCACATGCAGCAAACTGTACGAATCAAATCAAAACTATCCCATTCTCATGTACTGGGTGATCAATATTTATTTTCTCTTTATGCATTTATTAGTGTGTTCAATTTCACTGGCGAGGAGGGCCTACTTTATATCAATTATTTGTAAAGCACTGTAGCCACAGGCTCCAAAAACTTCAATTGAGATGTGGTTTGTAACAAAGCAAATCTGTTCGGTAATGCAATTATACAACACCACCACAAGAAATATATGATGCCACATTATTCATTTTCTTCTGCAATATTGGAAAAGCATTTGTTTAAAACACCACATATTCAATATTTTCCTGGGCGTGCTGTTTAACAACCAAATACTCCTAATTCACAGAATACAGCTTTATTTATCTGAATTGTAGCCAAAATAAGTGATTTATTTTCTGATGATTTTTTTTTTTTCCTCAAAATTAAAATATGTTCACAACACCCCACTCCCCCAAAAATCTAATTTTCATCGAGCTTTGAAAGCCAACATTGAAAATATATTTTTACTGAAGGCAAAAAAAGGAGAAGCTAGCTGTGAAGCCCATGATATGTTGAGCAGCACAAGGGTGAGGTGAAGCATACAGTCCCAACGGACCTCTGCGTCCATCCGTGTGTGTGTGTGTGTGTGTGTGCAAGCTCGGCAGTCATAAAGCCTCACATCACCCTATTGCACCCCATGGTCGGCAGCTGATTACTCCCACCAAACACATCCATACACTTTATCCCAGCTGTCACAGTGCATACTCATTACCCCCCCCTCCTCCCACACCAGCCAGCTGACTCCACGCGGCCACACCCGCCTGGACACGGCTCCAGGGCCATTCTGGGGTTTGCTAATCATAAACTAGAAAAGAATACATTTATAAATGTTCTCTTCTCTTTCCAAGTGCAACAGTACGCGTATTGGTTCTCGCTTTTCCTACGAGCGGCCGCAAATACAATTTTTTGTCCAGAAATGATTTCAAATCTACACCAAATCAATATTGCTTCAATAATTCCATCAATTATATTATGTGTAAATAACTCTACAAATTCTATAAATATTCCACCCATCATGATGTCTTCATTAAGTATGGATTCTGGTGTCAATCCAGTCAATTCTTCCACTGGGGGAAGAACTAAATCATGAACAAATAGAAAAGTCAAGCAAAACTGAATCTGTGTAGCAAATCGATAACTGCGGAGAGAAGTAAGGTACTGTGAATAATACAAAGTTTGTCGAGATGAGGGACATATCTATCTCCTAAACAAGCCCCCATACTGACCTTGCCCACAATAAGAGAGCTATCCCAAATTGCTACAGGTGACTGAGGTGTGTGTGTGTGTGTCCACGTGTGTGCATGTGTGTGTGCTGGGGTGTCCCAGTCATTTCTGGTGGTGGGAGACGACAAGAGTGACACACTCCAGCTTCTGTCACACAGTAGGTGTTTCTCCTAAGAGACCCAGGTGTCGTGTCTCAGATCTTTTCGGCTTCATAAAAACACTGCTTCAGCCAGCGCTTCAATCGATCATATACTCCATACGCCTTTGCTGTTGCCACACACAGTTATTTTAGTGCTCTGTGTTGAAGGCCATAACAATTTACAACGAGACTTGGTAAAAAAATAAAAACACACACACACACAAAAACATTCAGAGTTTATATTTTAAACTAAATTGTAAACGTTAAAATGCTGCAAACTTACCATGAAAAAAAGAACAAATAAACCGAGTAGAGGGGAGAATATGAGATCCTCGACAATTTTCAAGAAAAAATGTGAATCTTTCTTTTTTTTCCCCCACACAATCTCTGCGCAACTCTTCAAACATAGACTTTCAAAGACACTGAGCCGCATCCAAAAAGGAAACTAATAGGTCAATAGGCTTTAAAAATAATTTTTAAAACAAACATGTCTTAAGTTTACATTAATTTGTTGCATTATATTATATAAAAATCCCCACAAATAAATATAATATAATATCTGATTTGTTATGTTAATGTTAAACACTGGATTTGTACAGATGGTAAAAGGCAAAGGTATGCATGCATCTAAATGATGCAATCATGATTAAAAACTGAAAACACAGGAGCGGTTGTAGGTCAAATCAAGCATAAAATGCTATTTCAGTATTCATTTGTGAAATGACTTATAAACTGTGAACTCTGTGCTTGCCAGCGTCTTAGCCTTACTTATTCCTTTCTTGTTTATTTCCTTATCCCACTGTCCATGCCTCCCACGAAAGCAAAGTGCAGGGCTTAAACAGGAGCATTTAATTCATTACATCATTATGTCATCTCATACTAATCTGCACAGTGGCCTCCGCTGCTTTGACATGCAAATGGATTAGAAAAACGTCTGGGGAGGTAAAGGGGGGGAGGGGGAGGGGGGCAAAACAGCAATCATCACGTCTTGTCAATGGGGTGAAAATATGCCCCGAAGCTGCTCTACCATTTTTTTTCCTCTTTCTCTTTAACTGTATTTTTCTATCCATTTTTTCCCCCCCTCTCGTTTCCCCCTCTCCGGCTCCTCTCTTTTCTTTTCTATATCTTTGTCAGTGAATGCCCCAAACAAAGCAGCAGCGAGATCACACCAAACGCTGGCAATCTGTTGAGGATCAGGCTCCCTATGGAGAACATATAAACAGTAAAGCGTGTGGCACACACTTACGTCGAGCCTCCTCCCATTTACACATGCCCCTCATCTGCATATTCACAAAAAAAAAAGCCCCTCTGGCTTTCCCTCATCAGCAAAACCCCTCCCCACGGCCTCATCAGCACACGCCGGCTTGACTAAGGAAAGGCAGCCGGGCTGCAAACGTGTGTTGGCTGGGACCACACATGCACATCCAGATGATACACAAATACACACAAATGCACAAAATCAATTTTTGCACATGCTGTATACAAATGTGCAACGGCAGAGTAAACAGAAATCAGAAAGAGAGTTAGTGAGATCTGGTGATGTGAGCATTGGCCGTGCTCATCTAATTTCCACCCCTCCTTCCTCTCTCCCCCCCCCTCCCCTTCTCCTCCTCTCCTCTCGTCTCTCTCTTCTCTCATCATCAGGTACCTGGTGACGAGCGGCCCGTGATAATCCACAGCCTCTAACCAATCAATCAGCAGCATCGTAATCAGCAGCGCAGAGAGGGAGAGAAAGAAAAAAGCCCATAACTTACCCCGGGTCGCCTCCAGTCTGCTCAGCACAAGTAGAGATCTGGTCAGGGCTTTGGATGCAGTTATGCTGACTAGTTCACCAGAAATATGAGAAATATTCTGATTCTATCCTTCACCCTTATTTCTTTTTTTCAAAAAAAGTAAATTGATATATTTCTCTGCATCATAAACATGAAACCAACATATAAAGCTCTCCCCCTCCCTTTTCCTATTTCAGTCTGATTTTCACCCTACCTCTCTCTCTTCCTCCCTCACTCTCTTCCTGTCACTCTCTCTCCCTATTTCCCTCACTCCTCCCTCAGTGTCTGCCTGTTGCAACAGTGTGGACATATACACACTATACGGTGAAGATATATATTAAGAAGCGTGCATCTCTGTGCAGAAGATAGAAAAGGCTCGCTGGTGTAATATCCCGCAGATCTGCTGGACCCTGTGTGTCTGTGTGTGCATGAGTTGGGGGGGTGGTGGTGGTGGGAGGGAGTAGAGAAAGCAAGGGAGGGTCAAAGCTAAATGTTCTACAAAGAACAGGGGGACCGAATTGACTTTTTTTTTTTTTTTTGCTGTGAATCAAACACATATTCCCTCCCTCCTTTCCCTTTTATTCACCCCCACCCCCAAAACCCCATTTTACCCCCACCCTACACCAAAACCTCCTTCCTTCTTCCCAATTTCTGCTCATAGGCATTCCCTCTCCAGACATCAGCATCCTTTGAGGGGGTTAGCTGTCTCTAGGAAGAGGAAGAGGTAACGCCGCCTAGCAGCCTTGTACATTTTGCCTTCAGGGTGAGATAGCTGAAAAGCCATGTGCTATCATCATTTTTTAGGTGTGCAGGGAAAGTAAAGACAAGAAAAACATACTGGTTTTACACAGCTCCCCAAAAGATCTGATGCTGAATTTAGCATAGGATTACACAAAACCTCTCCTCTGAACCTCTGAGCAGAACCCCCATTTCTACAGAGCCTGTGATTCCTCTCCTCCCCCACACCAAAGAACGAGGTGTAGAAACTCCATACAACCTGCAGCTATTGCATGGTGCCTAAGTTTAGTTCTACAACACAGCTCAACCAAACAGGCTCGCAGAGAATGAAATGCAACAACACTGACTGTTCAAGGAACCTCTCTGTGGAGATATTCCTAAAAGAGTGCACCGCGTTGTGTATTTTTGTATCCCTGTACATGCAAAGAGCTGCGTCTCATTGTCCTGTTGTATCAGGGTGTCAAAAGAAAATACTAGAGGGTTCAGACGGCGCAGAGAACATAGTGAGGAGGAACCTTGGAAGACCCCGCTGGCCTCAAGCAGGCAGGGGAAGGGTGCTGGCTAACTACTGTACTACTGCGCTGAGAGGGAAAACAAAGCCCAAAAGAAATATAACGATGCCCCCCACCCCACCCCCAGTACTCATGGGGTTCCATGTCTTGGTTATATTAAGGCAAGGCTGTAAGAGTGAAGGGAGGGTTAAAGTGAAAAGGGAGGGGAGAGAGGGTCTGTTGGTAGCCTCAGACTCCTATCCTGTGCACAGTGTTGTTTTATTAATCTTGTGTATTTCTGCAGCTGCAGCCCGCAAAACCCTCAACTGTGAGTCTCCTCTGGCCTCTTGACCCACAGACCGCACCCCTCCTCCCCCACCGCGCTGATTACTCTGCATGGTTTCTCCCCTAAGAGTGAAGGGAGGTGGGTACAGGTGAGTTAAGTACAATGTTGGACTGCCACTCAGCCAGGGGAAAAAAATACCCACACAAAAGACAATAGGCGAAGTGAATGACTAGCCTACACAGAGTGACGGTCCTTATGAAACTCCAGCGATGGAACAATAGGGGAGTAGAGAAGCTAAAGTGCACTGGTGTACCAGGCTAGATGAGAAGCCTCCATGTTCTCAATGAGGAGAGACAGAGAATTTACGCAACATGGCAGCACTGTGTTGTAATGCATCAACCCTACTGAGAGCAGCACTGTCACTACCACTCTTCATCATCAGCAGGAGCAAAACACCAGCCATGCATTGTCTTTGGGGCAAAAAGTGTTGTGTGTGTGTGTGTGTGTGTGTGTATGTGTGTGTGTGTATGTGTATGTTTGCGAGTGTGCAAGCGCACAGGAGCACTATGTCCATGCGTTTGTGCGTGCATGCATGTGTTGTGTTTGCGTGTGTATGTGTATATGTGTCCGCCTCCACGGCATCCATATTAAACAGTTTTGGAGGTGACTGTGCTTTGCTGGATGTCATGAATATAAGAGAAAGCATCCATCTTCGTGGAATACAATTTCACAGGTAGTGACAGTAAAACTGACTCTACCCTCTGACTGCAGACACAGAGAGAGAAAGACACAGAGGATGGAGAAAGTAAAGATATGGGAACACAGACATAGACAGACGAGGCTGCCAGACATCTTCTGATTTTCAGCACACTGTTAGATTTTCCAGCTGCATCCCGTATTAAACTTCGGCTGTTATGTTCTCAATGGTTAAATTCCATTAAAGACTAACCAGGCTGATTGATTCAGCTTTATTCAACGCATGCTGACCTTATTCAAGCTACAGTTTCTGTGAAACAGGCCTAATATCTATTCCAAACTCATCAGGGAGACTGATATTAGGTCACTTTTCAAACTCCATCCCACGCTTAACAAGTAATTACAATTTAAGAGATGCAAAGTCAAAAGCGAGCAAAGACATCTATAAAATGTATGAAGTTGAAAAAAAAATGATTTAAAAAAATCTTTCTCTGTATCAAATCCAAAGCTAGAGAAATGTTATCATTGATTGACCTTATTCTGAAAGAACATTTTATGTAATAAAAATATATATATATATATATATATATGACACAGTGGCATCTGTTTCAGTTAAAAAGACTTAAAGAACACATAAAATTATCCACATTTCACATTTAAACTGTGAGGGCCGTCATTTCTAATTAATTACCAGATGGAAACACATGCATGTCTTCATTTACAGTGATTTTTCATTAATGGCGTGAAAGTGGAATTGCAGGTGGGAATTTGCACAATTATTATACCTGGTGTATCACTTCATTTAATTAATCTCATTAACTAATCAAGGGGAATTCTTCCTGTCTTACAGATAAAAGTCACTGTACTTAACACCAAGCTAATTATCTTAATCATGAAGGAGATAATGAAGTAATTAGGGCAATTAAATCACAATTAACGCCATGAGAACAAGTGATTTTTTTTAATTCATAGAGTCATTTGTGGGTCTAGGGGAAAGAACATAAGATGTGCTTTATGTTACCTTTAAAGGAAAACATTACAAGCAAAGGGAAAAACTATAAGGAATAAAATTAGTTGAGGTGAACAGTGCATGGCTAATGGTAAATGACAGCTGTCTGAGAGGCCATCACTCTTTTTTGAGGATGGAGGAAGATACCCCTTTTGTCATAGCCAATCATTCCAGCCTTGAACATAAGCAGGGAAAACAATGTCAAGTTCAGGTTGAAAGAACAAAGAATCTAGAAGGCAGAAAAAAAATGCACCAAAAGAAACATGGCTCACATATGAAAACAACTACAGCTGAGCTGATAAGCAGCAGAGCCCAGATGCAGAGGGGAAAACCCAGTGATAGTAACTGGCTCCTGCCATCTGAGAATCGAACCACCAGGAAACATTACAGTGTGCACTCTGCTCTCTTGTTTTCTGCTCTCTTTACCGGCATTCACAAGAAAACATGGTTTTCCTCCTACCAAAATCCTGCATGTCTTACAAAACATTTCGCCAGTAAAAAACCAAAGTCCACGCAAAGACGTGGTTTTGTCAACTGTACACAGTGTTCCAGTTTTTTGTCTGTTCGGATTCACCTCAAAGAGATGTACATGTAATTCACAGACACGTAGACGTTTTCCTGCCATGTTTTATTTCTGTTTCTGCCGTTGCTTTTTGTATGTTAGTACACATCCAAAGCATCATCACGGGGAGCCGGGGATACTGTCGATGTGTGCGTTTGTGTTATTCACAAGCTTGGTTTGTGACTCTCTGACCATTGCATTCGCTTCAGCGGCCATCTCCAGGAGTCGCCACACGCTCCGTGAACATGAGTTGATGAAAAACATGAGTGACAAGATTCATGGCTATCAGAGCAGCTGATGAAAATGGTAAGGCGAGAGGCGGATTCAAAAAAAATGAACCTTTCTCTCTCTTTTTTTTTTTTTACTTCTATTCAAAGAAGAGACGGGAAGATGAGCCATACAGATATGTCAGGAGATGGAAAGAGAGGAGAATAAAGAATAAATAAACACACCTCCCTGTCCCTTTTGTCCCTAAAACTTAAAATACCTCAGCCATATCAGGGCGAAACACACACAAAACATTATACTTTACACTTAGAGCATTGAAAGAAATGTGTTTTTTATTCAAATTAATTATTTATTAAAACTACCTATGTTCTGCACTGTACTCATGCAATTTATAAAATAGAATTAAATTGTATTTAATTTAATTAAATACGTTTAAATTACTTAGTTAAATTATATTTTAAAAATTTAGTTTTATTTCTGTTTCATTTTGTATTTTTTGGTAAAATTATGGAGAAAACCAAAATAAATAAGGATACACTAAGAAAATGATATTAAAAATAATCCACAGGTAATATCTGCATGAAAATAAAACTGTGAAAAATATATTTCAGCATATCAAGAAATATAAAAAAGAATTAACGAACATTTGTGAAATTTTGGAAATTGTTTAAACTATCCAAAATTAGACAACACAGAAATATGTTTTTACTTCGGCGAGGGCTTTCTCTGTTCGGTACAGCACGGCAACGATTCCATCATGCTTGACTTTGCAGACACGCCAGGGATTTAGCCTGATCGGGCTGTGACTTTTGCAGTTCGGCCAGTACTAAAGCATAACAGCCTCTTTCACTTTCAGCTCCCTCAGCGGGGTCAACTGATTCCTACCAGATGCATCTCCACATAAAATACAACATCAGACCGAGCAACGGGAAGCTCCACAGAAAGGTTTAAATAAAGTGTAAAGCAAAATATTATGGGTTTTTAAATTGTATAAACATTTTTTTTAAATTCTTTAAGTACATTTTGAATATATAAATACAAATATTTTACTGCTTTGATTTTCATTTGTAATATGCTTTTACATATTTGATTTGAAATATAATCTATTACAAAATAATAAAAAAATAAAATAAATTGTAAACTCTGAATACCTGCTTTCTTTATCTAAATTCTTCATTCAGTCACTTCAGAAAGGAAATTTAGAAAAATTGCATACACAGTATTATATAAAACATTTGAAACACTTGAGAAAACAGCATGTTTTCCTACGTTATGAAACAGGGTAAAAATGGCACACGTCACAACACCTGTGCTGCAGCCGCCCAAATTGGTGCTGCAGCAAGAAGCGAGGGGCTCCAGGGACAGAAGGAGGAAATGGCTGCTGTATTTGTTTGAGAGGAGGTTAGCAGAGGGGCAGGCTGGATTCTGCTGTGGCCCAGATTTCTCCAATCCCTTTTGTCCGTTTACTCCATGTTTGAGTGACTTTATAGAGAAATTGCTTTTATTGTGTCCACTCAGGAAAAGTAAAAGCAAAAATACCCCCAGCGTTTAGTCTGAAGACAATGCTCACAAAAGCACCGAGGAAATGACATACAAGCCAGGACCAGAGCATCAACAATGTGCTGTACTTCTGCTCCGCTGCTCTGAATGACAGCTTACTGTTAATGATCGAGTACCTCACCACATGTTGCTCCTTCAAGGAAAACTTCCTGTCTTATAACAAGAATTTCTCAACGATTCTGAAGTATAAGTGAGATGACAAATGTAAATCTGACAAAGTAGAAATGGACGCCTATACAAAGCACGAGGTTGTTATTCTGATGTGGATGCTAAACTTTAGCCACAGTGCAGTGACTCTCGTGTCCTCCGTGAAACCAACAGCAGCTCATTCATATTCTCAGGCCCACAATTTGAACTAGAAGAGATCTCCAGACCAACAGTTTTCATTAATGCGCAACCTTTCCAACAGGTTTCCTTGCTAAAACCTTCCTGTTGATTTGAATGCAATGCTGACAGACAGAGAAATCAAGGCTCGACCTCTTTGGCAGAGGTAATAAGCCCAGGTGTAGGTTACAGAGAGGTACATGCATCCATCATTCTTCTACTACATGACATTAGTCTGTAAACAAGAAGAGGAGAAAAACTATTACATAACACTGCTCTAGATTTTCATATTAAAATATTATTGTATTTATGAATAAAGAGTGTTGATGGTCTCTCTCTCTCTCTCTCTCTAGTATATATATACATATTCCATAAATAATTGCCATCCATATCTTCATTCTTTCGAAACCCCCTAAATCCAACATTTACACATCTGAATAACACTAATGGCACCAAGGAACACTTAAGTCCTAGCATTATCAAGCATTCTACTGACTTTCAGCAGGCGCTGCATACACAAGCAGGTTCCATTACTTTTAGACAACTATGCAGGCTTTTTTGTGATAGGAATCTACTCAAATAAAATCTTGCAGCGGATAAAAAGCCGAGTACTGCAGCTGAAGCAGTATTCAGTGTGTAATTCTTTAAACCCCCAAAAAGTCTAAAAAAAAAAGATAAAAACACCAAAAGGAAAAAATAAGAGAAAATATTTCTGAAATTGTTATTTCTGTACGCATTTCATTTTAGAAATTGTGAAATCACTGTCAAATCTAGGTTCTGGGCTCCGAGACTGCACGCATACAGCCGAAATAGGGGCATAAAACTAAAGCATTACAATTCACATTATTATACACGTTTCCTATTCCCTTCTCTTGGATGAGCAATTTCAATGGTTCCTCTTCCATGCCAGAAGCATTTGTGAACATAAATGATAACACAGGCTTTTACGATTTCTGTGCACTTCCTTGTTTTCTAGCTTTAAGAAAACCATAAAGTCCTCTGTCTGTACTGTATGTGTTAAATGAAGTGTGCAGCATCCGCATGAGTGTGCGCGCATGTGTGTGTGTGCGCGTGTGCATGGTCACTCACACATGTTTGAATAACATGCTGAGGAAGTGACAGACTAAAGCTGCATGATGGGGGAGGACACAATGTGGTATTTTTTCTTCCATGAGCCTGTTTTTTTTTTTCCTCTTTTTTTTTGTGGACTGACCAGACGCCATTTCATCACCGACAACACAGGCCCCAAGAAGACATCCCAGGAGAGATGCAAGATGCAGAAGGATGGCAACTGCACCACAAAATGAAATGAGAAGTCAGGGAGGTGCAGAGAGAATGAAGAATGAAGACAGGAGGGGAAGAGAGGACGGCAACTTGACAGAGAAACAGAAAATGATACAGCAGTGCTCTCTTATTAATGCCAGTCCACCAGTCAATGAATCTAAAAAAGCTTAGTGGTTTTGTAATATCTACGTCATCCACCTGTTCTGTGTCCTTTTCAGAAAGGACATAAACACGCACTGGAAGGTTAGACACTTCAACTTGTCTGCAACAAAAGAGACGTCTGCATCCTGTTAATTTCCAATTCACCGACTCTCCGGTGTTGCTGTTCGAAAATCAGCCTGCAAACAGTTCACGGCTAGTTGGCCAGTTGTTGCTATCGTAATTTTTGTTGTTGTTGTTGTTGTTGATGTTTTCTTGTGCATCTTTTAATGTCATGGTAAAGATGTCAACTGAGCATAGGGTTATCCTTGGGCTTATCATGTCAAGCAGGCTATGACATTTCATATTCATCAGAATGGTTGTTCTCTGCAGGGGGTTCATGGCGCTACCTATCCCACTCCCCCTTTTCTCTTTGATTTGGCTCATTTGAGCAGTGCGGTCCCCGGCAGCTTGTTAGAACTGCCACCTCAGTGACTCTGCCCCCTGGATGGAGAGAGAGGGGGGAGATGGCAGAAATGGAAGGGGTGCTCAGAGGGGTGTTGAGGGGGTGCTGGATGATAGGTTAGGGAGGCCTACCCCAGAGCGCTTTCACAAGTCACGGGTGAGCAAGCAAGGTTCAGTGAGTGAGAACTGAGAAAACCTAAACGAGGCACACCATCTACTGGCTAGGCACGAGTACTGCTGTCTGCTTTGAGTGAAGAGGTTGAGAAGAGAGCACTCCCATCAACAAAAGGTCAAAAACAGAGTCTCTGTCTATTGTTAGAACTGCTTTCACTCTGAAACTGCCCATATTTACTGAAATATTACAATGCTGAGCTCTGACAGATTCAAATGACTTCATTTGCCATGGCTGTTGCCAAATCTGCCAGAAGAATCTATTATGTTGCATCCAAAGCAGTTTGTCAGAGCAGCCACAAACAGACATACAGATGCATGCATGCAAAATGACTGAAAATCAAATCGTTCAGAAAACCAAAGAGGCAACGGCGAGAAGGGAGCTTGTCCTTTTTTATTATTATTGACAAGCTCCAGAAATAATACCTTTAGGTCAAGGGACAAGAGACTTAACTGCCCAAATTACCCATAATGACTCACATCTGTAGCCTGCGCCTCAGTTTCACTTCAATGTAGCTGAAATGTTTAAATGCAAACCTTTATTAGAAACGGGCGGGAGAGTGATGCACGTTACCCGCTGAAAACGGGGAAACGCGGGAGAAAATGATTTCATAAAAAGTGGGATCATTGTTTTCAACCTTTATCTATTTCCCAAGGTCACGTTCATTTATCACAGCAGGGTGTGCAGTAGACACTGGACAAAGACTTGAATATGTAATTGCAGGTGAAGAATAAATAGCGTGATGTTTGGGGATGAGGGGCACAACATATTCAGCATTAAGACCTGGCCTGACTAGATGTCCAGACATGATATAACCTTGGGGATGTGCCAGAAACAAAAAGTAAAAGATAAAAAGGGGGGGGGGGGGGGGGGGGGAAGGGGGTTTAAATGCAGACAGGGGGCTACACATACACACAAACACACACAGGCACTCACATAACAGCTGAAAGAAATTGCATGGCGCAAACCTATTGAGAAAACATTTTCATTTTCTTCCATCTGTACATACATAAAATATGGTGAGGTGCCATTACTGAACCCCGTAACTGCCCTCCATCCTCCTTCTCTTCACCGCATGAAAAAAAAAAATCTAATTTTCCCATCACTGTTATAGAATCCCCCTCCAGACGCGTACACACACACACACACACATGCATGTACACCCCGAGCAGCCCCACCCACCACCAATTCCGGCCCACATTCAGGCTCCCCCAGCCCCTCCCATCTACACACTCATAGTGATGCACCATTTCTTTCTCTAAGCAAGGCTCCATTTTGTAATAAGTTCTGATCAGTGTTTTACCAATTTACATTCAATCCTAAGAAAATGGAGGAAGAGACTTGGTGGAGGGGGAAATGGTGAGGATAGTGTAGCAGAGAGAGACGCACAGGGGAATAAGAGTGAATTATCAAACATCCAGCAGGGATTAGTGCGAATTTACACCGTAGTTGTGCGATGCTGGAAGTTTTCTATGGCTTCAAGTGCTCGTGGCTGTCTGTCACTGTTTTCACAGCTAAGTGGTCCAAATAAAAAAGCTTGACTGGCCTTTTATATGTATTTGTATTCAGCCACAAAAGCTTCCTAAGCACTAAAGAGAGAGGTGATAATGTGAATATACTGGCATTTTTAGCTAGCTGATGGCAAGAAAGAGGTAAGGAGGATATAGCAGCTTTTTTTTCTGCATTTTTTGCTGCTTTTACAATAATGAGTAGGGGAAAATGTACACAAACCTTTTGAATCAAAAAGAAACTGTGATAGACGTTAAGCTAATATACCGTTAGAGCCCGGTTATAATACGTACTCATTTATTGTGCAAACCCTTTAAAGGATATTGTGGTCCTCATTTGAGTATGCATACAGATCTTCAAGATACAGCCCTCGAAAAGAACTAAACACAAACAGCATCATCATAAAGTAATTCCTTTCATTTTTAACTTTAGTGTAAACATGGCTTATTTTGCACAGCATTCTCCACAGTCAATCATGTCACACTGAGATTGCATTAGCAATAAGCTACTGATACGCACTGTGGCAGATAATGAATGTGACCATCTATGGACATGGTGCGATTAAGTGTGACCACAAGGCCAAACAATGTGAAACTATTACTAGAATGCAATAAAAAGGCACAATCAAACATGAATCCCCTGTATTACTTACTGAAACATCACCTACTTTTTAAGGCACGGCTAACCGTTGATAGCATCGACCAAAAGAGTTTTTTGGGTTTCTTTAAAGAGTGGCAGTGATGTGATAGCATGAATGATATATTGAACCACTCCAGATAGCTAATGCTAGTGTGCGTATCACTTTTTCCTCTATGAAGCACCGGACATGTGAACAGGAAGTAGAATGGAGGGCAGAACTTCCTAAGGTCCATAGCCAGCCATGACCTGAGCGCGAGCGGACAGCTTTTTGGGGGAAAGTTAATGGCTGGTTCAAATCACGTTAAAGGCTGTAGAGATAGCCAAGTTAATTACAACATCGCTGAAGATAGGCTTTTTCCCCCTGAATCTGAATAAGTTTTTCATTAATGGTGTCACAGGGATCAGCAGTTATCAGTACCTCTGGAGGGATAGCAGGGAGGGGGGAAACAATCACTGATTCTTTCACACAATTTCACCATCTAATTTCCGACCATGCATTTTGGAACAAAATTAATTTCCTTGGCTATCTAATAAATCAGAAACAAGTGATTGCTGCTGGTGCCAATCCAGGCAGGCACAATGAGATCTCTCCGCTCTGCTCTGACAGAGTGAATTGCGTGTCCCTGCTGAAGCTGAGACGCGTCATGCAGACTGGGCTGTAGGTCTGCGTGGGATCTCCCTCTTCAGCCATTTCTCTACCATCGCACTCACTCTCATTCACATCAAGGTCTCGCTTTTTCTTTTACTGGGAAGAAAGCATCGTCAATAGTGCTACATTCTTATACATTCTTATCTAGAGCTGTCCTCCATGATCCCACTCCTTCTTCATTAGCTCAAGTCTTCTGTGATGACATTTGTTAATATATAAGATATAAAAATTACCCACTCTGCAATTTCAAGGTGCATAAAATTAGGATTAGATTGGTTTACATGACCTGCTCCACGCTACATTATACATGCAGCATCTTGTAAGATTCAATGCATGTTTTCCACATGGCTTACCTCAACAACTGGGGGGGTTTGAAGATAGGCTATATGCTAAAATGCCTCAGGCTATCTTTACAAGGTTATAGAGCATTAAGAGTTGGAATGCACACCCAGGGAGGCAAGGGGGTGAACCTCGTACGCACAAATGCATACGCCCGAACACTAACACCATCACCACACTCTGCACCTCAGCTCTAAGGGTGCTCCCTGGGTAGCGCCTTGGGAGAAGTTGGGGGCAGGGTGCAGTGGGTAGGAAGGGTTAAACGATGGTGTTGTAAAACATTTATCTGCTTCAGATAGACCGTTAGATAGGTTGAACCTCATCCCCTGCCATTACAGAATTACCCTAACTGCTGCCATAGTGTGGCTGAGCATAGACACCGTGCCCAATCCCTCTCCGCCATCCTATTGATTTTCACACCCTGAGACAGCATGCTCCCAAAGGGCAGTAAATTATAGGGCGTTTTACAGGGAATTACACCTGCACCGGAAACTTTACAGGGACACGGGTGTCACGGCCCACTCTTGCTCTCTCTTCTGAAACTGGACATGGAGAGCTCAGTTCAACTGTTTTATTCACACACATTAAAGCGTGCACGCAAACAACTATATTAACGGCGGTTTCCCCAGCACAAAAGGAATGTATACCTACAGCTATGGCATTCAAATTCAAACAGGCATGTAAGAAAAACATTTCTACGTTTATTTAGAAGGCGTATTACTTTCCCTATATAAACACTATAACTGTAAAATAAGGGATGATGCACACATGATTCCCTAGGTTTCATACAAAGAAATCACAGTTCTAGTCTGCAACTCCTTCAGAAATGTTTTCATTTTAAACATCAGCTAAAATTAAGTTAAGCTCCAATGCAACAAAATAAAATCTATCATGCATAGGCATGACAGTGCCAGAAAGCAAAAGTAACTGCTTAGGTTCCACATGATTAAACACAAATATTATTCAAACTCTTTAAAAGTACAGTTTTCTTGTATTAGAACATAGGATACAGTAGTTAAACTTCCAGATGTGTTCTGGATCAGATAACGTCGGAGCTGTAGGTGCTACTTTGTAAACGATATGCCTGTTTGTGTTTATGCTTTGTTTATTACGCTTCTGGTGTTCAGCAATGTCAAGATTGACAGGCATGGAATTTTGCCTTGAGGATAAAGGTTATTATAGGTAGGCTTAATACCTGTAACAAATGCTAAAAAATACAAGCAAAAGCTCTCATAATAAATGTCTGCAACAAGACCAAAACATTAAACTGGAAAAAAAACAGACATTAATTTACCACACCAAGCTGTTCATACTTCAAAAAGCACCAAGACCGCTTTCCATCTTCTTGCTCAAAAGACAACTATGCAATAGATAGGCAAGATATAATGCTAAGCGATTACCTCTACAGTGGTGGAATAAGGAATCAAGGAAGGAATTGCAACTAATAAAAGCTCCAAAACTCTGCAACACCTGGATATATATGGTTTCTTTTCATTTCTTCTCCAGCTCCACTTTCTCCTAGTAAAACTAGCTCTCAACAGCAGCACTCACTGACCTCAGGATAGCCCTGCAAACATCAAAGACCCTTTATCTGTTCCAGGTGTGGGCTGACTCATGCTGTGTGTGTGTGAGAGAGAAAGTGAGTGAGAGAGAGATGCAGATGTTTATGTACATGAACAGATTCAGAGATCCACAAGAAACTTACAAAACTAAAACAGGAGAGCAATGCAAACTCATTTAAGTCCCCAAGCATGTGAAAGCAATAGGATAGCCTTGTACACAGGCACTGCTCAGGCCCAGTACTTTGTATCCAGACAATGTGTCTACACACAGCTGAGACAGATTGAAGTTCACACGTAGCATCGGAATGTATCTCAAAGACATTTCAGTTAACCCATGTGATTAGATTTTGCTTCCTGCATGGCTGCGATTTGATTTCATCAGCGACAGACTAGAAAATAATGCCGCACAGCTACAAAAGAGGACCGCGGTGTGTGAGCACAGTTTTTAAAACACGGCCAGGGTTATTTAGCATTGGTAAATTATCTGAAGATACATTGTGCAGTCCTCAATGAGCTGTTACTGCAATACCACCTGGTTCACATAAAACAGACATACATCCACACAAAACATCGCCTGCAAAAGATGACAGATAAATAGATAAATACAAACATGCAGACTGGTACTGAGCAATATGCTGCACAGTAGTGACCTCAGCCCTTGGCTGCTCCCCCTTACTCTGTCTGGTTTCAGGTTAAACTTGACCCCACACACTTGACCTTTGGGGCTTGCATAGTGCTGGTTGAGCTGAGAGAGGCAAGGGCACAGCTGTGAGGGAGGGTCCACGGCAGGACAGACTCCCCTCTGACAAAGGGAGAAATTCAATTGAAGCATATTAGTGTCCAAGTAGTTGAATATCACTCATTCTAGCTAACTGGAAACATCTTTTCTTCAGCGCTCAAGGCAGCTTCCATTAACCTCTAAAACAGTGGGAGGGTCGGGGTTGGGCGGGTCACACAGAAGAGATCCCAGCTTCAACTTTGCCAGCACTTCCCTGCAGCACTCTATTTTTAACCTGTGATACATATTGCTCTGGTCATTATTTTCAATGTTTCTGTCCTGCACTGTCAAACGCCTTGCAGGTTTGATGTATGAATGGTGGTCCATCACTTACATTGTTCCCCAGGACAACCAATGAGTGTGTGGTTCCCTGCAGTGGGACAGACAAAGACAGATACATGGGCCTGGCTCAGGCCACGGGCACCAAGGGACACTTCTCAGGACAGCTTACAAATAGGACTGAGAGAGAAGGGATGAAGCTGAATAAAAGCTGATACTCCACAGAGCTGTTCAACCCATAACTGTCACCTCTGCAGATTGAACAGCCCTCCCAAATGAAGATAAACTATCGATCCACAGAGTAATATCTCGTGTTTGGTAAGTCTACAATGAGAAGAAGAGTTGCCAGAGAAAAAAATTCTCTTGCTATTTGAATATTGATCTCAATAGAAACACACAGACTTTCCAAGAATGAAACAGGAAGGTATTTAGGAGCTGAATCCAACTTCACTCTGTGAGCTCCTTTATAACAAATTAAAAACAAGAGGAAAATCATACTGAAATTGGGTCCCATCTCGCTGCAACCTCCCTCCACCCACACCCCTTTTCCCCCCTGCCATCCCCAATGTCTCTTTTCTGCACAATCAGTGTCAGAAGAAGCAGTGAGGAACGGTTTGTGAGAAACACTTATCTAGCACAGCGGCAGAGCCCTGTTCCTACACCCTTTATCTCACCAGGAGATGGAATTCAATATACAAAAACCCCATCATGCAGCAGCATCACGCCTGTGCTGGGGATAAGGGCAGGGTTGCCAGGTAATTGGTTGGTGGTGGACGAACACAAGGTTTGAGACTACCCGTGGAGGAGTGGAGATTACAGGAAGGGGTGGAGGGACTGGGTAACTGGTAGTCAGTGGGGGGGGGGGGGTTCTTGACAAGCTTTCTCTACCCCCCCCCCCCCCTTCTCCTTCATCCATCTATCCTTACCCCTCCTGTTCATGTAATCTGCAGCCCCACAAATGTACACATGTGCTTGTTGGCTGGTGTGTGTGTGTTTTTTTGAGCGCTCCAATGAATAACGAAAAAGGTCGAGTCTATTTGTATAGTCCCTATGTCACAACATCACCACAAGCCCCCTACAAATAGAGAAAAAATTGCCTAGGCCTACTTTGTTTCGATTATGCAAGTTTGTATTTAGCATATGTGCGCACATTAATTAAGAAAACCCATCACATCCATGACATTTAAATTAAAATTAAAGCAGATAATGTCAGAAGAACTGAGTATCATCGTGGAGCAAAAATAATTCCTTTCCTTTGAGATAATGTAAAAGGGGATTGGAGGGTGATGATCCTGCACGTGCAGTGAGAGCGGTGAAAGAGAGAAGGCGCACAGGAAATCCACCGGTACACCATTTCCCGTTTTCCAGCGACTCCTCGAGATAGCAGGCACAGTGAAGGGAGAGATAAAGGAACATGTGAGAGCAAGAGAAAGAAAAAGTCATTTCTTTGATTTATTTATGATGGAATGAAGGTATGCTGAACGCATCAGAACATGCAGCAGTGGTCATACTGTCAGGAAAGATGAAGTGTCTTCATAGTCGACTGAGCGAAGAGCAGGGAAACGAAAGAGGGGGAGACAGAAAATTAGAGGGGGAGAGAGAGAGAGAGAGAGTGGAGGGTGGCTATACTGCAGAAGGGTGTTAACCATCTCATCTCTACCGCACCACCGCACTCGCCACAAAATGGCTACTTCGCTCCTTCTGACAACCGGCAACGAGTGGGGGGGTGGGGGGGGTGGGGGGCGCATCTGAACCACCGCTATCTCATCTCCCACCTCTGTAGCCTATTCTTCAACCTCAACTATTTCTCATATTTATGGACTCGTTCCATGCACCACTCTGCCGAGTGGCTTTTTACCTACACGGATTTCCAAAATTGAATTAATCAATTAAATCCTCATTTCCTTATTTTTTCAAATTAGTGTTTTTATAATTAAAATAACCTACTTTTAACTTTGGACAAAATAGTGTCCTTGCGGCTGCAGAGAAACACTTCTGTGTAGATCCCGTGCATAATGCATCAGGAACAATGCAGTTAAGTTCTGTAAACAGATGTAATAGATCCACAACATGTTGGTATGCCGATGAATGTGAGAACTTGTGAGAAAGAGCAGCTGAAAAGGGAAGACGGCACCAAAACACCCAAAGAATTGCATGTTTTCGCAGCGTGCTTCAGAAGTGAAATCAGAAAATAAGCATGCACACTGGAATAAAAACAGAGCAGCTAGTGAGCAAGCAGATTGCTGCCTAAAACACAGGACATGAGCTCATGACCAGAACAACATCCCCCTCTGCAGGCAAAAAGAACACAATCACTGTCCACAAAAAGAAAATGCTTTATGAACTAAGATGGAACCTTGGAGGCCATTTCCTTTATTACTTTACATCTATTTTGTGTTATTGTGTTCCTATTTGAAGACCACTTCAGAGAGAACACTTTAAAACAAAGAGACGTGTTGCTTCAACAAGCAGAAGAGAGCCCATGATTCATATTGCCAAAGAGTATACGTGTACATCACACGAAGTAAATGCATGCAGCGAGCCTCATCCCACAAAGGTTGTGATAAAATGTAGGTTTAATTGAAAATGTTGATGAACACCAAATTGAAAAATAAAATCAACTTGTTTCCTCCGCTCCCTCATCCAGCCCATCCATTCTGCTCTTATAATTATGTAAACAGAGCCATCTCCAGTGGAAATCACCATGCCATAAAGACTAATCTGTGTATTCCACCAGCTAAGCTTTAATGGGTTACAGACAGACAACAGTCCAAAACTGAAATTGCTGAAGTTTTTATACTGCTGGAATTGCAGATAGATGTGCATTTACATAAACTAAGCATAAATGCACTGCATGTTCAGGACTGTTCTGAATCTTCCCTTTATAGCTGATAAAAAACTGAATGTCTTCTGTTTCGGTTCAAATAAGTTTGACAAATGCAGAGAGTAAAGCAAGAAAGTTCAAAATGGTGAAAGAATATCAGCAAACACACCACACCAAACCTCACATCATTCAATTTTGAGTTTTTCAGGTAAATATAAGTGACAAGAGAGCATTTTAGTGACTTTAATCTCTATACAGACACGATTATCTAATGATTCGGTCACAGATTCAGGACCATATATCATCAAAGCACAACTAATTATTATCAAATTATCAGCTGCATATCACTAAATAAAAAAGAAATACTATTACCATTCCAAAAACACATATAGCACCACATTTGCTAAGTAAAAGTCTGTGATAAATATTGAATACTGTAGACACATGACTTTCTTTGTTGTAGCAGCAAAAGCAAACAATGTGCTTCACTTACCCGCGCTAACTTAATCTAAAATAATGAATCACATCTTTATTACAGTGTTCAATATTTGTAGCATATGATTTGAAATCACTTTAAAATGTAAGATAACATGCCTGTCAATACCTGCACATTATCATTCTGCTCAGAAAAATTAAATATAAAAAATAAACCTGATTAAAAAATATCCCAGGTGCTTATGTGGTATCGTTTTTTGCTACAATTTATCCAGCGATTGACCTGGCACTTTTCCCTCTGTGTTGTGGACGACTTTACAGCAGAGCCTTTGAATCAACTGATGCTTTAGCACAAGCCCTCAACTCCAAGGTTATTTCTTCAGGATTTCCTTTAAGTTCTTTAAAGAAGAGCTGGCATTTGGAATACATATTATACATAAAAACTTGGTCAAATAAACTAACAAAAGTTAGGAGATCAGTGGCATCAAAGCATTCCTGGGCTGGCTCAAACCACGCGATGAGCCCTGTGTCTTTGTGAGCAGACGCTCGTAGATGTTCAGCACATTTTGGAGCCTGGCTTTAGATTTTTTCACAAGATTATCTTTTGGTCTTTGAAGCACAGAACCCACCTGCTTCAATCCTAACAGCGCTACCCCTCCGGTTTCCAGGCTGTGGCTCCATTGGTCAACATAAACAGCACCTATAAGCTTTACCCTCGGGGGGGATTCCTGTTTATTACTGACCAAAGTCTGTGAAGAAGCCCTGCAGAGATCTTCAAGAAAGCTCTGGTAAATATGCTCCCTATGAAATATGAATCATTTGGGAGAGTTGCTGGCAATCTGAAATAATTCTGTGAGTACAGACAAGTCAACTTGGATCCCTGATATAGTCTTGTGGGTTTTACCTTAAGAGGAATCCAAAGAATCAATGTGACAAGTGACTCTGCTAAAAAACAAATAGCCATATATTTGTAAACCTAGATCAAGATTAAGTGCATTTCAATTAAAAACTGCTTGGAGCACCATAAAAGAATCATCCACAAATATGCCCATGAGCTGCATGTCTTTTGTACGTGTTTGTGTAATCTGATGCTCATCAGACCCAACTTGATCTACATACCATATACAAAAGCTATACAAAAGTCTTCAAAGACATAACTAAATACAACAAATCCCAGCAAGACTATATCAGCATGGTTGAAATGAAGCAAAATGTCAATGGAGCTACCAAATCGCTTTTTATGAAACCAGGAGTTAGCAAGCAGAGGACTGAATGAAAAGGGGTCATCTTGCATGCTACCTTCAAGGTAGAATGAATAATAAATGGGCTAGCAATGGACACAGAGAGGTGTTATCAATATTTTAATACTCGCCCCTCTAATTCGAGACTTACTTTTTCAGACTGCCACCAGTGTCCCAACACATATTCTTAACCTTTACTTGGCAATATGCTGATTGCACACACGCAACCTTGGAGCTGGCAACACTGAACTTTGGGATTAAACCAAATAGAGTTACATTCGTGTGACTCATAAGAGGTAACGTAAGGCAATTGAAAAACAAAAGATCGCTATTATCTGAAATTAATTATAGATTTTTTTTAAGTATGTTGTTATAATGGTCATTGTATTTCTCTACAGCTTTTCCTAGAGATGAAATTTAAATTGGATGAAATAAATGCATTTAAACAATTATACTAAACTTAAGGTTCTCAAACTTTATTTCTTTTAACTTTAGTTCCTATGCAGTCAGCTTCAAACACTGGAGGCAAATGAGATCTATTCCCCTGTCAGGCTTTGTGTGTAAATCCTTTTGTCGTCCCCTCTCTCATAAAGTGTCGCTGTCCTGATTACCCTGCAGTGCGGTAGAGAAGCAAATGGATGAGCGGGAGCGGAGGGAGCAGGGTGAGGTGGGAGGTATGCGAATGAGATGCTCACTGACCCTGCCACCATCACAAAACACCAGTCTGATCTAATAACCTGACTGACTGAACCAGCGGGTGGATTGGTACATATCAGTCTAGTTCTGCCCAGCCGCAGCTCTTGCTTAAGCATCAACCACTCCATGAAAGCCAATCATCAGCCATCCACCACACAACAGTACAAAAACTA
Organism: Neolamprologus brichardi; assembly: GCF_056152115.1. Taxonomy (NCBI): domain Eukaryota; kingdom Metazoa; phylum Chordata; class Actinopteri; order Cichliformes; family Cichlidae; genus Neolamprologus; species Neolamprologus brichardi. Next base: position 18,897,065 of record NC_142104.1, on the reverse strand, counting down.
CTATTGTAGCTTGTAGATGTTGATGTTGATGCCTGAAATAACAGTAAAAGTAATTTCGCTCACAACTTTAAAGGACAAACGCAATCTGTATACAGTCTGCATTTTCCCTCGATTGGTAACTTTTAAATAACTTTCCGATCTTCACTGGATGGCACCACTATGAAGGTTAGGCCAATATTTAAAACAAAAGATTAAATATCACAAAGCTAGCCTTGTCAGCCAGAGACGTATCCTTATACCACCGTCTAAGCCCCTCTGAAGTTAAGTGTTCAGTTTCAATCAGCCAACAACTGGGATGAAGTTAATTTTTTAATCCAAAACACTCTTGGAAAGTTTGATTCCTGCTCACTCCTATCTCTCAAGTGCGCACACCAGGGGTAAGTTACGCATATACTGAGCAAAAGACTGAGATCACCCAAGTCACATAGATTCCTGCACAACAGCCCGCAGACAGGCCTATGCGCTGCTCCTCAGAAATCAGCAAAACGGACAGTAACACCAGGGACTGGCTGCATCTCACGTCTGTTCGCATTAAATGAGAGGCTGACGATGTTAATTAGGCAGAGTAAATTTACATCAACAAATTATGTAAGTAGCTTCAAGAGTAACAAAGCGTGATACCAGTTAAGTCACAGTTTGGCAAGCGCTGCCCTGCCACTTCATGCTGATGTGGCCATGGTCGATCAAGCAGAGAAGCCTCAAATGCCAATTAGACATGAGTGGGTAATTGTGTCGGGGGGGCTGGTGGCACAAGGGAGTTTGTTACAATGTCCTGAGGCACTCTGTGTTTCCATCCTTCCCCGACATAGAAAGTGACACATCTGAGTTCACTGATAGGGAATGTTTTTTTCTCACACACTCACGCACACGCACTAACACACGCAAAAGGAATGACTGCTTGACTGTCAGGAAAAAAGAAGATCATTGAAAGGAGGATTTTAAGCAGCTACACTTTTACAGTTTTTTGGTAGAGTAGTTTAGAAACCAATATATGAAAATGAAAACAGTCTCACTTACAGTACCATGAAAAAGCATTTGCCCCTTCCCGGATTTCTTACGTTTTTCACACTTAGGTGTTTCAGATCATCAAATAAGTTTGAATTTTAGTCAAACACAACCTGAGTTAATATAAAATGCTGTTTTTAAATGATGATTTCATTTGTTACAGGAGAAAAGCTTTCCAAACCCAGTTACTGATTGTGCCACCATTGGCAGAGAGAAATGCAGTCAGTCGTTTGTTTTATTTGGCAATGAGTCTTTCACACTGTGGAGTAATTTTAACCCCTCTGCTTTGCAGAATTGTTTTAATTCAGCAACAGCAGAGGGTTTTTGAGCATGAACAGCCTGCCAATGCATTTCAATCTGATTTAGGTCTTTAAGACTTTGACTATGCCACCATAAAACCTTTTTTTTTTTTTTAATTTGAGCCATTCAGAAGTGGACTTGCTTATGTTTTGGACCATTGTCCTGCAGCATAACCCAAATACACTTGAGTTTCAGGGCACAAATTGATGGCTGGACATTTTCCTTCAGGATTTTCTGTTTCCAGCAATTTCAGCCAGTCTCTAGGTCCTGAAGCAGCTAAGCAGCCCCAGACCACCACACTATCACCACCATGTTTGGTGTGATGTTTTTTATTATGAAATGCTGTTTTAGTTTTATGCAGATGTAACAGGACTCAAACAAGAATAAACACCTTTTGTCTCATCAAACCACAGAATACTTTTCCTAAAGTCTTTGGGGAACATCAAGCAAGGAAAGCTTCCCTTTCACTTCTTAGGAAGTAACTGATGGTTCGACCAGCTTAATGTAAGTGGCAAAAGGCAGTAGAAATGTAATCCTGCTCAAACTATAAAATAATTCTGCAAAATAAAAGAAAGGCAGTAATATATATGCAAATATGTGCATATACCAGCTCACACAGCCAGTGAGGTACGCAATGATGGGAGCATTGACATGTCACAGTCGGTAGCTAGATCCCCAGTTCGGTCTGTCCACATCTCAAAGCGTCCTTGAGCAAGAAATACATTTGTAATTAGTGGAAGAAAACACAGAACAAGTCATTAGTTCTGTTTTCCCACCACTGTGAATTGAGCCTTTATACAGCCACCTCTCAACTCAGCGCTGCTTGATACAGTTTGCACACACTCAGAATATAATAAAGCTCTTAAAAGAGCACATCAAAATTTTAAAAAAAATCAGCACTATTTATAACAAGGACAATATTTACACATTTACTATTACTTCTTATTTGTTCATCATTAATAAAATTGTTTCATAAAACAACATACTGCTGAAAAATGCATATTATCTTTCAAACTGATTATAAACTGCAAGCAGTGTATACTCATTTAGGTAAGATTAAATGTATCTACTCACAAAGAAATTGGTTTTTTTTGTAATATAAATGCTTATCAGGAGGGAAAAAAACTTTTCATAGCTGGGGGTATTATTAAAAGACTGAGTGCATTAAGTGTGCCAGTTACTCATGGCTTGTTCTGTTGTGCAAAAAGTAAAAGCCAGTGTCTCTGCTCTACTTTTTGAAGCACTACTGGTTTCCATCAAGCCCTGGCTGTGAAGTCCTCCATCTCTCCCTTTCTCTCTCTCTCTCTCTATGTCTGTCTCTCTCGCCCTCGCAGCAGGACTTGGTAGCCCAGGATGCCCACCCACATCTCCGTTTTCTAGGCTGCTCTTGATTCTAATTGGCTCAGACCAGTCTTATACCTCAGTAATACCCGCATATTAAAACTCATATGGTAACATTCTCTCACCTAATGGCCACACAGTGAGAGGCATTTTCAACCACATTACTTCTTATTGAGTTACGGAGTCCCATCGTTCCAAACACGACAAATTTAATTGATCCAGTCTATAAAAATCTCTGTGCCACTGTGAAGGACCTGTTTCTTAGGTTTATTTATTTATTTATTCGCTCTGTTTCCCCACTTTGGAGAGTGAAGCACTGCATGAGGCACAAGGAAATTAGTTTTATTCCACTCCTTACAAAAAATGAATGGATGTAGAGGAGAAATTCAAAGGTTTCAAAATTAGATCAATGGTCTCAACAATCAATCAAAGGCAGGGTTCCTCCGGTGTCCGCCTTGGTTGTAAGTTCAAAATGAACCTTTAAAACAGCAGGTACAGAGTCCACTCTTAAGTGAAGCACGCAGGGGGGGACCAAAGCTGTGGAAAAAGCTAATAAAAAAAATATAAGCACACAAAAAAGAGAGAAGAAGAAAACAGCCACAGCACAGATTTTATATTTCATTATTCCCCATTTTTGTATTTTCTGACACAATTTTCATATTCAGTAAGATGCTTGTTCCAACTCCAAGTACAAAAGAGGCATTCAACATGTGCCAGCCAGACCAGCTGAAACTGACAGACTGCAGCCATCCGGCAAGAATGTTTGAAAGGGAAAATTTACTTTGAAAACTTTTTTTATGCCGTGTACATAAAAAGTATGTTTATGCCCTGACATTCACCCGTCATACATATAATGCTGCTACCAACTACTGAAGATACTGAGCTCAGCATGATATTTAAGTGATTAACCAAAAAATAAATATTATATCCAGTGGAAAAGCTGGGGATTGAATAGAGCTGAACATTAAAACACTGGCCTTAAACTTGCCTGTTGGGGGAAAAAAAGTGATAATAAGGAGAGAAAAGGTGGACGAATACTGAGGTAATCCTACCAACAGAGTGCTTCCCCCATGAAGGATTTAACTATTCCCAGCAACTAGATAAACCGGATATTATATTGCAAGGCAGACTGTCTCGGTATATGTGCGTATGCAGTTTGCAGTGTAGCGCAGGTAAGATATGCGTATGCTGGAGGAGGCATAACCTCTGAAAATGCCGTGAGGTACGTGGAGAGGTCGGTAACTTGCCAGGGAGGATTTTGCGCTTTACTGTAGTTTAAAAGCAGCTGAACTAGATTTTTGTTCATTAAACCTTGTTTCAGGACACAACATTCCTCATTTATTTCCTTTCCTTTGAGGAAAAATCCCTGTAAGTCTCATTTTCCTGATTACAGTTTTAATTAATGATGGTCAGTGTTATGGCTCGTGTTCATATCACCTTTCTCCTCTCAAATGCTGCGTAAAACAGTTCAGATAAAACTCAGGGGCAGAGAAATATTTTCTCTTATAAGCATTTTTACATTATAAATATATAATATGAGTAATACAAGTTGACAACTGCTTATTAAATGCTAAATCAAACTGTGATTGATCATAAAATCTTTCTTTAAGTAAAATCAGGCTTACCGCAGCTGTTAAAAAACAGGTATGGAAGAAGACATATGTTTCTCGTACCAAACATTCTCTTGAGTTCACAAAAAAATGCATCTCGATAATTTCCATTCACTTGCTATTACTATTCATCCTCAGAACATCAAGCTCAGGAAAAAAAGCAGAAATGTGGTGCTTCTAAAGTGGCATCATGCAATTAATTACATATCCATCAGAGTAACCCTGTGGCTGAGTTATCCATCAGACACACTTAATTCTAATAATTTAAGAAAGGAGAAAAATCACAAAAATGTTTTCATTTAGTTCAATTAGCAGAACCTTCTCATCGTGCTTCTCAGGTCTAGGACTCTCTGAGTGCCTGTTCTTTTCCCCCATGTCCTAATCTATCTGGTTACTTTCCAAAACATTAGCTATGAGCTTTTAATAAGAAGGAAATTAATCATACCAGCCAATTACTGATCTCATCACGTAAGTTAAAGTGGCTTCAAGTGGAGAATCTAATAGAGAACAAATTTTGGAAAGGAGCTATTGCAAATATATTTCAATGTACACAAGTTTTAAAAAAAGAATTTAAAATAGAGTGAGGTAAAAAAAAAAAATCCTTGAAATCAACATTCAAATGCTCCTGCAAGATGAATACTAATGAACTTTAGAAAAGGGACTGCTGGAAGAAATTGGGAATGGGGCAATTAAAGAATGCCTGAAGCAACTTAACAGAGGACAAAGCATCCAGTCTTTCTAATTAAATTCTGTGGCAGACACCTGGCCTTTCACCTCCTCCTCCATTTCCCTGTGCTCCCAAGTGGCAGTCATGAAGAAGGGTGTCTCACAAGCCTCATACTCCTCTTCTTCACTTAGGGTGCAGCCTGTCTTATTCATGGACAAACACTCCCAGCAGATCTAATCAGTGCTGGTGGGCTGTTGTCATGCACTAGATATATATCACAGTTACTATTTGCCACACACCACATGCGCGCACAGAATTATTTCTTTACAGCCTCACTCAAAATTCAGGAATTAGTGAGAATTGAAAGTAGGTTCAGACTTGTTTGGACCTTACTGCCTGAGCCTCGGGGGCTACGGGATTTTGGGTTGGATGCTTGAATCACTGTACATGTAGGTTCATCTAGGTGCCCTATCATCCGAACTGGCGATACACATGACACACTGGCACAAGCCTGCAGAGGGTGGAGACGCCATTCTTGGCGATTAAAGGGAACACAGAGTACAGGATAAGTGAGGCTTCACAACCTTGCTCCCATAGGGATCTCTTAGAAGTACAAGACAGTGAGGAGGAACAAGTGTCAAAGCGAAGCTCTCTGGTAATGGTACGGAAGTTAATAAAATGAAAGCAGGTAATGGAAATTGGTTTTAAACCACTGGCCACATTCCTCCTGAGATAGAGATGGCTTGGGCTAATGAAGCCTGACAGCCTATTCCACAGCAGTCCCACACTTACAGCACATTCACCTCCAACACTGTCTCCTCCCACCATCAGGACAAACCAAGGTAAAGAGGATAAAGTTACAACTTCACATCGTTTAACTACTGCCTGTTATCTAGTTATTTAACACCCAATCAAACCCTAAAGTGTGCAGTGGCAACACAGCCCCTCTCACATCAAGTACACTGAAAATTCTCCCCTTCTGCACAAATAACTGAGTCCTGCTCAACCCAAATAGTAGATTTACTAACCTTTATTGTCATTTTGGTCACTCCAGATCTCAGCAACCCACAATTAACTTTGCAATGGCCACTTGCCACCAGATCTATAAGGGTGGGTTTTTGTAACTACCACCTGCTTTAACTTCTTTCCTGCAGAGTTGATGCATTACCTCATATAGTGGAGAGAATTTGTGTTTTATCCAGACTAGAAAAAAAAACACTTATGAGTTCACTGATTCATATTAAATAATTCTTATTAAAGATGGCATAAAAGTAGAAAATAGTTTTGAAAATCTGCACACAGACTGAAAAAGACTTAAAAAACAACAACCACTTTTTTAATCTGTTCTAGAAAGTATCCCAAGTTTAGGCATTAAAAAACCCACCAGCAGGAGATTAAACTGATTAAAAACATCATTTGACATATGATTAATGTCATTTTGGTACAAGATTAGAATTTTCACACACTATTCATTAGTGATTAGTTAAGACCTTAGGTGATCTATTTACAATGGAGATAACTATTTTTAGACAATTAACACTTGGAGCTTACCTAATTTTCTAAATGAACCTTCTTAGGGTTAATTGCGTCGAGCTGTTGCGTGATAGAATAAGGGCAACCATGTCAAGGAGGAGGAAAAGTCTTGAAGTTGTACACTGCTTAGCGGGCTGTAAAGAGGAGACAGATTATGGATTACCCACTGTGCCCTCATAAAAATTTAATGTCAAAATGTTTCCTTCTTCATGTCCAGATTAGGTCCAAGTATGGCATATTTCATATATGCTTTACAGGAAAAATCATAGTGGGTGTCAAAGCCAAAGGCTAGATTACAAAAATGTATTTGTTTTTTATTATTTATTTATTTATTTAGTGCTTATAAATTGAAAAGAGAAGCCTATATGAATATAGCGTATGCAAAAAGAGAGGAGGGTCAGATAATGCAGTTAATCGACATATTATGGCAAAAGAGCACTAAAAACTTTGAAAGGCAAGAAGAAGGAGACGGGTGCCCCTCTAACACTCCCCAGACTCCCTCGTGCAGTAGACTTTCTTTAACTTTTTCCCTTTTTTTGCTGTTTCTTTTTTAAATAAATGTGGAACTAATGTGTTTTTTTCCCCTTAAAACATAAGCAACTTGTCTTTCTTTCCAGACACCTAGACCAAAGAGTAATGGGAGAACTGGGTATATGGAGCATGCGCTATGGATTTTAAAATGTTTCCCACAAATCTGACAAACTTTCTCTCCAGTTTTGGTATTGTTTATGTAAGCATATTAAAAGCGCATTTACTGGAAGCACATTTTTAAACATTATAATTATTCTACTGTCAATAAAACAATGCTACTGAAAATAGCAAAAGTAGCTATAAGCACAACATATCATTTAAAACCGTTACAAAATGCTTCAACAGGTCTACACACTGTATCAAAATAATTAAATTGGCATCAATTAAAACATCTTTATGGGTTTTTTTTGTAAATTATCATCTAAACAGAGTGACAATGCTTCTGTTTTACATTAAAGGGGGAAAAGGATATTTTGGGGGGCAGTGGGTTGTCATAAGTACAGACGGTTTCTTTCGAAGGACGTAATGCATGCTCTTTCATGATTCTCTTGGCGATAACACATAATCTAAGATTCCCTCCACTGATAAAGGTTCTCCTGCACACCCTAGTGGAAACGTAAGGCGAATGTTTGAAGTGAAGACATGCACCAGTCCCCTGTTATTCAGAGCATCAAAGACAGAGAGAAATATAATCTAGTCCCAACTCCCCTGAACATTTATAAATAAAATATCAAGTAACTGAGACCCTAAGACAATCCCCATCATGCCAGAGTGGCAGAAGAAACAAGCATGGCTGATCACGAGGAGGGCAGCCAGGGGAGAGTATAAATCCCACCGGTGTTTGATAGTTATATTTAATGAACTGGAAGCATGGGCAGTATTGCTGGGTCCCTGTGCCCCAGTTTGGCCCACACTCACACAGATCCAACCTTCAGAGAAAGGTGCTCTGTCTAATCTGGCTTCATTTTATGCCTCTTTAACCATGACCAATGTATTTAAATGGCTGTTTCTTTGACAGATGCTCAGTTCAAATTATTCCTAACTGGAAATTTGTAGGAGTGATATTAAATATCCTTCAGGCCAGGGTGCCTAAAGAGAACATAGGAACATCAAAAGGCCAAACACTTCAAAAACTAAAACTAATGATCTTAGCCCACCTCCAGGGAAAAGGAGGGCTTCAACTTTGTCCAACATCCCCTTGGCCACAAAAAAACATCACTCCTTTAAATGGAGATTTGACCATTTGCCCAACCCTACTACCACTGCATTTAAAAGTGATTTAACAGGAAATACATAATGTATATCTTCCTATCACTAAATCCACAGGGGGGTAGATGGGGTGAATATGCCCCTTCTTATCCATCACATCTAGCCACATCTTTAAATAAAATAAAAAATCTACAATAGAAGCCTACAAAATGAGACACTTCAGAATTTTCTCCCTTTAGTGTATTGTAGAGTGTGGGACTTTTTGACTGCATCTTCAAAGAAATATTAAAAAACCAGTGGTTGGTCCAAGTCTGGATCAACACGACAGTAAAGTACTCAACACTGAAGTAGCTTCGCCAACACAAAGCCACTGTACAGAGTGGGCGAAAAGGGTATGGCCAGAAAAACAAAGAAATATGGAGAGAAGGAAAACAGCTGCAAACTTTCACGTTAAACCATGATGGGGGCTGACAGCAGTAATTGAGTAATAACAAACTCTCCAAACTGTGACTGTGAGTGGGTTGACTGAACAGGCGCACCTGGTTATGCAGGGCAGAGATATCAGGGATGAGAGAAGCGACGAGGTGGTTTTTTATGCCTCCGTGCCAGCAACAGCTGTGGCAGGAAGCATTATGTTTTCTGTCCATTCGTCTGTACGGACATCCGTCTCATTCTTCTGAATGCAACATTTCTTGAATGCCAGGAGGAAATATCTGAAAAAAAATGGCCCAAGCATTCACCTGGACTTGGAGGAAACAATCATATTTCGATGATCAAGGGCGAAGGTCACCGTGACCTAATAAAACAAATTTTAGGCCAAAAGTCATGAATTCAGATGTTTAGTTACGGCAAAATTTCACTCAAATTCCCAGCAGGAAAAAATTATGAAATGATGGATTTTCATATCAAGGGCAAAGATCAAATTCACATCGTTCTACAGAGACATTTTTCTGGAGATTATTCAGTGCTGTAACTCATGAACAGAAGGGGGAATTGTGACTATATTTCACATTTGATGGGATACTGAGTTAATGGTGCACATTTTTGGTGCCCACCTATTAAATTCCATTAAACTCTTCACTAGATGTATTATGGGTCTGAACAGACATGAATTAAACTGCAACTTAAGTGTTACGGGCAGTCATTCAAGTTTAACCTAATATCTGTTAACAGAAGCCTTAAAGGGAATATTTTTAATCATTTTTAAATTTTATTTTCCAGTATCATCACTATAATTTAGAACTTTTGAGTTTTTAAGGGAAAAGCTTTTCTCTGTTCAGTGAACACCTCATACAAAGCACAAAAATCAAACTACCAACAATAACAGTACGATGTCAGGGGTTTATTTAGAGATGACAACAATTGCTACTTAAACGCACAGTATGACATTTCTGCCACTAGGGGTCTCTCGTTTAAAAACAAAAACAACATTTTTGAAGTAGCAGGGCATTGTGGGAGTTTTTCTCAATGTATTTAAGTTTCAGTAAAGTTAGACCATGTAATGTTAATTGTTACCTTATCCTTACATGTAGAACATTAGCTGGAAAATTCAATCTTGGGGTTAGCCAAATACTGTTATCTACGGTCAAAACAATAAGGAAACAATCCATTAGTCTGATGACTTAGGCTTGCCAATTTTTCAGGGATTTTTGTTTCTGTTCGTTCATAAGTTTAAAAAAAAATAACTGTTGTCAGATGGAAGCTGACTGTTATTCTATAGTTATCCTTTTTTCATCTCCGCATGGATTGTTTACCTGAATGCAACCAAATCCTGCTAAGACGTGACTGGTCAATAGCACAAAAGTGGCAAAAGTGGGATACAAATAATCTGCCAATAATCATGTCCGTTGCCTACAAAATATGTTTCATGTGAATATTTTAATAGAACTAAAAAACAATTATACTAAAAACAACATTACAATATGTTGAGATTTTTAACATTACAGTTTGCATTGTATTTAAGTTTAAGTTCATTCGGTAGCACTGACGGTCTTTACCCTCCAATATGAAGTGTTGAGATGAAGTACATTTAATCAGAGACTGTACACAAGGCAAAAATGATCTAACATTCCTTTAGTTGTTATTGGTAATTTCAACATAAAAGTGCTGAGAATTATCCCGTACATCTAAAGAAAGAAAGAAAAACATCCAGTATATATATGAAACTTCTTCTTCCCTCTATCAGTAAGTGGTCTATTCATGTGTGTTTTTCTATCATCAACATATAAAAATACCAGATTCTACTAATACGTAAAGACTTCATTCTTTGAGGCATTCCAAGAAAATTTCATACAGTACAAACAGAAAAACTGAACCACGACTTTAAAGAATAACAGGGCTGTTTTAAAAAAGTGAAATGAAAGGGCACATTATGTTTTCGTTTTATTTTTTTGTTTTTTTTAAATTAAGCACTTTCTTTTCCAGCGAAAGCCACACTTACTTCCTACATGCAATGGGGCAAACATAAAGGCACACGTTAAACTTAATTTCCTTGAAGCTGTTCCTGCTTGCGTTGCTGTGGAAAGCAAAATCTGCCCATTCCAGCTGAGAATTACTGACTTCTTCATGAGTCAGAACGAATACCTGAACAGATTAGTGCAAATAATTTATGACACGACTATTTTAAACACCAGTGACATGTTTCCACTGCAACAGCCAAACAGCCAAGAAAGTCAGAGTCTGATGCTATTTCCAATAAACACTGTACAGTTTCATTAAAAACAGGTGAAGAAAGAACCACACTCACTCTTGCCAGCCTGTGACCTAATATTTAGTTAAGGGATGCCACACAAAGGCAGACTTAGCACCATGTATTCCACGGTTTGAGTCCCAACCAGTTTATATTTAAAAGCCCTCGAATATAAATATATGACAATATGTTTTATTTTAAGAAAGTTAAGGCTGTAAAGAAAAAATATATACAAAGAATTTTTCAAATTAGCAAAATGTTTTATGACACAGTCTTTAAACATCTCCATAGAACACACAATAAAGATCCTTCTTTGTATGTAAGCTACAAATATGCAATATAATGGTTTACACTTAAAAGAATGTGTCTACTTCATTATTTCCCTCGCAGTACCGCCTAACTCAGGACACCAACAAGTATCAAATTCTTTTTTTCAATTATATATAATTCAGCAATCTAAAGTAGCACCAGTTGGTCTTTCTACAGTGAAGCACTGCCCAAAAGAATCAGAGCTCTCTGAGACTTTAAGTCTATAAGAGTTTGGTATTATCCAACCATTAAAGTCAATCAAATCAGACTCCTGACCAATTCTAGGGAATTAAACCTGATATATGTATGACTACTAACAACAGTAGCAGGGTGTATATGTATATATATACATCTATATATGCACAAAGTCCGCCTCTCCTAACAGCAATGGACTCAAAAAATGTTAGCTATGGCTGGCTGGATGTAAACCTGTAAGTATTAACACAGAGCAGCTGTCCTCTAGCCCTCAGGAACTCGGAGCTCCACCATCAGAAGAGTAAGCTCACAGTCCTGTTAGCCACATGCCACATGTATTTAATTTTCAACATCTGCTGGCTTCATGCTTCTATGCTTTCCATTCCCAGTGCACATTCTTCACAAATTCAGTAGCTTCCTTCTTCTGCATTTGTAAATGTTGTTGATTGTGGAAACCATCCATGTTTACTTTGAATCCCAGGCCATTTCTGGGCCAGCTCTAATTACTTACAGATGCTGACTTTGCTGCTTCCATGGCTATATTTTTGAAGCACAGGCTTAGTATTTCCATTATAAGGTATAAATGTATAACACACTGCATCGAAAGCAAAGTGTTATAAAAAACTTTTTGCACAATGCCAGCTCTAGTTTTAGTATTTTCATATGAACTTTGAACTTTTTTACAATCACAATTAACGCAGATCTGTTAAAAAATATATATTTCTACCTTGCCGTAGACTCTTGGATGACCTCTTGCTAAGTCACAAATCAGTATTAATGTCTCAGTGAACTCACACGCTGTTACTTTCAATATGCAGCAGTGCACTAGACATGCTTTCACTGCTTGCCAACATCAACGCTCTCTATAGAAAACACTACCCTGGAGGCATCATCTGCACAAAAATGTCTGTATTTTACTTTGATTGTCGGGCTCTTGAATAACATGTTTATTTATCCCCCATGCCTCTAATGTCTGACTGCAAAAAGGGAAGAGGGAAGTAAAAAGAGCTAAAGAGAGAGAGAAACTCTTAAGGAACAGTCAGCTGCTCCTTGCCTGAGGACCTTGTCAGCTCTTACCTGCTCTGTTTGGCGGCAGTGTAACAACAAATTTTACACAGTCTGGGACATAAATTGGCATTTTGAACTCTGGTTATTCCTCCGGTATAATCTAATTAAAAGACACTGCCAGTGGGTTAGAAATCAGAGCATTATAAAGTTTGATAGACAGACTGACATAAAAGTGTTTCCAATTTCACAACATACTGCGTACAAGTGTAAAACTTCAAGAGCCTTGGCTGGAAGAGGTTTGGGCTAACTGAATTAGTCCAACTACACGCTCTGTGGTGACTATAAGCACAATATTAGGTGGTGAAATAAGATTTCCCATATTTTCAGCTTTGAAGTCCATCCAAAGATTTTGAGACTGACGTTAGATGTCATGCTTCCAAAGAATGAGTGAACTGGTTGCTCTATGTCCACCAAACCTGTTTTTATTTTCTTTATGGGCATGAAAAAGTATAAGGTTTCCTGGTGACTTGCCAACTTTGACTTGACTGAGTCAAAAATGGGGGCCGACAGAAAACTACTTGAGGACTGTACAACAAGACACTTTCATGACGACAAAAAAAAAACTAGACAAATGTTTTGGGTTCAGTTTAGAGACGTCAAAGTAGATGTCGCTGTCTTTTTTATGTAAACATTTGAACTAAAATCATGCAAATTGTAGGATTTTTCTTGTCAGTCTTTAAATCAGTGCTAAGATGCAAAAACATGGAAAATAAAGCATATTTTCTATCAGTTCTGAGTTTTTATGTATCAGAATATGACAAAAAAAATCATCTAGTACTGACCATGTTCTAAAAAGTGTGAAAAGCAGAGCATGAAACACTAAGGACACCCCATGATACAGAAGTTACCTTTACTACCTTTGTAGTAAAGGCGTTGAAGTAAGCGTTTTCTGTATGTCTTTATTAGTCTCTCGTATCAATGTGGAGGAATTCTGGCCCACTCTTCGTTATAACCTTGCTTCAATTCACTGAGGTTTGTGGGCATTTGTTTATGCGCAGCCACGTTTAGGTCCCACAACGGTATTTCTAGACTTTGTCTTGGCCATTGCAACACCTTGATTCTTTTCTTTTCAGCTGTTGTGTTGTAGATCTGCTGCTGTGCTTGGAAACATTGTCCTCTGGCATGACCCAACCTTTAGCTGTAAGATAGATGGCCTCATATTTGACTCTAGAATACTTTGGTATAGTGACTACATGATGGCCAGGTCACGTGGCTGCAAAACCAGCCCAGATCATCACGCCTCCACTGCTGTGGTTGACAGGTGATATCAGGTGTTTGTGCCAATATGCTGTGTCTGGTTTTTGACAAATGTGGAGATGTGCTTTATGGCCCATTTTGTCTTGATCACAGTTCTTCTAACTGTGCTGTCATGAACTTTAATGTTTCACATTAAATTTAATATTTTAATATTTAATATTTAAGGACTGTGGGCTCTTGAGATGTAGCTCTTGGGTTTTATGCAGTTTCTCTGAGCACAGCATGGTCTGACCTTGGGATAAATTTGCTGGGACGGTTACTGATGGGAAGACTGGCAGCTGTCTTGAATGTTTTCCACTTGTGAATAATCTTTTTCACTGTAGAATGATGGACTTCAAATTGTTTGGAAATGGACTTATAACTCCCCCATATTGATGACGGCTGCAATACTTGTTTCTCTAAGATCACTGCTGATGTCTTACCCCTAAGAAAACTTCCAAAGCTTCTGTTTTTTTTAAAGGTGTTCACATTTGTTAATCCAGTGCGCTCTATGAGAATGGTAGTGTGCACACACCCCAATGGAAGAGCCTAGAATAAAAAAAGAACACTTGAAACCATCTGATTGGGATATTAGGGGGGTTTTTTTGGGCCAATTAGGAAAGAAGGCCTGGCTACTACTAGAGAGTTCATGGCTAAAGCGTCTTTACTTTAGTTAAAACAAACTTACTTTGTGACAGTGAAAATTCCAGGTTTGGGCTCAGCATACCATGCTACACCTACAGTACTCCTATACCTGTCTAGTCCCGCAAGTGATACCCAGTGTTAAGGCTGGAGAAACAAAATCTCAAGCATTACTAAAGCCACCAAACCTACCAACAAAACAGCACATATAATAACTTATATGCGGCTGAAAAACGAGAATTCAAAAGAATAGAAGTAAACTCTACCTTTAGGAATTTTACCAAAAAAATAAACCACTTTAAAAGGATATTTAAACAAGAGAGAAAATGTCTTTCTCCCACAAACTCCTCGTCAGTTCAATTTCTGCGACTCTGAGACTAAGTAAAAACACAGAACTGTAACTGAGACAATATATTATAGAAATAACCCACAGCACAATGTGGGACCTGTTAAGAGACTATAAATAATCATAAGGCCCTCCAAAATGTCAGCGACAGCTGTGCAAAATGTTAAAGCCAATAGTCAAACAAAGCAAGCAGGCCAAAGACATTTTGTGTAGAGACTAAAACACACAACTTCACAGAGCAGGATATAGTAAATCCTACTTATCAGGAAGCATGAGACAAAAGCTGTCAAACAAAGAGGAAGCGGCTATCTCATATTTTGCAAAAGAAGACAAGTGTGACCCCAGCAATTATCCACACGTTAAGAACAAATCAGTTCTTTAATTAGATCCACAAACAGTAACAGATGGACTGTTCATTTTCAATAACAACCTTGCTGATCTGGCCTGTTTTTGTTTTTTTTTATCCCCAAACACTATTTTCTTGATCCCGAACCCTTAAGTTCATGGTGGTTAAAGTCTAAAATAATCAGTTAACAATGTGTGAGGGGAGGCAGAAAAGAAGATGCAGCAGAAGAGAGTTTAAAGTTGCAGCATATATAAGTTCTTTATGCTGGCTGGGGAGAATTGGAAGAAAAAGAAATCTGCAGCAACCAGATTCTTTAAATTAGTGTTACCAGCTGAAAACAATGCACATCTTTTCTTCACTGACTGGTCTGATCGACACCCACTGGGGCCGTGGGCTTCCTCAAGAGCAGGTTCAATCTTTGAGTATAATTTTCCCATTTAAAAAAAGTGAAAAGAGGAGCATTATGATGTGGAGCAAACAGCTCACATTATGAATTGCTGCCTCAAATTCTAGAGAAGACGGACATAGAGTGACGTCAAAGATTTACTTTGAAACCTACTGCTGTGTTGTTTTTATGGAAAGAGAAGATACCACATTTGTACAAAAGGCCGGAGTGCTAGTTATCAGATAATGGCAGCAAAGTTGATTAGCAAGCCACACTAATAGGCCGAGGCACAGACACATATACCTAATTATAACTGATAAGTGAAAGACTAAATGGACTAAAAGAAAATACTAGAATTTCACTCACCAAAACTGAAAAACAAACTACTTACAAAGGTAGTGCTGCCCAGAAAAATATATTATTTGTCTGGCGATCCATTAAAAATGCTCCAAAATGCATCAACAGCACAAACACAGTGGAGAGGTCTAGGTCAGTGAGTCCAATTACTTCATGTGAGGCTTAGCAGACACCAAGAAAGTACAGCTACCCGTGTCATACATAAGAGTGGCCACTGCTCTAACTTTACCTGGATGGATAAAAAAAGAATGACACCCAGCAGAATTATCATTTAGGAGGAAACTAAAACTGTTGTGTAGCATGCTATAAACATGCCTTTTAATGCTGTACAGTTGTGCATTTTAACATGGGAGTCTTTGTAGATTAAGTTTACAGAGCCTGCCTCAAGTGGCCACTAAAGAAACTGTAGCTCTGTGTTTCATCGCTGCTGTCCAGTAGATATTACTAGACGATATAATCATTTCTTCTTCAATATGATAAAACCCCATTAACACTTTCGATTTGCTCAACAGGAAATAAAACATTAATGAGGAAGTACATTTAGTAGGTTTGTTGACTACCTCTTCTGCTGACTTTACTTGAATATGTGTCTCATCAACTGTCTCATTAACTCATTTAATACAACTAAAAAATCTAATTCTGGGCATTCCTCAAAATATATATAACTATTCCAACATCAAATGTTACTTAATGCTAGTACATTTGATGTCAGCATTCAGGATCCTCACAATGGTACTGTTGTCTCTTTGAAGAAGTGTATTTTTTTAGTAATCCTATTATCAAAATGGAGTAATGGTGCCCCACCAAGCTTAGCAAAGATTTTCTCTCTGATACCGAAGTCTGCAGATGAAGATGTACCTGTGCATAGTGACACACAGTGTTTGTGCCAATCACAAAACATTTTAAACATGAAATATATCACGCTACATGAAGAAGTGTTATGTCATCTTGGAACAAAAAATGGCCATATTTTCTCATAGTCATACTTTTTTTTTTGTCTTTGTAATTCTTCTGGTTCTCGTGTCATGTCAACTCATTTTCAGGTTATTTTTTTTAAGCAGTTAGGGTGACAGCAAGGGTCAGGGTGTCATCAGTTAACGCTACATGGTGTGAACTGATCCACAAAAAACACAATTTTACATTGCAAAATTATTCAAGATAATTGGTGTTTTACTCATTTTGTGATACCAAAATGCACCGTATTTTGACTTCTCTGACCTTTAAGCTGTCAAAGCTCAAACAAAGTGCAGTCAAATCCCTTTTTCTTTGGCTGAGCAGCAACAATGAGTACCTTTAATTTCTGTGTATACAGCTGGAATATAAGGGCAAGAGAAAATGAATGGAATTGTGTCTCCATTTGCCTTCTGTCAATATCTCACAGACATTGCATCCCTTTCTTCTTTTCATAATTTTACATGGTAAATTTCCTGAGACCATAATGAGAACGAACGAAAGAAAAGAGAAGCATGAAATAGCTACCGGGTATTGTCCCCTTCTCATTTTTCTCAGTCTATGATAGCAAAGGGTTTTTATTAACATTATTTAATTATCACACATGATCTTTTTTTTTTAACACTGGTCCATCTCAGCCGGTGTCCTACTCCCACTGTGTGAGTTTGTAATTTAATAAAGCTTCATTTAAAAGAGAAGTTGATTAAAAAATTAAGCTCCAGTGATCACCACAGCCTCAGCCCTCCCTATTTTATGAAAAGATCTGATATTTCATATTAAGAACATGTCGGGCAGAAATTATCACCGCAGGACAAGTTAATGCTTTCCATACAGTCATATGACAATGACAGGAAACCCCACTACAGAGAATGCCCCACTAAAACGCAGAGAATGACAGGGGCTGAAACAATTTCAATTCTTTTACAGTAGGTCAGACATTTTTTTCTCCATATCCCTGCTGCCTGCCTATCATCTAACTGTTAATTTTTTAGTCCATAATTCCCATTTTCCTGCTTCTTCTGACAGCAGATGACTGTCAAAACTTGTCTTACATGGCTGTAAAGGAGATTTCTTATACTTCGACCTCTTTCCAGCGAATGATGACACTTAACTGCAATACCGGATTGAGGCAGGAGAAAAATTCCAGCCTTCTGCCCTCTGCTTGGTCTTACTGTAAAAAAACAAAACAGAAAAAACACTATACCAAGAGTCTAATTACTAACACTCATACAGACTCTTTGAAATACAAACTCCTTAAGTCATCCCATCTGTGCACCAAAAGTGTATATGCACACGAACTCAGTGATATAGAAAATGTGCAAGCTGTCAGTTCCTACTGTAAAAAAAGGGGGGAAAAGTAATGATAAATGCAATCTCTACACTGCAGCTTAAAGCTAAATACCTTCTCGCTGCTGAAGAAACATAATCCACACAATTAATGCTAGAAAATTATAGCCTGGATCTAGTGGCAGTTTTGAACCATAAGTTATTGATTTGGAAATGAAAACCTGTACTCTTCAAGGTTAAATCCAGTCCACCCTCATTACTGCTCTGTCCTTGAGAGGCCCGCACCAGGGCTGCTGCAAGGAGTAGAGAGGACTGCTTTAATGAAGGTGAATTTAATGGGATTTAATGTAGCTGGGGGCAATGGAGCAGCAGAGATATGGTTTTAACAAAGAGCAAGGGACCAAGGGTACAGCCAAGAGAGCAGCCATTTTCCTTTCTTTTTATTTATTTCACATTTGGCTGAGCAGAGTAAAAGCACACCACATTTTCGTCTGACTCAGCCCCATGAGTCAGTGGTTACATTTCTGAAGTCAGGACAATACAGGCCTCTAGCTTTCCATTATAACAATCCCACAGATACTGCACAGAAGATATCACTTTGGAATCAATGGGTAACTATGTTTGTTTTATTTTTGTATGAAGCTTTTTTTTTTTTTAATTATACCTTTAAATATAAAAAGAAAAACAAGTGTTTTTCCCAGAAGGTACGTCAAATGTTGGTTCCTCAGTATTGTTTTCACAATAAAACGCTTGTGGTGGAGTGTTTTATCTTTCAGGAAGAAAAAGAGAAATGCTATTGAATTCTGTGTACTGAAGGTAATGTGATTCAAGATAATACGATGATGAAGGCATTATTACACATTCACAATCATCCCTAAAAATCGTTAGGGAGCCCAGCAGGGATAAGAGTAAAATATTTGATCATTCGTACACACAACTTTTTAACATCTATTCTCTCTCTCTTCCGTCTTACTGAGGTGGATGTTTTGACAGATTAAGCAATGGCATGATAGCATGCCTCTCCAGTTCAGAATTGCGTGTGTGTGTGTGTGCGTGCGTGCGCGCCCTAGGCTCCTTAACACAAAGCTTTAAGAGAAATAACGCTCCTACATTTTTAAATTTATTTTCCTAACATGATTCTTTTATTAATTGTATAGAGCTCTCACAGATGTTGAATCCCATCTGCTTCGTGCAATTTGGCTCTCAGCGGCGAGGTCACAATCACATGGCTGTGCCTTCAGCTTTTCTGAGCTTGATGTGAACAATGTGCGCTTTCTGCAAATAGCCTTAAATGGGCCGCTTCTACAGTAACACTCCATAAATATGCCAAAAATCTCGAACAGCAAAAAAGGAAAAAAAAATCACTTTTATACCTGTTTTTAAAATGCTTGCACAGTCATTTCTCCTTTTCTCTCCCTTCCCTTACTCTTCCCACTCTGGAAATATGCTGGAGAGCTGACAGGGTGCTAATTCACAAACAGAAAGAAAGGGCAAAAGCAAAGATGTGATTGTAAATGCCAGTGCAATGATATAATTCATGCAGTGTTTGTTGTTATCAGTGACAATTCTTAATAGTCGCATTGGGCATCGGCCAAACTCCTTGCTGATCATTGCTTTCCCTTCCTCTAGACATGCAGTGCATCTGTCCATCCGTCACTTCTTCCTAGTCTCTCAAAAAGAACCCAAGCAAAAAGAAGGGGGTTATCTGCTCTGAATAATAGTCATCAGTGCATTTTAAATGCTGAATCACACTGCTGATAAACCACTGAAGGAGGCAGGATTAAAAACTACATTTCTCTAACAGATCAAACACAGAGCACATTTTTACATATATATATAAACCCAAGGCACAAGCGGCACCTAATTAAAGTATGCTTTTCAAAAACACTAACCCATATCCACGTGTGGATATGATATTTGAGCAGAGGGCAGCAGGAAATGAAGAAGAGGGCAGAGGCTATCCAGTCTTGCACTTTTTTTCTGTCCTGAGACATTTCTGCACAATCTGATGAAGACGCTAAGCAAGGGTTGATTGACAGGGGTGCTAACCTTGTATCATCGGTCACAAACGATGTACAATGCATAAAGACAAGCTAAAGAATACGAAACGTGCAGGGCAAAGTTGCACACCAACCAGATCGGATAATCAAAGCGCCGCTCACCACACTTTTTACTGTCCAATCAAAATAACCCTTTATATGCAGCGTCGTGTAATTAGGCACATTTAGATTCAACATAATGAGTCTTTTTCCCAGCAGATACTTTGACTCATCATAATAACAAAAACCTGGGTGTTTCTGATAATAATAACAATGGCTTTGTTCTGTTGCAGTAAATTGCTTTTTTTTTAACATCTATGATTTTTCCACTGTGACATGTCCACAGTAAAGAAATGAAAATGTCTCTGTGGGAAAAAAGAGCCATAGTCACAAAAGAAGATCATGTCATCTTCCATTCTAATGAAGTTAATATAAAATCCTTTGAGGATTTATTGCATAGCGCTTATACTGTGATTGAAAAGGATATGTTTTCAGTGAAATCTCCTGGCTTCCTTGAAGACCTCCCCTGCTGACCAACCAAGAAATCTCTTCCAGACATTTCTCTTTTAGAAGATTGTCATCTTTATTTGTAAGTGAAAAGGGAACCTTGTCACTGCCAGTTAATTTTTTTTGAAATTACTAAAGAGCTATGATAGCTATAAAATGAGCTGCACTGTTCACACATCTGCATTTTCCATCTACTCTTTGATTTGCATTGGTGCTGTCTGTAATCCCTCAAATGTGACTAATGGGAAATATTAAGCACAGGTTTAGGAACAAGTGCTTTTAATTAAAATGCTGGCTCACAGAGGAGCTTGGAAAAAGGGGAGGTTTTTAAACATTTGTCACAGCACTCTTTATGTTTTTATTATTCTTGCAGTTCTCAGACCTTAAAACAAAGAAAGACTATTTTCAGTAAAAATGTCCAAAGTTAAGTAAAGTCAAGTAAATAAATGGCATTTTCTCCACTGACGCTTTAGAAAGGGCAAAAATGTAGAGGCACTGCTTCAAACTGTTCTTAAACCTGATACACTGAGCGCTAACACTTTTTTAAAATTCTGGATTTCCTTTTAACAAAACAAGGAAAGACCTTAAAACAGATGGGTGGCACAGAAAAGCGGCTCTAAAATAATACACACAAAGACTTGCTTTATTAATTCTGACAAGAAAAGAGGCTCTCCACTTAAGCCATTCTTGAACTTCTGTTAACAGTAGTCTGTTCAACCCACATCTTACGTTACTTAATCAACAGCACTTCAAGACTTTCAAAATCTCAAGGTCATAGTGACATCATGACCTTTGAAGAATATCACATAAGGACGCATTCACTATAACAACACTGATTTAAGAGCTAGCAGACAGAAACACTTGGCTTTGATGTCAAAACTCACTTCACTGCTGCTAGCAGCTCTAAAAATGAAACATAAGCCGGTAATAATCGTGGCATGGTTGTGATTCATGTGCATAAAGTGCTAATTTGATTCTATAACACTCACAAAAAAATTAAAAGGGGTTGACTTGAAAGCACAACTTTTAAAAAGCGGTTGAGTGCCATGACTATTCCCCGAGATGGAAATTTTAAAAACACTTTAGGATATATAGTCATCTGACTTCTTGCCAAGGATAGTTTAAAAGGATAGATACAACTCAGATGTGCGATGTAGCTACATCTGTATTCTTGTTTTACAAGAAGTTATCTGCTGGTGCTTGGGATGTTCTACCGATTATGCTAACTGGTTACTGTCGGCTGAACTCGCATCAGAAGCATGAAAAGAACACATAGCTGCTCTCACTCAAGCTGCTGCTGAAGCATCGACATTCCTGCCCTCATCTATGGCTATGAGCTGTGGTTAGTAACTGAAAAAATGTAACTGCAGATAGAGCAGAAATGAGCTTCCTCCGAAGGGTGTCTGGACTCTCTCTTACAGACAGGATGAGGAGTTTGGGCTTTTGGGAGGGACTCAAGAGCAGAACTCCACATCAAACTGAACCAGTCGAGGTGGTTTGGGCATCTCAGTAGGATGCCAAATGAATGAGACGTTCCAGACATATTCTACCTGGAAGGAAGCAGGGAGCAGACCCAGGAAAGGCTGGAGATATTATATCCCTCATGCCTCACTGGTTAAGCTGGAGGAAGTGGCTGGGGAGAAGGAGGTCTCAGCTTCTTTGTTTAGACGGCTGCCCCACAACCCAGACAAGCAGCAGAAAATGGATGGATGGATGGAGAGTTCATGTACTTTAGACAGTGGGGGCATTAAAATGATTTCCAAAAGAATGGCTGCTTAAACAAATATTTAATACCGATGTAATTTATTTACTTGAAAAAGTTGTAAATTGTAAATATTGTTCTGATGAAGACACCAAGAAAGACCCGTCTGAGCAGCTTCAACTGGCTTTCATAAGCCAACAGTAGAGAATAAGTCAAGTCGATTTTATTCATAAAGGTCAGAATCAACATTGTTTTGAATGGCTTTGAAATCTGTGCGCCTGCCAAATTTCCACCTATAACATATTATATGGCCAACTTTGTGGATGCACCACCACCATGTTAATGCACATGGCTTTGGAATGAGACCGTTATTATATCAGTCATTAGTAAGAGTAACATTTGGGTGTTTCTTCACACACATGTGTGTCCCACTCCCACAGGAGAGCTACTGTACTCAGCGAAAATCTTCATGCTAGTATGATCGATACAGAATACAGAGCGGATCAAACGGGTCTGATCCCGTCTTGAGCCTAATCATGGTCCAGAAGGTCTACAAAGGGGGACACAGTGTCAGAATTAGACCAGCAGCGGAGGATGGTGGCCTTTTTTGTCACGTGGTTTGATCATTACATGTGGAAGTTGGACGCACTGCTGGAAGGAAGCGAGTCAGTGTGATGTGCTCTGCTACAAATACATGCACTTTGATACATACCAACCACATAAACACTGTTGCACTCCTGTTCATGGCAGAGGTATTCCCTGATGGTGCTGGCCTCTTTCAGCAGGGTAATGGACACTGCCACACTGCAAAATAGTTCAGGAATGGATTGAGAAACATGACAAAGAGTAAAAGTTGTTGACTTAGACTCCAAATCCCCCAAATTTCAGTCCAATCAAACATCTATAGGATGTGCAGGAAAAACAAGTCTGATCCATGAAGCCCCACCTCGCTACCTAAAAGGACCTGATAAAGGATCTACAGCTCATGCATTGGTGGCTGATACAACACTTTGTTCGGAGGTCTGGAAGAGTCCCCCTGAACTATGTGGCTAGTAAGCCTACGGGGAGCAAAGCTGTTTTGGCAGCAGAAGATGGACCTATACAATATTAGTTTTAATGCTGTGTCTGACTGGTGTATAATGTGTTTTGTGATTTATTTAATTCTTTCTTTCTTCTTTAAGCAGGGGTGGCAGGCTACTTAGTTTTTACCTATCAACAGCTGTAAATCAGTTAATGGTGTTGCACATGGTTACAGTCCTATTTAGTGATTACTGTTTTTTCTATGACACAAATTCACTAAAACAATGAACTAAAGATGTCTGGATATGCAGCTTCATGCTCAAAGTTTCATGAAGCATTCAGCATTACTGCTAGGCCACATATGAAGCAGGACGCAGTGCCTTCATTAATTAATGCCTATGAAGTATGATTACAAAAAATAAATAAATATAATTACTGACCCTTTTTACATATTTTTACTCAAAATACTATTTACATGGCTAGGTAGTCATCATGTAAATGGTGCCAATTTGCTTTTTCAAAACAAACATGGGATACTGCTGCACTTTATGTGTTAGCTTTATTTTCTAACCCTACTTTGAATGCTAGGTGATACTGTAGGGTCAGGGTAAGAGAAAACAATACAGTGTCAGTTATGGAGATAATTTAGACAAACTACCGGAAGTTGGAAGCTACTAATGTGTAACATTAACAGTTGCAGCCCTGCGACTATCTAGTTTTCTTAAGCGCTTTAATCTTAAATTCTACTTGTTTTAACTTAAATACTTCAGTGTTGGCTAAGGTGTACCATTTTTCTGGCTTTTGCAGACATTTAATGGTTAACAATGATTTAGTAGGTCGGTGGTTTTCACACTCCTGTAACAGGCATACTGTCATAGCTGACTTTTAGCATCCTTTTCCCTGACTTAAAGCCCAACTCTTAACATTTCCGTAGTCTCTTTAACAACAGGACAACGTACTTGTGTTTTGAGGACGTCGTTCTGGCATCTTAATGACTGAAAACCTTCTCCGTCCACTTTTTTCATTCCTTTCCGAGCAAAAAACTACAGGTCACAGCCGGAAGTGACGATTCTCCTGAAACAAGACCGTTTAAAATGTAACTTATTCTTTACAAGAAACAAGTACACAAAAAATAAGTTACTTTTTAGGTTTGTCTTGCACTTGCTGAACCTTTAAAAAAAATTTCACTTTGAATCATCAGGGCAAAAATGTACAATTATAATTTAACTATAAACAGAAACTTATTAGCCAAATCGCTTCAGCTAACAAGAATATGAACAACTTACCACAGTTTCATGAAACGTTTCATATGCATCTATTGCATTGGACACCACTTTAAGTTTCCATGTCAAACAACGTCTGTGTTTCATAAATAGATGGTTATTTTGGTTTTTAACCTTAAAACTAAAAGTTATGTTAAAAATGACTTATTTTTAACTCGTGTTATTCAGTTAGCCATAAGGGTCTCATGGCACAAGCTTTATTCAGAGCCTTTTGCAATTCATTGAAACATCATAACCCCTGACATTGTTACAATAAAAAGTCCAATAAAGCTTTTCCTGTTCCCATCAAAGGGTCCTGCAGCTGTAAGCCTTCTAAAGTTTCACCCTCCTTTTCAGCTAACAACACCCATCCCTCAGGAATACTGTGACAATGGAGCTGCAAAGACAAAGCGCTCGTCACCCATGTAAAGTCTGTATGTGTCTGTCTGGAAAAGACATTGAAACAAACAGGTTGAAGGGCCAACCGGAGGCTCTTTCTCTCTCAAAATGCCTCCCAGACCTAGTGGTGTCTCTGACAGGCTCTCTCCTGGTGAGCTAGCCTCCATGATGAATGACCACCTTTCCACTCTTTATCGCCCCACTAAATCATGGGCTTACCATGTTTTTATGACCAATTTTTGCTGCTTTGTTTTACTTTCCTCTAGTTTTGAATGAAACTCCAAAGGCTGAGGCCTTATTATTGAATTGGTATTCATGTGGAGATTTGAGATCTAGCTTTATTAATCAAATTCACTGAGACAAATGTGTCAGACCTTGTTTGGACCCGAGTAATGCTCCACGGAGAGATGCTCTTATCTAAAGAGCATATATTTGTAGAATATTTTATTTTTTTTATTAAAGGTTTCCCTGCGTGGTGTTGTACAGCACTTCTTTATTTTATTTTCGCTGTAATTCTGGAAATGTATAAATTATTGAAATGAATTAGGTTCGAACTTGGAGTTGGTAGTAGCCCAGAGATGAGATGGGCAGGCAGACGGTCTGTCAGGACAGAGAGCCTGAAAAAAGGCTGGACAACTGAGATTGCTCTGAGTTTATGCCTGTCCAAGTTCTTATAGGCATGCTTCTGTCTTTAAGTCTGTTTTCTGTTATGAAACCCCAAAACACATTGCAAGCTTTGATATATTTATTTAATTTTGCAAAACATAAAGCTGTATAAAAATCTAATGTTATTTTAGATTGTTGTGTCAATATAATAGAAATAGTAATCCTTAACAAGGTCCTAGCCTTCCTGTATCTACTTCATATTAAAGTTTCATAGTTAGAGCTTTCTGCAAGTTTTCTGCCAGGGTTTTCTGTAGTGTTTATATCAATAAGAGCTGAGACACCATAGAATACATTTAGGTTGTCTTCTGTAACTGAAGCATCAAAACTGTGGTAATGATTGAAGTGTATAAATCTTCTTTCTTTTCTACTATGTGTAACTGGTCAAATAGTCTTATATTGTAATGCACCAGCTGATGTTACAGCTGGAATGTTAGTCGTGTGCATGATGACACTGGTTGGTGTTTAGGATCAAAGAAAGTAAATCTTGAGTAGATGTGCAACAAACATTTTGATCTTGTCCTTTTCCAAGCTTTGGCTCCTGCAAAGCGAAGCTCTGGCCAGATGTAGTGTACTCTGTCTCCCCCTAGTGGGCTTAAAAAAACTGTCTTTTCTTCTGAGTGACAAACTTTCCAATCTTAGGGGAATAACATGGCCTACACAGATGGGAGGGAAAAAATTAAAAAAATTTAATTTGTTAAACATTTAATGACCAAGAGCTGATCAAAAGTATTTTGCACATATTTTGCACATAATTTACACTATCCTGCTTATCAGTGATGGAAAGGGTAGACAATCAATATTCACAACTCATTTTTAACCCTTTTATGTTAGAAACCCACAAGCCATAGAAACCCATTCTGTAGTCCACTTATGGCTTTGGGGGTTTTATGATCAATCAATCACCTAAGCAAAGCTTGAGCGTGTGAGCCACTGCCAGGGGAGGTCTGACCCACGGCCTAGCATGACATTGAAGGAGGGAGTGCTACTCACCCAGGAAATCCCATTACACCAAAGTATGATGGATATCGGTACTGGGGAAGCTCATATGTGGTCTGACATATAATTTGTTATAATTTGTAAAAAAGTGTGTGACGATGCTCACCTTTCTCCCTGTCTTTCACATTTTTAGAATTCTGTCCCTTAACACACCCTGACTTGAATACCTGAAGTCTAAAATTACACATCGTGGTATATGTGCTCTCTTTGTATCTCAGATCATACAGAGTTTAGACTGTGAATGACTATCCTAAAGTCTTACACCACAGGTATACTTCCATCCTTTTGAATCTTACAACAAACAGAGCATCTCTGATTCTTAATCTGAGCTATATTTTCAGAAGCAACAAAAAGAGCCAATCAACATCAGTTTTTTTTTTCAAACAGGTCAATTATCTTGCTTTTAAAAGTAGCAAGTATACATCAAGCTACAGTTTGCTTTTTGCGTTTTGTTTTGTTTTCCTGAGCTGTAATGACATTTTCTGTAGCAACAGCAGTGAATGAAGAGACAACCTCGGGATTTTGCACTTTTGTACAGATAACCTGAAGATTTCAGCACTGATCAATAAGACCAAATATACAATAGTCTGCTTATGTGAAAAGGTGAACAAAAGAGGGATGTCTGTCTCTATCAAGCAAATAAAATACCGTCTATCAGTAGAAGGGAGACAAAAACAGCGATCCTCCGTAAATAAATGTCACTTGTGCCCCCTGCAATGTGGCACCGTCTTGTATTACTTACCTCAAAAATTAAAACAAAAGGTTAATCAGGCACGGCCCGTACTCTTCTCAACAGTCTCCCATTCTGTTTGTTTATGCTACATCACTCTTCAGTGGCATATTGATTGTCCAAGCTAAGAGAATACCTTTCCTAAAATCAATGAAAGACATCCCAGCATGTAGTCTTTGGATTTCTTTGTCTTTATTTGATCACATTTATCTTCCTAATAAAGCTAGATAAATAAATAATAAAAAGAAGAAAAAGAGCAAGACATTTATATTTTTAACATCTAACTAACACTGGTCTTATCTATTTGTGCTCATCACAGTGAGCCAAGTTTGTCTCTGAACTTTCCCCTAGATATGCTTTGCAGATACAGATAAGAAAAAAAGCAAACGGACAACGACCTAATTTCAGTCAATGAGAGGTCACTTGAGAGGACCATCATGGTGCAAGCTTTTCAGCACACCACAAGAATGTTACAAGTGACATTTTAAAGAAGATTAATACCTGTAGAGTGGCTCAAGAGCACAAAAACAAAAGCTTTCAAACAATAGTGCGAACGAAAAGAATTGGACCCACACACGGGAAACTTGTGAGGGATGAGAACTAAGCCGAATGCATGACCTGGAAGTTAAAATTGACACTGCTGGAGCTTTGCGTATCTCAGAAACCCTTCACAGAGTCCAGAGACCATGAAGCTTACCGGGACTATCCTTAAACTGGAGTGCACTCATGGCAGCACAGAGACTAAACTGTTAAACAACATGATGCTGGTTCCTCTACGAGCAAATAAAACAGGTATGATGAGCTTTCACCTAAATTGCTCTTGATTACAAGTATAGATCTTCAGAGTGTTGTCCACTGTCACACCAAAAGATACTGAAACTGCATAACTGAATATTAAAAAGAGATCTGCTTTGAAAATGCATCACTTTGGGAATCTAGTTTTTGTTTTTTATTAATTAGTCTACTTGGGTCCAGCTAACCTTATTTTAATACTCAAAATTATGTACAAGTATGAAATGCCACAGTTTCACAGGGTCCAAGGTCCAAGTCCATAGTCCATATCGGGCATTGTTGCATAAAAATGTTTATGTATAAGGCATAAATTATCAAAATAGTTGCAGATTACTTTTTCCATAGGTCTACATCAGTTTACATTCTGATCTAATGTCATTCTAATTAGGACTCTGTTGAGCTGAATCAGCCCCTTTCCTTGCCAATTTAAATGAAGAAGCTTCACTACTAGGCTGCTCTTTAAATCCAGATAACTGCGAGGCAAATGTATTCTAATCTCTTAATTCAATCTAGCTGATCTTTGGCCACAGAAAGCATTTCCTTGTTAAATTGAAAATCCCTAGCTGCTTCATCTGCCTAAACTAAGTGTGCAATTTACAGACATTATAGCTGGGGGCATGTAAAATATGTGCATTAGTGCAGGAATATTACACCAAGATGGCATATTTGATGGTCAGTGCTTTTAAAGCGAGACAGTCCTGCAACAATAGGGGTAAGATGCAGTTTAGAGCAACACGGTGGGAGGCTGAGTGCCCAGTGTAAAATTAGCCAGAGGAGAGTAGTGGACTTTGGTTCTTAACTGGCTTCTAAACTGCTTTAATTAAATGGGGAATTACCTTTTACTCATGGGTACAGTGTTCCTTAGGGGTCCATGCCATTCATATACAGCTGATATCATTACCTATAACCCTGCTTTTATTATCCTCACACTGTTCCAGCTATGAAGCAGTGCAAAGAGGATTCTGAGGGGTTCAAAAGTGCATAATCAGCACCTTTCTGCAAATTCATCTCTGTGTACAAGGGTATTTATTTTCACAGAGGTGAAATATGATTCATTACGTGTTTCTGTTAATGGGTTAGATGGAAGTGTAGCATAATTAGAATGCAGAGTACAGTTACAACTTAAATAGATGGTAATCAGAAGCTACAATCCTAAAATGAATCAAGGATGAGCTGATCGGAGTTGGTCAAAATATTCTACGTGACCTCATAAAATACTTTTTGGCAGAATTCAAGACTTGGTTAGCTAATTGTGACAAAAAATATCACATACATGTCTAATATAAAAAGATATTGAAATGGTGATATTTGTAACATAAGATGATAGCCAGAAACACACAACCACACTAATGCTTGTTTTCCAGACTGCTTCTTGTTTATTACACACTTACTCACCTTACACCAGCCAGTTGGATGGTGACTGTTTCATCACATGTAGCCTGCCCTCAGTCACAATTTGAGTTAAAACGCAAATGGAAACAGAAGCTCAGAGACAGGAAAAGCCTCTCCAACTTATAACACTGCTTCTCAAAAAATGCCTTAAAGGTACATTCTGCAATCCTGACTCTTGCACAATTTATATCCAAGAGGTCAAAGGTAAGGTCTGGACAGACATGGAGGTGAAATGCAACATAACAGTGTGGTAGACACAAGGTGGTTTTCAGTGTATTTTTCACTCTAATGTAATGGGGGGAAGAAAGGTCAAGGCAAAATTGTGTTTTCTTTCTTTCCAAGTAAAACATCTCTATCGGTAACTCACTTGATCAGTGTTTAGTTTAGGTAACATCATTTTTTGAATGTAGCTTTCATTCACAGATTTACATGCAACAATAATGCAATGCAGTAATAAGTGGTTTAACGTGCTTTATGCATTTAGATTCAGGTGAAAACATTTTAGTTGTAACTTACCACTGAAAACAAGATCATAACAGATCCTCTGTGTACATCACAAGTTTGTTCCTATCAAAGTAGAGGTTCTTTGAAGTATGGCCATCTTTCTGTTTGTGTTGTTTAGAAGCAGCTCAGAGATATTTATTTATTCGTTTGTGACCAGCTAAAAAGGGTCATAGAGAATCCCACTTTCTTACAGTGGACGGCTTTTCAAACGTTTCCTTGCAGGCATATTATCTGAAAGTTTTCTGCTGTCCCATAGGTTCAGTAGTGTCAGCATCCTCCTCATCCCTGTCAGGGGCCGATGGCGCGAAGACTCAATGCTTCATATGTGCAGACAGAGCCACAGGTAAACATTACGGTGCACCCAGTTGCGATGGCTGCAAGGGCTTCTTCAGGAGGAGCATTCGCAACAACCACACTTACAGCTGTAGGTGAGTACTATCGTAGGGCCAGCTGATTGCTGTACAAAGCATAACAATTTTTCTATACCTAAAACAAATCACCAAAATATTAAAATGAAGTCTTTGGTTTAATGGTTTAACATACTTTGAGCTATAACATTTATATTCAGAAAGTACATTACTAGCAAATTCAAAAAAATTAATAATGGAGCCTTACTTGACCTCTGCTGCTCACTTTAAAGCTGCAGATTAACCATTCAGTGCAACATTAGCGGCGTAAATTCTCTGAAACTCTGACTGAACTGTTTGTGCTTGAGATGAAGCTCTTATACATTACGATGCATTCGTTTCAGGTTCGACAGGCAATGCATTGTGGACAAAGACAAAAGGAACCAGTGCCGCTACTGCAGACTACGAAAGTGTTTCAAGGCCGGAATGAGAAAGGAAGGTTAGAGTTAAGACTTTCTTTTTTGTGTAATACAACTTTCTTTTAGTCTTTAATTTGAAAAAAAGAAATGTACTTAGCTATAACAACCTACATAAAAGGTTCAGCTATACCGTATTGAGAATATTCAGGACCTCACATTTTGCTCTGTATTTTTACATTTAAACCTGTCTGCTTCAATGAAAAATAAAACAATCAATATCACTTCGTCAAAAAAAGCGGAAAAAAAATCTTTCTTGAGAAACAGTGAACGTGTCAGTGTCAATTTCCAGGTGTGTTTACGTGGACTGAGTCTATCGTTGGCTTTATCTTTTATCGACTCCTACTGAGAAGCAAGGAGAAAGCGATGCAATCAAAGGGGCCTCGTTTCACATGAATAATTAACACAGCTGAGCACGGCCAAATATTTGCTCTCCATTTTTCTGGACAGCAGTTGCTCACAACCCTTTGAAGTCACGGCCAGCGGTGTGCTTTTAAACGTGTATTTCATTAATTTGCCTGATTTGCATAACATGTTCTAATAACACTTTCAAGTACAGCTGTTGTGGGAACGGATAAGTAAAATATTGAACAAGTCTCCAGTATCGTGTTATTTTGTACTTGACCTCCGAGTAAGCCGTGTAACTGTTTACTCCAAAACTAAACTGAATTTATGTTCCACAGAAGGCTCATTTGTGACATTGTCATGCAGCACCATGTCAGTGAAGTACACAGGGACCCTGCTGGTGCCGCTGCTGCTCCTTTTCCTCCTTTAGTTTGATTAATGTGCTCCAGATTGGTTGCTGAGAGGACACCTCTGATGACTGATTACTCTGACACTTGGTTGTGTTGTCTGACTTTGTAGAGCCATTTTAGAATTAGTCTGAGGCCATCCAGATTGCCGTGTTTCTAATGACACTTGCGGATGGGTCAACAACATGTGATGACATCTTCCCTTCAAAATATAATCTTAATCAGCGAGCGCCCAAGCCTCCACATCAACTGTTACTGTCAGTAGCAAATGTAAGAAGCTGTCAAAAACAAAATGTCACATTAAAGCACATCAAACCGAAGAAAGTCTACACGGCTGGATTAAAATATTAACGTCACCAGGTTTACGTTTAGATGTACTACATACTTCTTATTGGTTCCCCATACTTCCTCTTCTGCAACTTTATACTTACCAGTGATAAACCTTGAGTAGGATGTTGCCAGCATTATATGAAACATAATTGTGCACCCATTCGTATCACATTTCATCATCCT
This sequence comes from Neolamprologus brichardi, assembly GCF_056152115.1. Lineage (NCBI taxonomy): Eukaryota > Metazoa > Chordata > Actinopteri > Cichliformes > Cichlidae > Neolamprologus > Neolamprologus brichardi. The sequence continues at coordinate 18,864,961 of NC_142104.1, read as the reverse complement.
CTCAGTTATTTCATATTAAGGAATGTAACATTTACTCACTCGATACTCCTTTAAATCCACTTAAATATGCAAACAGAAGGAAACTTAAAGAGACTCCCGGAGAATTTTATTTTTATCCAATTTGTGCCACATTTCCTGAGTATGCAGCATTTGGCGTGGCTAATATAGCCACAAACAGCAGCTTCAGTGTCACGGGGGATAGAGGGACTCTGTTGAGATGAAGAGTAGGGCATTTCTTTCGGGATGTATTTGCTGAGGAGGCGAGTAAAAAAAAAACAGTCAAGTGCAGGACTAATGTGCGGAGATGCCAAGAAGCTTGCCTGATGGTTCTTTCCTCTCTTTAATGTCCAGCTGTTCAGAATGAGAGAGACTGCATCAACAGTCAGAGAGCCAAGGAGCAGACAGTGGGCACTTTGTCCATCAGTGTGCTGCTGCAGGCAGAGACCACTGTTCAGCAGGTAACACGCTACTGGTCTTAGATGTTTGGCAGAAATTAATCCTTTTTTAATGTGTATACCAGTTTTTTTTTAAAAAAATCATTTTAGAAATGATTTAAATAAAGCTAAGAGATGGAAAATTCTAAGGTTACATGATTTAAATGAATTAATTTTGGTTCGCAGTAAGCCAAAAAGTTAACTGAATTTAACAGAAAAGGAAAATAGTTTTGATCCTTAAGTATTAAAGATTAATCTGAAGTCAAATAAATGCAAGACCGCAAAAAGATGTTAGAGCACACAGCTACTGAACAAAGTGATTCTTCTTAACTGCCCTGCACTTATGAACCGTCTTTTAACCTTACAGCAGTTACAGAAAGCATTTCTTTGAAGGACTGTTTGGGTGCATCTCATGATTAGAGGGCAGCCACTAACACTTGAGCCACAGGAGCCCACTCATGTGCATTTGCATGATATTTGAGCCGATGTGCTGTTTTTAAAACAGCAGTTATCTAAATTCAAGTCTGTTATAATTGTTACACTTTAAATGGAGACTAATATCCAAATTGGATGAAGTGTGCAGAAAAGAGTGTTGTCCATAACACTTCTTATACCTGTAATTTGTTAAGTGCTATGCAACAAACTGTGTTGACACAATGACTAATATGAAGAAGTAATGTGATGTTACAAAGCATTGGTGTGCTTTAGCATTTGTTATCAGGCAGTCTTCAAGCAGGTTTTAAGTAGCACAATGTCACGTCAGACAGTGTCTCTTAGAGTGATTTCTCTTGTTGTACATGTAAGAAAATAGAACTTGGCATTGTCTGATTTCACATAGTATAGTAAGGAACTCAGTAGGACACCATGTAAGACTGCAAGTGTTTGTTATCAGGGTTTACTGCAGCATAGAGAGACGATTGGTACACTAATTACAGCAATGCAGGAATTTTGAAATGGATTGTTATGTGGTCCAACTGATCCATTAAAAAAAAAAAGCATGTTTGCGGTTTATCTTCTTAATCGCGCACATACACTAAGGTTTACGTCCATGGTACTGTGTTTACTGTGAATTCAGATTATACTTTGTTTCTTTCAGTTCCCAGCACTTCTCTCTCCTAGGAGCCATGACATCACCACCAAGAAGACAGCAGGTGTGGGAGAGGTGTTCGAGTCCATGAAGCAGCAACTCCTCCTGCTGGTGGAATGGGCTAAACACATCCCAGAGTTTTGTAGCCTTCCAATAGATGACAGGGTACAAAGAGGATTGAACCTTTTATACTAAACAGCTAAGATATATCTGTCCATGCCAAGTTTGACTCTTTATATTATGTGAAACCCGTGTATGTGTGCTTGCAGGTAACCCTTCTACGAACCCACTCTGCAGAACATCTTATCTTAGGGGCAGCAAGACGCTCACTGCCTTACAATAATGTCATTCTTCTAGGTAGGACAGATGTGTTCTCTGTAGTATTTTGTGCATTGTAGCCTGAACTTCACACGTAAACTTCCTGGACATGAATGAATATCTTTTTCTTAATTGACTAGGTAATGACTTTGTGATTCCACCGAGAGGTGCAGAAGTAGAGATATCCAGAGTGGCATTCAGAATTCAAGAGGAGCTGGTCAAACCTCTCAGAGAGCTGGTCATCACAGACAAAGAGTTTGCTTGCCTCCGGACGATTGTCTTCTTTGCCCCAGGTTAGTTCAGTCAGCATGTGAGAAGGTGAATGAGGTTGATTTCTGTTTGCCCTTTTCTATTGCACTGAAAAAAGGCAGATTTTTTTATGTTCTCTCTTGGTTTACTGTTCTTGCCAATTTCAGCTATAGTTTAGTCTGAGCGGCCTGAGTTCAGTATGTTTCAGAGAGATTTTCTAATATCAGGATGTGGTGGCATTCTTGGCAGTCAGGCAGAGAGGCTGCCTGCTTAACTTCATTCCCCATTTACCTGTTGTGGTAGGGATAGACCAAAGGGTCTGAACTGGCAAACATATTCATCTCTGTCCAAGACAGAGATGAATATAATCAGTCATATTCTAGGTTTGATTTCAATTTTATCCACATATAGTTCATTCAACCCTTTGCTTATTTTTTCATTTGCACTTGAAACTATTTTTTAACACTCCCATCACACCTTTCCCCTAATTATACAAAATTAGCCTTGTATAAGTAATTACATCTGTTAAATAGATAACATTCAACTGGAGAAAAAGTTTGTGAATTTGCTATATTTCTGGATAATTATTACCGTAAAACGTCAACAGACTCTCACACAAGTCCAACTAGCTTCAACTGCTATTGGGTTTCAGCACTTGAACACCATCCTGACGTTTGTTGTCTTTCTGCACCACCTACTGTGGGTGTAGATTCAGTCCACAGATAGATATTTCCTGTAAAAAAGTGATTGCATAACTTGGAATTCATTGCTGCATTAATTAAGGAGAGCTGTGCTGGCCCAGACATTGAAAGGCAGGCCTAATCAACAATGCTTTATAGATGGGATGGGTCTGTTTTTTCTTGCTTCAAACAGAATATTTCGTATTTAGACTAAAAATTCATATTTTACATAATCTATCTACAAAACATTATTCTAACAGGATTCTGGTTTGTCTTCGTGATGATCAGTTGGGCAGTTCTTATTCAGTGAATTTCATTCTGTGAGGATTGTTGATATTATTTTTATTATTGTCTTATTATTTCTTTTCTTCTTTCATTTACACTTTAAACTTATGGTTACCCATGCTTAGATTAAATTTGACCAAAGTGCATTTATTTAAGTGGTTCCCTTATACAATATTATATTTACGTAAGACTTTCTTACCTTATGTAATGCAGACTGTTCGGGACTGAAGAGTCCTCAGGTGGTTCGACATCTCCGTTTCCAGGCCCATCTTCTCTTAGAAGAAGCAACATGTGAGCAGCGAGGAAGGTTTGGGGAACTCCTGCTGATCCTGCCTCCCCTGCAGAGTGTGGCCTGGCAGATGGTTGAGACTCTTCACTTAGCACAGCTGCTTGGCGAGGCCAAAATGGACAGCCTGCTGCAGGAAATGTTGCTAGGGGAGGGAACTGAAACGGGACAAGGAGTCTGTACAGGTATAACAATCTGCTGCTGTGTTTAGTTAAAGGAAATGTACAAGAAGTCTAAAGTGAGCTTCAACTGACATCAAACTTGAAGCTGAGTCATTTCCAATACGCAGCAGTATATATTTACACTAACTTTGCTATTTTGTATTTTCAGTGTTTATTTTCTGTCACTCTTACTGTGTGCTTCAGTTTGTCCTGTGCCTGCAGGAAATGACCCTACTCAAGACCAGCAGAATGACCTGAATGCTTCACCTGCAACCTTCCCATCTGTGATCTGTCATGCTTCAATGGGTGAGTATTGACTGATCAAACCCTCACTGCTAATTTAACAGCTTATTTGAGAAACTTTGCTTTTGAAGCTATAGCTTTTTAGTAACAACGTAGCAGATCTTCCTACTTTTAGCGGTTTTACGACATCAGAAAAAGAAGCGTATTTACATCAGCATTTAATGGGTAACACCTGAAGCTGAAACGGAAAATAACTGATATGCACTGAATCCTCGTGTGCCATTAAATTTGTGTATCTCACACAGCTCCTACAAGTGGCTTCCTTGCTGCCCACATAGACTGGCACTGAGGTGTACAGACATGGAGAGTCTGCCAGCGTGCCCACAACATACCGAAGGCACCTGTCCACACCAAGAAACCCCGTGAAAAACAACTTAACTGAGGAAACCGGGAAATGCTACAAGTTCAAACCAGCAAACATACTAATACTCACACTCAGCTGCATACATACATAAGCTACATACATGCAATTATGAATCACTACTGAGAAAATAATGTTATTGTTATCTGAGAAACAACAAAAAATAAAAAGTTTATATTTTATACAGGAACTCGTGAAAAATTGGAATAATGACATGCAACACTTTCTAATGATGAGTGCAAAAGAAAGCTAAGGCACACACTACAGTAAGTAACAAATTATAGCATAATACGTAGAAAGCTGAAATGCAAAATCCATCATCTGTCAGCAGAGGGCACAAAAAGCCAGTGCTTGAACATATTAGTTGGAGCTGTGGGGCTATTGTTTTATCCCAAATGAAAGCCTTGACTAATGGTGTCAACAATTTGCTGCGGAAATAATTAAAGGAGTGTAAAAAAAAAAAGAATATTTTAAATAAAAACAGTTATCACCATCAACCAGATACCTGCTGTACCTGTTCCTGAAAGAATTCACTTAGATGAGCAGTGAAGGTTGTTATTAGAAAGGTTTGATGTGATGAGTGATGAGGGCTCAACAGCACTGAAGCTTAGAGGCTCAGCAGTAAAACTCAGTGGCAAAATTATGGTCTGCAACCCGTTTCTTCTTTCTTGCTACCCTCATTGTTTTGTTACCTTCATCCCCACAAAGAAATCCATCCTTTCCTCTACCATGGAGGCATGGACAGCAATACTCACAGCAGTATGTATAATCTAAACATATTATTGACTGTTAGTTCCTTTGTCCTGAATATCTACCACATGTGCTTTCCTAAAAACTAAATACTTAGATGTTGTCTTTTAAGACAACATCAGGTCGGTGACATATTAGCATACTCTTAACTAGTGGAAGAATCATCAGTTTTGGAAGAAGTATATAAAACAATATGTAACTTTAATGTGGTTTGGTGTAATTCGAGAAAAAGAATTGCTTCTTCAGCAAAGACCCTGGAAATTTTCTGGAAGTTTCTATTTCCTTTACAGCAAATGCAGAACAGTGTTTGGCACAGAAAGTATGCCCCAACCACATGTTTGACGCAGAAGAAAAAGAATAAATACACTAAAAGAACTGTATATTTACAATTTTAAAAAAGACCTTTTTCTAACGTTTCTAACTTAAATAAATACATTTTCCTGCTTATTTTAATGGTAGAGCACAGAAAATTAAAGGAAACGTGCCAAAATCACGTTCTGTCTGCAGAAAGACCTTTTTTGATGGCTGAATCAATAGATAGTGCAGTTGACTCTTTCTCTATTGCCCTGAAAAAAACAACAAACAAAATGATTGTCCGGCAACTTTCCTCAAACTTTTCCTGAAGTTAAAAAAAATAATAATTGGAAACAACATGTAGTGATTACAAAATCTGAGGTTTCAAATTTATCTGTGTTGACCTACATTCACCAATCAGCACGTGTGGGAGAATTGAGAAACAGTTTTATCATGAATGGGAGGATTTTTGGAAACAAAAAGATGAGTGGAAAAATCTCCAAATGGGCATTTTTTCTGAAAAACTTTCTGTGCAACAACACAACTCTTAAGTCAGACTCAGGTACTTTTAATGACATACGGTGCCAGCAGGACTGCTTCACTGAATATAGTCTAAATAAACTTGAGTTTCCCAAACAGACTCTGTCACAGTGTTCATCTTTGAAGGGTTCAGGTTAGGGACTGTAATTACGCAATCATATCTATTTGAACTGACAAATAATTAGAAGTGGATTGTTCATTTTTCACATACTCGCCCAGCACTGACTCTCACAGCCAATCAAACAGTTAATTAGGCTTTTAAACGGGAACACAAGATAGCTGCCAAATTGGGGTCCTTGTCATACTCGGGTTTCATTGTCACTGTAAAAAGGTAAGCAGTGACACTGCTGTGATGTCTTTTTACTTCCCAAGGCCCTGCTGTGAGGCAGTCTATTGATCTGTCAAGCTCAGCAGAGAGCGAAGTGATGCTGAAGTGTTAAAAGCTGAATACTTGCTCTCAGTTGTCAGTGTCATCCCTTACATTCACAGTGGAGGGAGTCCAGAGGCAGGGCTTTTTTTTTGTCTCTGCTAAATGTTCTTTTAAAAACAATATTTAACCTATTTAGTTTCTACATCAAAGATCAGCTGTCTGCTTTTCATGTAGGAGAGTCACAAATTTGTTGGAGCTTCTTGAATTTCTGCTGTACAAATATTGTCCTGTGTTGAATCGCGCTCTTAAAGGGCATAAAGGGCTTAATTATGACACAGTAATATTTGGTTGTGCCAGGAATTCAGAAAAAAGAAGGGAAACGATAATATCATCAAACCAAGACATGTTAACAATCATACCTTCAGCAATGCAAGTTCTAAAGTTTTTATTGAAACCACACGAATTTCCAAAATTTGATGACCTGTACCATTTGGAACAAAAGAATAGTATACAGAGTTAAGTAAGTAAAAGTAAGTTAAATTCGGATTTGTGAAAAAAAATAAAAGAAAGACTGAGAAACTCTTGTGGTAAACCCCATAGTTTAAAGACAAACACATGATTACAGATTGTTAGTATTCTAAAAAAGTTTCAAACTCCACAGATTAATGCTAAATCTCCACCTCATGGTTGACATCCTTTGAGAATAACAGTACTAAAGTAGCATTGATTTTCTGGAGGAACTCTGCATAATGTCCAAGTGGTGGAGTATGTGCAAAAGAAGAAACCATTAAAATTTGATGTGGATACTATGCATCTTTTTAAAAATAAAAATAAAAAACATCTGAAAATACGGCATTCGTTTTATTGAAAGATATACTCATTTCTGTATTACAGGAGTTATATTTTGATTAGTCAATGAAAAGAACAGCTCATGGTGAAAAAAAAAAATCTGCAACTGAAAGGCCTTGTTTTACCCAATCTTGTAAAGTTGCTAAATGTTGGTCTACATAACAGTTTTGGGTTCTATCGCTAAGAGACCAAGAAAACATAAAAGAGACGAAACAGAAATAGTGGATCAGCCGCTGTATTACTTAAAACACTAAGTACATACTTGACCAATTGCGGGTAGCAACACTTTTTTGATAAAGCTTATAGTTAAGACTAGATCAGTTGACCCTGAACAAACCCTTAATATTGCTGCACTAGTCTCTAAGTGCTGCAAGATTTCATGTATTATACTGTGATGCACTGCGCACTTCTCCTCCACTCACCTCCTTTCACTCTCTACATGTTTACATAGCTCTGCAGAATGTTGACTGTCTGTGCTCTTTCTTTCCTCGTGTCTTTCTTCTTTTCTCTTTTCCCCTCACCCCTCAGCTGGTCATGGCAGATGGTTGCCTTGCCCTGATCCAGGTCCTACTGGAGTGTTTCCTTCTGTTAAAAGGGAGTTTTTCCTTCCCACCATAGTAAAGTGCTTGCTCATAAAAGATAATTTAATCGTTGGGATTTTCTCCCAAACACTGTAAAGTACATCCATTACACTAAAGTGACTGTTGGTTTGATCTGTTGGCCAGTGAGTTTCAGACCTGCTGCCGCTTATACCCTGAAGATCACTTGTGCAATTTTCCATTTAGCTCCCATACTCTCCATCTTACTAACTTCAAACAACTAAAAAAAAAAATCACCTTAACTTAAATAAAACCTACACTATCATTGCCTTACATTTCTATTTCTGTCTTGTACTGAAGTGTGCATTTGCCACTATTTCTAGTCATTTGCCATTATTATATACTACCATTATGGATAACAGATAACTCTTTGCTACCAATAGTATTGCTTTTGCATCACAGGTGGGAGAATTTCTACGTATACATCCAAAAATAAACACGTCTGTTTCCCATTAAGGCAAAGCTGCATGTGTCTTTCGATCCAGACCAGTGGGTCCACCTCCCAGATGTTTTTTCTGCCCCCCTCAGGTAGGATGAACAGACAGCAGTCTTCTTTGTATTATGTGTTTGAAGCTGTTCAACCTAAATATAGCTGTACAGACAGCTGCTCTTGCTTTAATTTCAATCAGGGATCCTGAAGGAACAGGTAGAACTGAATGTTCACTTAAATTATTCTGTTGTTCAAAACCAACCAACCAACCAAAAAAAACAAAAACATTCTTGCTTTGAAATAAAAGTGATTCCTGCTGCGTCCTTCTTGAAGGGAAAATGTTGTATTTTTTTGTTTGTTTGTTTGTTTTTTAACCCTTCTTTCTTTAAATTAAATCCAAACGAAACAAAGGTTCATCCATCCCTGGAATGTAGCACTTATTGTTTTCAGGATTGTATAGATAACCAATGAAGAAAAAAAAGGATCTGGTCTGTTTTTAATACTCTTACAAAGTTATATAACTGTACTCTACTGCCCAGTAAACTTTAGATTATTTAACTAATGGAGACAGACAAAAATTGCAGTGTCACCATAAATCCAGAGTTTAACAGTGTGCCCGTCTTTGATCAGTTGTTTAAGTATAACTATAAATAGAATGGATTCTTCCTAATGCTGCACAAAGTCTGTGCTTAGTGTATTTTGGAAAAGAAAAATGTCCTCAAATCCACCTTATCTATATCATATATGAGTCACGGCTCTGTGTTGAATGTATAATTTTCACAAGGTTCTTAAAAATGACGAAGAAGGTTTACTGGTCCAAAATTCACAATAATAGAAAGGAAGGAAACATGACTGCTGGCACCACAGTACAATGGATTTAAAGATTGCCCAAAAAACGTGTTTGTTCTGTAGAAGTTATGGAACACAGGCCACGGCATGCTTTCTCTGAAACATTGATGATTTATGTAGTTTTGATAACCCGAGAAAAGGTCACTTTAAAAAACCACTCACAGCAAAGGCCCAGATCCACGGACTTCTAGATTTCCCCTCCAGGCTAAAAACTTGAAAACAGCCACACAGATGGAAGTCTCATAGTCCTGAGCAACTGAGAAAATCATTCATCTACACAAAGGCGTTATACAAAAACTCAGTGTATCTGCTATTTATTAGACAATATAGATCATCAGAGGCCAATGGACAAAAAGACAAACCAATAAAATTGGCCTTTCCCACTTACATATAAGAATTTCAAGATTGTTATAGCACTTTTATCTAGTTTTCTCATGTGAAACAGTGCGTGTAAAACACTCTTTTTCTCTTTTATACCGATTGTAAAAGACTTGCTTTGAAATAGGTGCTATAAACATACCCAGTCTGTCTAATGACCTAACCTTACCTAAATAAAATGTGAACATACTACATACCTAAAATGTAGAACAACAACTACAGAACTCATAAATAGCCATGTTTAAACCCTTACAGGGAATTATTAATTCTATCATGAATACACGACAAACTACAGAAACAAAAGGTGAACTCTGTTGTGTTTATACCCAGTTAATTACAACATATTACACTGATATTCCTGTTCAAACTTATGAGGCACAGTACTTGCAGAAGGCAGCACTTACTTGTGTTGCCTTTGAGCCCTGAATGAATGCTTGTTTAGCACATTTTCAGTATAAACTGGCTGCTACTTCTGTGTTGACCTGCTTGGTTTGTTTGGCCAGGGGAATTCTGGGCAAACGAGTTCAGACGGCGAGGGGTGACGTGGGGACGCAGTAACAGCTGTGTTTGCTAGGACAAGGCAGGGACATGTGTTTGGTTTCTCCTCTGTGTACCTCCCAAGAGCTCCACAATGCTGAAGTTTGGCCACTTGACTAAAATGCACATCCAAATTAGGGCAATCCACATAGTACACACAAAAATACAAAGAGAAAGACTTGCGATGGAGTAAAAAAAAATAAAAGTTGAAAGCTGAGTGAGAAGCAACACGACTGGCTGTTGGCCACTGTGATGTAGGCAATCCTTGAAATCCCCTGCTTACACAGTAAGAACCAAAACTGCCACATAGGCTCATAATTTGGGTTTTTCCACTGTGAAGAAGGACACAGAAGACGCACGTCTGATCGTCCACGTGTTCTTTGTTGAGTAATGTCTTCCATGGTGTGCATTAGTTTCCAGTAATCAGTGTATCATGTACACGTACTTATATCTTGGTTTAAGAATCTGGTTACTGACAGGTGATGTCTTGAAAGTCAGATGTGACACATCAATGATTCAAATTTTTATGGTTATGTACTGACTCAAGAACAGCTATGTTCTCGGGAAGAAAGCACAGCCATGTTTTGGTTTTCTTGTCTTCATACCTTCCCAGAGCACTACAGCGAGAGAGAGACAGTGGGAGAGCACTAAAGTTGTGCAACAGACTTGCGCATTTGTGATGCATTTAGTAACCCCTCTCAGGCTGGGTTTTTCAAGTGCAAAGAAGCAAGTGCAACATGTGCAAAAAATTAATAAAACAATTGCAAAGTGTGTGTGTGTGTGTGTGTGTGTGTGTGTGTGTGTGTGTGTGTGTGTGTGTGCGTGTGTGTGTGTGTGTGTGTGTCTTCAATTATAACTTAAAATGTTTTTATTAATGTGTGCTCAAATACGGGACTTTGCAGGAGTGCTGGACTTTTTTTCAATTTCTTAACAATCTAATAGTCCGACAATTTTTGATGCTTCTGTCCCAAACTACAGATCCTGGTTAATTTTGATGGTAAGAACAACCGGTGAAGATTTCAGGCTTTTATCCTAATATCCTGTGAGATATTAATGTTCAAACATTGCTGCAAAAAGTGACCATTTTTCAAAAAAATATATATATTGAAAAGTAGTTGATATATGAAGTATATGACTTCTTTAAGTTGCTTGAAGACGTTTCACCTCTCATCCGAGAAGCTTCTTCAGTTCTAAGGTCAAATTCAGTTCTAACGCCCACTCACATCCTGGGCCATCTGACCTCAGGAATTCGCATGATAAGGTGGGGCCAGGTTTCACAATGAGCTCACCCGAAACCCTGGCTGATTGGGACCCACACCCAGTTTCACACCTTGGCTCAGGCGATTAGAGGATCATCAGGGGGTCCTTTTGGCCCTCTGTGGGGGGGGATACTCCCACTAGGTTTATATCTGGGACTCTCCACCATTTGACCTTAGAACTGAAGAAGCTTCTCGGATGAGAGGTGAAACGTCTTCAAGCAACTTAAAGAAGTCCAGACGCTTTTCTTTGCAAGCTCCGTTGATATATGAAGCTAAAATTTCACAGCACATATTATATATGTTCAAACACTGCGCTGTAAACATTGTAACAAAATCGGAGATAGGAAGTGTTCTGAAAATTGGCTGATTTGAGATGGAATTACCCTGTTAGGATCTATTAGTGAGCCATTCATGTGTTATTTATGCGTCTAGACTTTATGATGCTTTATGTGATGCAATTCACATACGGGATCCAGCAACTTCACTGCTTGTTTGCCTGCATGATGTCTGTTCTCCATCTGTATGCCTGATGACTTTAATCCTCTTTCTGTCATAACTGACTTTCAAAACACCACTGCCATTGACCAGATTGGAAGCCTTCTTAATCCAAGACATAAATTTACATGATACACTCATTTGTTGGAGCTAATGCACATTCTGAAAGACATTACAATAAGTACTAAAAGACAGATCTTCAGAAATGCGTTCGTTTATACAGTTAAAATGTTGGGCAGTAATAAATTAAGGCAAACGATTAAAGTTTCTGTGAAAGTTTCTTTGACTTCCTGTAGCAAATATCCTGCAATAACCTTTATATCTAGTTCACCTCTGATACCTCTTTCCCTAAACAAATATGCACAGTGTAAAACTTGATTCCACGACCTGCCTCCTTTCAGCCTGAAGCCAGCCTGAGATTTACCAATGATTTTTGGACACATAACAAGGAAAATAGAAGAAAAGCAAGACTTTATAAACTGCAGCTCACTTCGTCTCAGTCCTCTCTGGCACTTTTTCTGAACTCAGAGCAACATCTGGCTCAAACCTGGAACCACGTGTCTGAGCTTTTAAAAGACAGCAGGTTTTCTGGCGATATAAATAATACAAAATGAGCTCAACTCGAGATTTATCTGTTTGCGCTACTTTTGTGAAAGTGTTAATATTGTAAGATTCAGTTACCTGGTAAATATTAACATCACAAATGGGGAAAGTGCACTTTCTGGTACATAATGTACCACATAAGGAAGAAAAGGACATTTTGTCTTGTGTGGAATTTCCACAAAACCAAGTGTTTTGTAAGATGTATGTTTCCATGTGGCTCTCAAGCTGGGGACCATCCAACAGCTTAAGCTGTCAGAAGAGTCATCATCTGTGTCTTCTGTTCGAACACATTTTATTGTCGTGCGGTGAAATCATATTTCTTTAACGACTGCTCTGCTTAGATTGGGCGTATATTATTATTCCGTTTTCATTTTGTTTTGAATTCAGGCCAGTGTTTCGACTGACTTTCGGAACAATTTGTTTTTATATTTTTTTGAAAAGGCAGTAGCGCCCGTGCTATAAAAGGGACTTCAAAATAAAACAGAAGCAGCATTGGTAGTCTTTTACAATTCAAATTAAGTCATCTAAAAGAATACAGCGTAAAATTATTATAGTATTTTAAGCAGAAATTCATAATTAAGCACTGAGGAAGCAAAAAAGCAACCTGTTATGAAACCGTTTTTATTGTCTACTTTACATAATACACTTAGGAGAAAGGGTGGGTGGGGGTTGGACTGCGATACAACACATCTACAACTCCACGAGAGTTGCTAGATGTAAATAAAAGCTATGTGTGTTTTCCTGGAATTAAGTACAGCTGTGTGGCAATGGAAAGGAAAATGCACGAAGACGATGAGAAACACTGAATAACACAGACTAAGTGGGACAACGTAAGCAGAAAAATGTGTTTGTCATCTGTGTCTCAAATTAGCATGTGTGTGGCTAAAATGCTTGTTTTGGGGGTGTTTTTTAATTAGTTTTCCACAGTTTTAACTATTTATCTCTGGTACATTTAGTGCCAAGGGTTGATATGAATAACAAGACAAAGCTAAAAACCTGTTAGTAACTAACAGACTAGTTAGTAAAAGTGTGCAGAAAATTAAGCACACATGTTACTCAGAAACAGAGGTGTGCTATAAATTAGAAGTACCCAAAAGGTTTGTTTCCTTTTCAAACTAACATCCAGCGTAATGGTTACCTAAGAGGATTTGAGATTAAACAAGTTGAAAAAGAAAACTTTTTGAGCTCCCAGATGACATGACTCATTTCTACCAAGGCCATTTTGGACAATGATTTAAATCTGGAGAAATCCTTTGGAATTCGGAGCAAAATATAGTCCAAAACTACAAACATGAACATTTTTGACCAGTATGCTCCAGCAGGAAGCAGCATCCTAGAGTGACATCCTAGATAAAAGTATTTGTTTCAATTCAATTCAGTATTACTTATATAACGCCAAATCACAACAACTGTTTTAAATATGAAGCCCACAGAGGTGTCAGTACGAGTGAGGGAGGCCATCATTAGTCTAAATAAATGAATCAATAAATCGACCTGAAAGACAGCGAAAACTTTGGAAGTGTCCAAAAATCTGATTTTTTGGAGAAAAAGACAGAAGACTGAGCTGAAGAGCACGACGAGAGCATTTTTTATTTTTTTGCGTGGTTAACAAAAACAATTTCACAACATTTAAACAATCACAAGGAGGTCGGCATAACAAAGTCTACAATCACAGGAAGCTTTCATTACTGTAAATACAGAAGGTTTACATGAAGGTGCAAAACACTCGAAAACAAGGCCAAATTAGACTTTGCCAGAAAACATCTAAGAGCCTGCACGGTTCTTTGGACAGATGGAACCAATATTAACTTGTACCAGAATGATGGGAGGAGAAAAGTATGGAGAAGTACAGAACGAGCTCATGATCTGAAGCATGCCTCGTGTCAAACATGCGCATGTTTGGTTGGCAGTGGAACATCATAACTAGTCTTTATGGAAGCAGCAGGATGAACTGGGAAGTGTACAGGGCTGTGCCTCTGAAAATAGGAGACTGTGTATAAAAATGTCTGTAATTTCTAAAATGTTCATGCAGAATTTTTATAAAATCATTTGAATTAAAGCTGAAAGTCTTTAATTCAAGTGATTCAAAGTACAGAGGGAAAATTAGAAAACATTCTATGTTGTCCAGTAAATTATAGTAGTAAACTGCAAGAGGCAGAGACTGGACTTCCTCCAGAGTCGGGGCATTGATGGTGGTAGAACAAAACTGAGGAGATGGCTTATAGAAGCTTTGAAAACATGTAACTTAAAGAGGAGCGGCTCAAAGAACAGGAGCAGATAAATTATGGGACAATAACAGCCATACTAAAAACAGAAAGAAATGTATCTGACAGTGTTTGAAAATTAGATGAAGAACAGCAAGCATGGCCTATATTTCCACATTGTTTATAAACTCTTATCACTGTGACTACAGTCTCGTGAGGCTTCTGGTCATCATCTTTAAGGACATACCCACTTTCTTCTGGGCAGTGGTGTCCAAGTGCAACAAACATACTCTGCAGCTGGGGATTAATTATTTCTCGTCCTTCAGATTTCTCAGCCCGCCAACTTTTTCAATTCTTTTTTAATTATTGTTTTTCGTGTGTTTGTATTTTTTTAATTTACGCCATCACTGCCCTAAAGTTCACGTCTACCCCCAGAATCAGGAGAACTACTTCTTTTCCTACATGATTCACTGAATCTAGAAAGCAAAAACTGCACATAGAGGAATCATCATAACCTCAACCCTGAAATATTTTCCATATAAGAAATAGAACCAGTGTTTGTTATGCATTCAGCTTAATGTTTTTGTTTGTTTGTTTGTTAGTTATAATTAATTCACATAGACATAGACTTAAGTGAATTTTGTGTTTTGAGAAACAAAATATGCAGCATAAACCTCCCCAAAGATGCAAGTCAAGAATTCCAGCAAAGCACCTCAGCTCACGCTTATCAAATCAATGAAGCTGATGTGAATTGTCAGGATTGTGTTGCATTTTCATCAACAGATTTTTCTCCTTTTAATGCTTTTCACTCACTGCAAACAGTACTGTTCCACTTTGACCAACAGTCCCAAAATACAACTCCTGGCTTTGGAATTTTTTAGTAAGTTCATTCCCAAAACCCCACTATCTCCCTACGTATGGTTGTCTCAACACTAGGGGTGCAACGATACTCGTATCGATATTGAACCGTTCGATACAGTGCTTTCGGTTCGGTACGCATATGTATGAACAATACAAATTTTTTAATTTATTTTATCAACTTTCCTTCGGATGATGCTGTCTGTGTTGAGCGCTCAGTGGATCTGCGTTCGACAGTCCAGCCTAGGCAGAGTAGTCGAACGCAGATTCACTGAGCGCAGGGCAAGCTAGCGAGACAGAAGTTAAGCTCTCGTTGCAACATGGCAAATTGAACCTCCCCCACCCTCATTCAGATCTGGCATTTGGAACTATTTTGGTTTTCATGTGACGTATGACCCTGAAGGTAAGCGCGTCATGGACAAAAGTAAAACAGTATGTCGGATGTGCCACGCAATGCTCAATTACATTGGTGGGAACTAGTGCATTAGCGCAGTTAGCTCGTTAACGTGTTAACGGGGCGATCCGCGGTAGCTCGTTAACGGAGATTTGCCGTGTTGTGGCGTTAACGTCATTTCAACGAGATTAACGCTGACAGCACTAGTGGGAACAAAATGAATATGACTGCACATTTACTCCGACATCATCCTCGTGCAAAGACAAGTGGAAGCAGACAAAAACAACAAGCACGCATGCTCCAAACTTTACCCGAGTCATTTAGACAGCCGTTAGCACATGATTCTCCTTATGGGGACCTGATATGTTTAATATGCTGCTGAGAATATAGCCCAGAAGAAGGTATAGTATAGCTTTTATTTAGGAAAGAGACATTTCTCTGTAATAAACTCTCTTTTCCAAAGATGAGTGATTTCTCGATCAGATGGATTTATTTTTATTACTTTGTTGTTTCAGCAACATTAAATTTAAAAACTGTACTTTTGAGTTAAAATACATATTTATAATTTTAATAAATGACAAATTAAAAAGGCATGAACGTTTTTTTTGTATCAAAAAAATATCCAACCGTGACACCAAAGTATCGAACCGAACCGAACCGTGAATTTTGTGTATCGTTGCACCCCTACTCAACACCCATACGTAGTTCACTTGCAAACAGAGCAATGAACCTACTATAATAATTTGTGACCATAAAATACAGAACGGAAAAAAGAAACATTTCTGGTTTGTGTTTTATACCACGATAACATAATGGAGGAGTCACGTGCATGTTAAGTAAAGTCCAGATACAACTAGAGAAAACATTCCTATAGAGTGAAAACTATTCAAACAAAATCGTGCATAATTACACAAAGCAAAGCAAATCCAACATACATTAATCAAGCTGTCTGAAGCTAATGTGTAATACTAAAGTATAAGCTAAAAATAGAAAACATACAGAAAACATTTCCCGGTGACTCCCAAACTAGACCAGGAGAATTTTAAAGAGTATAATAAAATGAGATAATTCTTAAATACACTACCAACAAAAAAATAATAATTTCTTGGCAGCGCCCTACAATCATGGAAAAGGCCACCAATGAGCAACACAGCCTTTTCTGTCTGGGAACCCAACCTTTCCCAGAGCCCCATACAGTTCCACTGGGCACGAGGCAGCTTAGAAGGGATTTTCAGAGTCTAATATAATAAACTCACTACCACAAGCTGGGACCTGGACAGTGAGGCCTCAGCTGACATTTGTCTTGGCATGAATAGACACTGCCAACATTAGCGCAAACTGCCTGCTGACATCAGTTACATGGGAAACGTGGCCTCAGGGCTTTCTCTGAGATTCTGTTGATTCCGCTCTGTCCAAACCACTATTAATGAAGCAGGACTGGCATTAGAGTTATTTACAATGTTGCAGCACTGGAGGATTTACATGCATCATGAGTGACTGACTCTCGTAGTGTTAGGCCTAGTTAGAGGTAAAACTCATGCTGTATATAGCATAGAAAACAAAGGATAGTGTAGTGTTTTGCACATTAGCCTGATTAAACAAAAGATCCAGGGTTTGAGGCCAGGATAACACAAATCCTTAAAAATAAATAAATAACTGCCAAATCAAATATGTGTGTAAATAGTGTCTCTGTATGTTGCTATTAATTTGTGTGGTGGAGGTCTGAGCAGTTTGTTCTCAATGTGCCATATCTGGAGTGGAAACTTGATCTGATTTTATCAAGTACATAAAGAACAAGGGTATCCATGTGCCAACACCAAGAATGTATATTAATGCAATGCACAGCACATCCAGACTGTCTGTTATTTAATCTGCTTGGAGTCCTGCTGTCAAGTGTGATGGATCCATTACATCTGCATTGTGTACTTTACTGAGCGCCCTATAAGTATGGCCTCTGCACTAGGCTGAGGTTAGTTAGAGGTAGAAGATTCATTTTTCTCTGAATCGTAAAAGGTCAAATGATTGTGGGGATACTTTTCCTTTTCCGGTGGAGTAAGAGCTACTCTAGCTCATCAAAGTCCTTTTGTCTTCCACTCGTAAAAAGAGCCTGACAAATGCAAGAGGTGCTAGAGTGGAGATTTATCACCACCTGTACGTGGAGTTGCATAAAATAAAATAATATTAAACTGAAAGTAACTAAGATCACATATTCAGCTTAAGGTAATGATATTTAAGCTTACACTGCTCCTAATATGTTGCAATTACAATTTTGTGACTTAAATTCATCTGGCAGTGGAAGTTTTTCTCATACTTGCTGCACTGCAGGAAGCTCATTAGATCCCTTAACAGTGATGTGCAACTGCAGTTGTGTAAATAACATATCCAAGGTATTTAGAATTTTGTTTCATGTTTTGTTTTATTTTCACAAAATAAATAATTGCTTTCAGCTCACCCTACACCCAGTTTCACTTCTGTATTTACAGCGGGGGAAGTGTTTATGTGTTCTTTTATCATTGCTGCCAATGACTGGACAGACTAGGAGAACATAGAAGGCGAAGGTCAGTTTCATGCAAACTCTCGGACCCTCTCAAAGAACACTTGAGCAAACCAGAGGTTGACCGAAGCATTGTATTCCTTCCTGCTCTTCTGTGAAACACTGGTTGTGTTCTTATGCACACTTACTGAGGATAGAGCTGTTTAAACAGATAATAACACTGGCCTCAAGTCTTGTTTACTTCTGAGTAACTTTCCACTTGTCTCGCTGCTCCTTTCAGAACAAAGTGCCAACGCACTCATTGAATTCATATGTTCACCAAACTGGCTGAATAACAGCAAGTGGAAGAGTTACAAAAGGAGCAGGGGTCCATTAGTAGCACGTGATTATGTGTCCACTGTGTGATGCTGGTAAACAAAACCTGACTCTGAGGCTCAAAGATCCTTTTGTGATGAAATCTATAAAACACTGTCTTTACACTGTTTTACTAACAGCAGGATTGTGTAATACTTTCACAGCATTTTATTGGACCAATATTGGAATAACGGGAATTGTTTTGAGTGGTGCTGTGCAGAGAAGGTCTTTTATTAAACTTCAACATTTAGAACTACTTGGGTCCTTGTTTTCAGTATTATGTTTATGAATTTTATGATGTAAAGCAGGGGTCCCCAATCCCAGTCCACGAGGGCCGGTGTCCCTGCAGGTTTTAGATCTCACCCTGGGTCAACACACCTGAATCACATGATTAGTTTATTACCAGGCCTCTGGAGAACTGAAGACATGTTGAGAAGGTAATTTATCCATTTAAATCAGCTGTGATGGATCAAGGACACATCTAAAACCTGCAGGGACACCGGCCCTTGTGGACTGGGATTGGGGACCCCTGATGTAAAGGATGATTTTGGGCCAAGTTCTCAGTTTCCACAAGGCTAGAATGTATTATTGCCTTTATCTTTAAGTTTTGTTATGTATACCTAAAATCTTAAAAATCAGCTATGATAACTGCATACATGGGGTAAAAATTAACACACCAAAATAAACAACGTATTAATAATTTGTAAATGATCTGGTTTAGGGGTTGCATTTGAACTCTACAGTTACACTATTTTTTTTTATCAGAACTCTTCCTGGGAGACAGAATCACTGAGCTGCATTGTGTTTTGAAGGTTGTTATTCTGTGTGCCCAAACGTTGGTTGACCAGTCTGCTGGAGAGGAGTTTGAGCAAGACAACTTCAAGATCATCTTTTTCTTAGTCATCGCACATTTGCATATATCAATACTTTGAGATGGACTAAAGTGTTCCTTCAAAACAGCACTGATTATGGTCTATACCACAAAACCCATACTGCTGAATAAGGCATAAGCATGTGCGCACAACATTGTTTGATCAGTGAGTTCTAAATCTTCGGCGTACTCTTCCAAGAGTAAAAGTGCGTCACGAGCGAGAAAGGAAAACTGTCTATGTGTCTGTCAACACAGACACCACTGAGGTCCTGTCATTTCAGCCCAATACATAGGGCTTATAGAGCTACCCATGCTGTGAAGCTTTAACTGTTCCAGTCCACATTGGTTGACTACACACCATCACCACAGACTTATCATCATCTCGCTGACAAACAGCCTTTGTTCTCGTGCCTGGGTTTGCCTCCTTCTGGGCTAGAATTCAAACTGGTTCCCTGGGGAACCCAGCCAGGGATTCACTACGCTGGCTCTCATGTCAAGAAAAAACAAAGAGAGCCCAACCAAAAAAAACCAGCAAGGGGGATACATTACTTAGCAGCGCGTCATCACATGAATTTCCGTGTGTGGTTTGGCTGCGTCTGTGCTGGATGTCACTTAAACATCAGACTATTCGTCCTATCTGACAGAGTAAATGGAGCAACGCCTTCAGACTGCTTCAGACAGACAACTCAATCCGCATCATGCCCATATATCACACATCGCTCATCTCACGTAATACCAAACACTCCATTTTTTTCAGCCATCAGTTTCAGCTCCAAACTTCTCATGACCCCCTCAGATATGTCAGTGTTGCTTCAAGACCTCCATAACCACAGGTTAACGAGGAACTGTTTACTTATCACTCTGCAGTTTTTGTTACTATGTCTGCAGAGAGCAATAAGCTTAAAGCCCAAGCACCATGCTTTAACTTTATTCTTCAGCTGTAGTGAATCCCTGCTTGTCTAACTGAAATGGTTTTCTTACCATAACCAAAATAGAGAGTCCATGTCTGAGCAGATTCTCTGCTATCACTTTGTGCGTGCCTAATATTTTGTTAAATTTAATTCTGATGGACTACAATTATGATGTTTTCCTTTATGTATTAGAATGCTAACACATATTAGCTAAAGCTAATGTCAAATTGAAAAGGATTTGGTCAAAAACCAAACCTAACCAAAATTCAAGCTGTGGCTTTTGAGATTGGTACCGAGTGAGTTTCCAGAGGAATTTCAGTTCATCATGTGAAGAAGATTAATGTCTGCATAAATATCTCAGCGATCCAAGCAGAAATTGTCAAGATAATTAACTGACGACCGCAACTGTCCACCTGTTTTTAGAGGAAAGGACAGATGATAGCTAAAACTATTACTATTCATCATCTGGTAACCGTGACTGTTACCAGATGAGGAATATTAATGAATGAATAGGCTTTATGAAAATTTGGACCAATCATTGATGAGGTAAAGTCTCTCCAACATGAAAGGAAAAAAAAAACTTGGTGTCAAACTGGTGGAGCAGCTAGTGTTGCCATTCATCAGGATCTGCAGACAGCCAGAACAAAGTGGACCTTTATGGGTCTTTATGGATGTCTTTTTTTTTCTTTTTTTTTTTGGCTGTGGGAGGCGCAGGTGCCGGTGTGAGGCTGGATGCAGAGGATAGCTGCTGTAGCACAGTGTGTATGGATGATACTTACAAATTATTACGAAAGGGAAGTAAGACAGCAGGTACGATGGTTGGTAGACAGCAAAATGAGTTGGAGGCCGCCAAATAAACGACACAAAAAGGGGAAAAATTATGTATCTGCTATTGCAGAATAGTGATAATCAGTAGTTAGGAATCTAATCCTTTGTTGTACTGCAACCTTAAAATGTAGATAAGTAATAAATTAATCATGTGAGCAAACATTCGATTCTGCCAGGGCCAAAACAAAGTCCACATATTCCCTTTAAATAGATTTGGTAAAGCCCTCTTCCTCCATTTGTTTCTACAAATCTCAGAGCAATCTTGTGATTAATAAGCATAAACTCAGCTTTGTCTCTTTTGGCACTTGTTTTGACCAGAAACCTAACATCACAATCACATAATTTGAGTTGTACAACAAATTTTTCTCCAACGAT
The DNA here is from genome assembly GCF_056152115.1 of Neolamprologus brichardi. Taxonomy (NCBI): domain Eukaryota; kingdom Metazoa; phylum Chordata; class Actinopteri; order Cichliformes; family Cichlidae; genus Neolamprologus; species Neolamprologus brichardi. Next base: position 18,843,555 of record NC_142104.1, on the reverse strand, counting down.
CAAAATACTGCTGGGAGGTCCTTTGCGGTATATACAGACTATGCTTGGAATAAGCTCTCGTCCTTCCTTCCAAAACCCCAATAATAAAATTGTCAATATTCGGTTAGCATGGCCACACACAAAGTTGTTACACTGTAATCTAAAATTGCAAATGAAAGCACAAAGCAGTTCTCTCTGTGTTTCAGACTTCAGCAGCACCTACTTCTTTGTCAAAAACACAAAAGTCAGCTTACTGTATGATGAAAAATCATCAGAATTAATAAACAATCATGAATGTCTGTCGTTGTGACAGCGCATCCATGACATTTAAACAGTAACAATCCCAAAAGCACAAATGCTGCTGCTTCAGAAAAAGGGAAAAAGGATTATCTGTGTCAGTAGAATTCATTTTATAGGCATCGATACACGTAGCAGTCTCAATCAAAAATGTTTACAGTTTCAGTAAATTGATAAATCTGTGTAAAGTTCTGCATAGGTTACATATCTCTAATGTAAAACTTGAAACACTGTTTTACAAGAGTGAGGCAGATGCTCACTGTCGCTGGCTATTTTGGCCCTCTTTTTTCAAAACACTCTTAAAAGCTTTTTAAAAACTCTTGGATTTATAGTCCTTGACCTCTTTTTTTTAAGTGTCTGAAGAATTTAGATCTTTTACCAGTTGGGAAAATAATATTATTGCTGCTGTGTCACATGCAGAGATGGGCAAGTAACACGTTACTGTAATCCGATTACTTTTTTCAAGTAACGAGTAAAGTAAGGGATTACTATTGCAAAAACGGTAATTAGATTACCGTTACTTTCCCGTAGGAACGCTGCGTTACTGCATTACTAAAACCGTGATTTTTTTGCGAGAATGTCTCATGACAGTGACTTAAGCAAGTGCAACGTTCGCAATGTATCATATATGAAGTGCGGGAGAGAGTATGAGCGTGCAGCGTTTAAAGCGTGGAAGTACTGAACTTACTTTAAGTTTGATTCCATAAAAAGTGACAAAAACATTAGCGTCTGTTGTGGTGGGAAGAAAACTTCTTTTTACAGTGGAAAAAAACCTCCTAAACTTCCAAGCAAGCACCGAGTGCGCTACGACGTAATGGGAAATTCACAGAGAAACTGACCGCTGCGGCACACCTGCACCAGGATAAACCTCTGCCTACCCTACTCCTGCTTTACAGGTGAAAATAGAGCAACAGGACCGCTAGTCTTTGACTTTATTTATTTTCTGCTGTGTTTTACTTGCATCTATTTGAAAGAGTGAGTGTAAACACAAAAAAAATATTTTATTTTATGTGCTGGAATGTGCAGAAAATAGGTTTAAATATTAAACAAATTTCTTCCAGTCAGAGAATGTTGCATGTAATTAAATTTTTTGTTTGATGCATAAAGTTAAAAGATTAAAACTAATAAAACAAGTTTTAAAAAGGGACTTTTCCATTTGATTACATTTTGTATGATGGATTATGTAGAAAAAGTAGAATTGGGCTGAAAGATCTATCGCTTTATTACCTATTCAGGTTATAAATCGTGTTTTTAAAAAGTAAGTAAGTAACTAAGTAATTAATTACTTTTGAAAATAAGTAATCGGTAAAGTAATGGGATTACTTTTTGGGGGAAGTAATCAGTAATTAGTTACTGATTACTTTTTTCAAGTAACTTGACCAACACTGGTCACATGTAGCCCAAAGATGTAGCATACTTCTAAGGAGATAGTCGAAACTCTGGGATTTTTTTTGTTTGTTTGTTTTCTTTCTTTTACTGGTCCACTCTATTTACTCTCTACACTTTCTGTGTAGAGTTTGCATGTTCTCCCCATGTCTGCGTGACTTCTCTCTGGGAACTCTGGCTTCCTTCCACAGTCCAAGGACATGCAGTTAGTGGGTAAGGTTAACTGGTGACTTTAAATTGCCCCTAGCTGTGAAAGTTGGTCTGTCTCTTTGTCTTGACCCTGTGACAGATTGGCGACCTATCCAGGGTGTACCCCACTTCTTGTCTTATGGAAGACTCAAGTTTTAAACTGGAGCTTAAAATGATGATACTGATACTGATAAAGTTTATTAGAGTCGGTTAGTTACAAAATCGCAACACAAGAGAAAATGCCAGTAGAGGCAGAAAGTAATATGCACTGTTTGTACATCTGTACGAGGAAAATAGAGTGTATTTGTGAGTTTTAACCCTTCAGGTGTCTTAATGTCTGCAGCAACAAACAAATGAGATTCTTCTGCTTTTACCCTAGGAGTCCTTTGTGATGCAACAAAACAGCCTGTTTGCAAAGCACTTCTTGAGCACAAGAAAGCATAAAGTTGGTCTGAAACCAGGAATCTTTTTCCCTTAGCAGACAGGGGATTTACTGGGTGAGTACAAATTATCTCCATTGACAATGGGAGTAAAACAGTCATCACTCAAGCCAGTTGCAGCTGTTTATCAGTAGAATAGTCAGGGTCCTGTCCAACGAGGGCTTAACTGAAACTGAACATCTGCCTCTCATATAACCCCTGGGGTTATGAGGAGTTATTATTGCTTATAAGATTGTTTTTCCCTCTTTCTCCATTCAGCCACCTTTACCCCAATCATAAATAACACATGACCTTTGGCCTTGATTTTTAAATTGGAATTACAGGATGATTATAGTCATGCAGACAGACTTCTTTCTTTCTTTCTTCTTTCCTGTATTATTAAGACCCTATTGGCAGATTATGTGTAAGTCCGTGAGAAGTGATCCCTATTTGTGTTGCTCGCTCCGCCCATTGTGCTTGTGCCCACAAGAAGCAGAGCCAGGTTGTGAACATGGTCAGTTATATTCTTCCAAAGATAATGGACAAATCCTGGGTGGCCTGGATCTAAATTTCATTCATAATTCATGTCACACAGATTTTAGTCCAACATTGAGGCCAAAGTACATTTAATACAGTTACAAGATCTTATTAAAATACATTTCTTTGCAATCTGCACGGGCATTGGTTTCAACCACGTTACTGTGGACACCAGTTAAAGCCAGACTTGTAACATTTCATGGTCATGAAGTCAGGACCTTATGTAGCTAAGAGTAAGCAAAGGGTTGCTTCACTTTTCTGGATATGGATATTATCCTTTACTTAGTAAAGCGGCTCATTCTTCAAATATTATTGCTCACAAAGACACACAAAAATCACAAAATAACACCCATGATGCGTAATGATTTCTGAAATATCATATTTGACAAGACTTTTTAATTTAAAAGAAAAAAAGAATTGTGTACATTGGGATTTGTAAGACACTCGATTTTCAAACTGTGCAAAAAGTATAGAAGGCATCCTAAACCTGTATAAACGCAATACATCCAAGACAATTGAAACAAATTCACACAATTACTTAATTTTAATCTTACTGTATAAAGATGATTCAAAAACAAAAATATTCGTATTTACAGATCCCACAACTTTACAAAACCTTTAGCGTTTTCGACAAAATTCCCACATAGAAAAGATCTAAATACTAAGCACAGCGATAGGACTGAGGTAGGATAAAGAGACAGGAAGTTGGAAAAGAAGAAAACCAGCAGGTAGGTTAAACAGGCTAAATGGGATGAAGATGGGTACAGAGCAAAAATATTAATCAGACCTGACCAAACGCAACCGTGCTTTAATCCACTATGGTGAGAGATATTACACTTGTCTCCTGTGTGTTCTGCACAGTGTTAGTGTCAAACCTTCACAACACTGTCCAGTCTCTAAACAAAAAGCACTCTTTGTACCTGAAACATGCAACACATTCAACGGTCTCACGTGGGAAGGGGGGGGGCATTTAGCATTTTCATGAAATATATTTATTAGAAAGAAAGAAAAGAAGAAAGCACTAAGCAGTTAATAAATATAAATTGGGATGTTACTACTTATTATTATAAGTGCACAAACTGTCTCACCTACATCAGCTCTCCATTAACCGAACACCTCCACATGGCAGGCACTGAAGCAACACTAGTCTTCTATTACTTCTCTCCAGCAGTGCCTGCTGCCTTTATACACATTCATTTTGCAGAATATTTGTATCTGCTTCAAAATTTCTGGTCAAAAAAACCCAACAAAACATCTTTGCTCACACTAAACTTGGACTTCACTGCTAAGGATTAGAAAAGCAATGATGAAGAAGAAGGCTATATATTTTTTAAATGGCTAGAACTTAAACATGTTATTATTTCTTTGAAAACAAACAAAATATAATATATTCTGTACACAATGATTAAATACAGTGTGATCTGGATACATTCCTGTGTATGAAAAACAAATGACACTTGTAATAAGAACACCAATGTAAACATATTGCTTTTTGTAACTCAAAACTTCCAGCACCAGCTGTTCAATGCATTTTTTATAATATATTTATAAAAAAAATTCTGTATTCACAGATTATGTAAGTCTAAGAAAAGATGAAGAAACATGAAGGACTATCAATGTGTTGGATGAGTGGATGGATTTTACTGTATGACTACTGTTTGTTAACTGAGTGGGGAAAGTTTCTGTCAGTCAGATGGGACAGACAAACAGCCATGGCATCAAAGCTATGGGCACTTTCTTCTCTTCGAGAGCAGCTGAGGTGACTCTGTTGGTCTTCAGATTACTGAACTTAAGTCTCACTGCCTCACAGCAAAGACTCGGAAGGATCCTCCCTCCATGTTGCTTCTGCTGCAAATGGACATGACAAAAAAGTGTTAATTTTATCACTACACCATGAAAAAGCATGTTTTTTCAAAATTCTGAGAAGCAGATTTCAGAAGCCTGATCAAAGGTGAAGGAGCAAATGTGGTATAATCTTGCTTTCTTGTGAGTTTATGTGCTCCTTTAAGTCAAATGAGACCCCTCCAGTTCCTCAACCAATCAGAGCCATCAAAAGCACACAGTCATGGTGCACATGATACATTAATGGGGAAAAGGACACATTTGCTGAATCACTCATTGTATTTATATTTCTGTGACTGAATCTTCCAATTACCTTATGTGTTGAACTGGGCGGCTGTAATTTGTTCATTAGTGGAAATATCTCAAAGTCTTGCCATGCTAGATAATCATGATTGGTCAGTGCAACTGGTATCTAATCACAGATAATTGTCCATATAGGAAAGCACTCTAAGTGGCTGACAGCATTTCCAACCTCGAGTAATTGGATAGGATGTGATTACTTCCCCAGCAATCCAAACTGCCCACCCTGCCATGATGTTGGCACATGGCACAGACTCTCTCTCAGCCATCTACTGACCTCCTATCCGAATGCCCCGAGTGAAACCTTCACAGCTCTGCATTAGATTTCAGAGAATAAGACTTGGCATGCTTTTGACCATTCAGCACTTTGCACACTCAATTGAAATGCCTGAGTAAAGTAAGCAAAGGTCCCATGTGTGGGCCGTCCACACACCAAACCACACCATTACTCTTACAACCCCATATGCCACTAGAACTGGCCACAAGGGCTTCTTTGCCTGAGCTTAGTCCACTGGAGCCGGCCACAGATGTGAGACTGATTTGAGAAGCATGGTGTGCATGCAGGGAACCCACTACTTGCAGTATTACAGTGCACATAAATCAAGATAGGGTATAGTGAATAAAAGCACCTTTCTCTGGCATATTTTATAGTCTCATTTACAGCTCCAAGGTGTAATGGTTAACACATTCACCTTAAACACGACAGATTCCCAGTTTAAGACTGGGAGGAGACACAAACCCAGTCTCATGGGGTCTTGAGCTAATGTAATCTCAGGTCTGGTCCTAAACCTGGATAAATGGAAGAGATGTATCAGGAAAAGTATCCGGTGTAAAATTTGGGGCCAAAACAGACATGTGGACAAATCCAATGTGGTGCCCCCATTCGAAATAAGGGAGCAGCTAAAAGTGCCTTGTTCTATTTCAGACTCTCTTGGACAGTTTACTTGTCTAAATTTCAGCAAGCTTCTGGTTTTTATTTCAGTTGCATTTGACTTTTTGGTGACTACACTTTATACAAAATTTGATATAAAACTCCACATTCGATTAACTTTCATTTGATTTTTATTAAATTAACTCCTCCTATAAGAAACACTAAGAAACTCATCTCTGTACAGCTTACAGTTTAGGGAATTCTCATAAGGGACATTTCTCCAGACAGGGGAGAAACATGTGTGCCTTTTTACTATCCTAACTCCCCCCCTGACCTCCAACTAGTGGTGGCAGATGGCTGCCCCTAACAGAGCCTGGATCTGCCGAAGCGTTCTCCCTGTTAAAAAGGAGTTTTTACTCCTCGCTGTTGGCAATTGCTTGTTTAAAGGGCTACATTTTAAACATAGTTGTCTGGAATAATAGTAATCTCTAAAATCCCTGTGGAGCAGTACCTTTCAGATTGGATGCCATTTTTCAGAATTCCTGTGTAGCTCTTTCTCTTGTCCAGAGGCAAAACATCAACAAAGCCGCCATTGGGTTTGATTACGCCTGCATGGATGGCCGCTTTGCAAATGCTGGAGTTCTGTGAAGAGAAGATATGGTGAACCTGAGAGAGGATTTAAAAAGATGGAAAACCACTTTTTCACTGTGCAAACATTACTTCAGTTTAATAATTGTTTAATACAGCATAAAATATATTTTACAGAAAGACGTCAGCAACCACACTTACACACACACACAGACTCAAGGAGTAGAGTCCGAGCCAGTATGGCTCCTGCAAAACAGACCATGAGCTCTTATCAACAGTTTGGAGTACAATCAATCATTTCTACTCCAAACATAGATCAGACTGTCCATACACCCTACCAGAGATTGTAACCAGACAGTTTATGCCTCATGTTTAACCAACATTCAGCTTATACACCACTGTGGAAACAGATGTGGGTGCCTCAGATTGCAAAGCATTCCTGGGTGCTGGACATTTGTTATGAGTCAGTGTGCTTGTTTCAGGACCTCAGAGGACCTGTGATCTGGTTAAGAGTCAGTTTCATCAGTGGTTAAGCTCTTTAAACCCAGCATTGACCTCATGTAAATTCACAGATTAGCGGCTCTAAAATAAACTTTGAAAGTAACATAAAAGCTTTTACATTTTACATCTGATATGTTTAGTCTGAAGGGCACTTTACAGTGTCCTCTCCACTGTAAACACCTTTTTAAGTCACTTCAGAGGGATATTCTAAACCAGTCTTCCTAAGAGTATTTCTTTCTGTGTCTTCTTCAGTGAAAAAGAGGCACTTACTTTGAGATAATGCTTGAGTGGTAAAGCCCTATAGTGTCAAACACATTCCAAAAGTCTGCGGTTTGTCTTATCATTACTCTAATTCTCCATGATCCTATGATTCAGCTGTTGTTCATGGCCATGCAACATAATTATGCAGACATAATCATTCAGACATCTCCCCGTTTTTGCTGAGGAGGCCAAGAAGTTATAATAAACAATCAGCTAATTATTATTATTTTTTATTCCTACCATCCCAGCATTACTGGAATAAAACATACACTTTAAAAGCACATAAAAGTACACACCAGCAGGTAGGTCGTGTATTAGTTGCACAAACTGAAACATAAATTTACTTGATTGTGGTTTATTACCCCCTAATTCAGAAGATACAGATTGGAAGCTAGTGTTACTTACATCTGTGTAAATCTTGTTTCCAATAACAGGCGACCAGTATGAGGGCTGAGCCTTGCAGTTCTCTGGACAGAAGACTCTGAGAAACAAATTGCACTTGAGTATAAATCTGACAGACAAGAGTCATAGAAAGATGTTTTGCTATGGGGGGGTTTCTTCAATAAGTGGTAATATTTTAGCACTTTCATTTAGCATTCCTGTATTCTCAGTTAACAGATGTAGTTGGCAAAAAGACAAACATTTACATTTTATTTTCAACTGCATTATATTAAATTCAAAACTATTTATTTGCTATGCATACAGTGCTGTGCAAAAGTCTTGGGCCACCCCTCCCACCCTTCTTCATATTTCGCTTCCAAGGAGCCAGACTTTCTTGTTTGTTCTTGTTCTTGATTTTCTTTGGGCTGTTTTATCATATTTTCAGTCATGTCCTTTTACCCGACAATCTTCAGGGGGATATATTTATTGTTTGTTAAACTATTAATGTATGCTGAAGAATGAAGGTGCTCATACCAAATTTTGATTTTGCAGCTCATCAGAAAAAAAAATGTTTGCACAAGTTTCAAGAAACTATTTCCCAATTTCCTAGCAAAATATAAAGAAATGTGGGGTGCCTCAGAACCTTTGTACAGTAATGTAAATAACTAATACAAACACCTAGTGTCCATTTACTTTAATTTACTTTTTATCTGAGAGGACAAACATTAAATATGTCATCTACTGTTTTTGAGTAATCAAATGTTGGATGTGTGGTGACACCTTGGACAGTGTGAGTTTGGTTCTTTGTAAGGGCAGATTTCAGCCACTGTGGTGTAACAATCAGCTGTCATTTCTGTCACAGAGAGAGAGAAAAGAAAATCACTTAAAACTCTAATATATATCTGAAAGTAGTGCAAATCAGCACACAATCGTGACTCAAAGCTCCTCCGAACAAAAGCAGTGCTTCACTTACCTTTCACTCTGGCCACTGTGAAGCCATTTCCAGCTTTATATTTACTGTAAAACACATCAAAATTAGAAACCTGTAAAGCCTTCCGAAACCAAATTATTTCACGGTGTTAATCACAGAAGCAGGCACATTTGTTTCCTACATGTTCCCTTCAGAGTACATATATCTACCTGAAAGACTCAATGCCATTCTTTGTAGATCTGACAAAGAATGGTAACTTATCCATTCTGGAGATATCAATTAGTCCTCCGTTGTTGTCAATCACACCATGATGGATAGCAGCTCGGCAAATACTTGATTGCTGAAACAATGAAAAACAAACGCTGGGTGAAAATCCTGTAAAAATAGCAAAGCAAAACTCTTAATTCCATAATGCGAGAAAAGAATTTTAAAAAATGTGAAAACAACACTCATTAAATTAGGACAAATGATAAAACAGGAATTTTAGGAAAAACCTAATAGTTGGATGTCCTGAAGCCTATTTTACATACAGGATACATATGAGATATTATTTAGTGCCTTATATGTTGTCGTCCAGACTAAACCACGTTTATAGTCCCATTATAAACTGCTGCATGATGCAGTAAGTTTGTTTCATACAGGACAGACTCACCACATCATAAGTGACAGTTCCCCAAACTTTTCCTTTCTTTTGCACACAGTTAGCAGGACAGTTGAATCTGCATAGTCAGAAAACAAGTTGGCCACCACAGTGAGTGGATACTGCAAAGTGTGTTATCTTATTAAACTAATTTTACATGAAAACAGACCGAAATAACCTCACCTGCTGCAGGTTGAGCCACGGCACTTATCTCGCAGTCTTGTCTCACACTTAATATTGTGAGCTGCAAGGGAAAAAAACATATTAAAAAGTGTAAAATATTAAAATTCATGATGATTTTGATAGGTATACAGTTGCTATAGCTACCAAGAAAAGTGCTGCTGGGAGTTTTTGAAGGCGTTGTCCTGGGATTAGTGTTCTTGGGACTGGAGGGTCTGGACACAGGTTTCTTTGGAGCAATAGTTTTAGGTCTGGCAGTGGTACGGGGTGGCAGTGGGACCTGAGGCTTCTCCACCTCGTTCATGTCTTCAATCTCTGGCTGCTGAGAGTCTGTAAAAGGACAGATAGGGTTCAGCTTGGTAACCAGTTTAATGTTAAAATGACTGAGTGAAAATCGTGTGGGTTCGCTCACCTTTGTAGCAAAGGTTATTTCTGCATCCTCCTCCATAGCTTGGAGGGCACTGGGAACAAGGTCGGCCATGCTGGTATGGGGCCTCTCCAATCCAGTTGCCCCTGCAGAAATTTTGAACAATGGGTGTCTTGAGTAAGGTGGAAATTAACCATGAGTCAACGTCACTGGGTTCGTGACCTTGTAGGAAAAACACTCCTCTTTGTCTCTAAGGCAATTACATCGTATAGTCTGTCTGGAAAACAAACTCCTACTCTGCTCTTATTTTCTTTCCCCGTACTTCATAATTACTATTTTTACTCTGACTTCTGGAGGAATTTTAATGGCAACAATATGTCATATGAATGTTTTGAACAGCTAGTGTTTCTTATCTACAGTACAACTATATTAACAACTCAAAATGCAGCTTTTGTGAGCCCTGTAAGGAGAAGGTATGTAAACAAGAGCCTGGAGACCAGAGGTGTTAACGATCAGTACAGCATGGAGGAATACTGATCTTACTTTGGGGAATAGTTGCACACAAGGTAAACCGAATTCTCCCATATTTCTCCCCACACGTTCATCCTTGGGCACACGTGCACAGCGCAGCCCACTCGGTTAGTAGTTGCCCACACCAGCTGTAAAAGGGGAGGGGAAAGTACATGGCAAACATTAGCACGTACAATTTCCGAAAGGACACACAGAAAAGTAAACAGTTGATCTTGTAACCTAGATTTGTTGCCTCTCTTTCCTCACAACCGATAGGTCCACCATCATTCCAGAGGAAGCGCCTATTTAGGCAGTTATAACTAATGAGGCCTTTGGGATTTCCAAGTATTTTCATCATCCAGTTAGAAGGAGGAAATGTCAGTTTTTAATATCTTAACTTGGAAAGAAATTCTCCAAGCCCCAGAACTGTCCACAGTAAAATAACACAGCTCACGAAACGGAAAGCTCCTGCAGTGGTGTTGCAGATGAATGATGTGCCATTTGACAGGGAATACAAGACATCATATTTGAAAGCGTCTCCAAGCTTTCCTCCCAAACGTGCACTGTCCCCCTTCAGGAATGTTCAGTGGAAGCAGTGAGTCAGCTGGTGAGCGCTGGTAATCCAGGACAGTGCGATTAAAATGTGGTTTGACTGCCTGGACTGCACGTGTATCAGCACTTACAGAGAAAAGGTGGTGATGCTCAGACTTGGCATTGCCCACTCTGCAGCATCTTCAAAAGAATCCAGGTCAAATGGTGTGGCATGTCTGGTGGGATGAAAATGACTACCAGATGGCAGCGATCAGGTTTCAGGGAGGAGTCTAAATGTTTCTGTAAACTCATCCCAACATCCACAAAGTAATGTCTGGGGAAGGATGAGGCAGGCTCATTCATTCCTGTTTCTTTTGAGTGTCTTTCTTTCTTTTCTTTTTTTTAAAAAAAACAAACTTTTTTCTGTCCCTTCTCTTGAATTATTTGCATCAAGTTATCAAACTTTGCAGGTTCTTGTAGTAATTGATCAAGTTAAGAGCAGGTTTATAAGTTACTGCTCAGGGATTTCTTAAAAGAGCAGTCCACCAGCTTAAATTTAAACTGTCAGACTGCCAATGCAGCAGATGGTGCAGTGGAAATTTCATGTATTCTTTTTACTTGTCCAAATATGGTGCCTACATTACCCACATTCTGACTTGACCACCAACACTTAAGTCAGAGATTCAGTTGTGTTATGCTATGCAGAGTTAATTGTGGGCTTCAAACAAAGATGACAAACTTTTTCCTTGTATTTGTCTCACCTGGGTGTAATGAGTGCACATTGGCCCAGAGCAACGTTCTGGACACCAGGGATTGCACTCATGAGGGTAGGGGTAGGTGTAGTCCTTCACTTCATCGTACCAGGATTGGACGTGGGAGGCAGGTGAACGGTATCTGTAGGATACACACACACACACACACACACACACACAAACAGACAGTAGGCTCAGTCACAGGGTACCAGGGGCAAAAGGGAAACATCTGGGGTATCTGCCAGGTGCTTTGGCTAGACTTGAGAAACTACATGAACCTGCCTTGCTCTACCCACCGCCCTCCCTTTTGTCCTCAAATGATGAGTCTGAATATAACCTGGCACACGGAACAGCAGTCTGTTCCCTCCGTAACAGAGGGAATCAAATCAAGCTAAAAGACAACAACACAAAGAATTAGAGCAAAGCTAAACACAGCTTCCCAGTTTAACAAATCAATTCTAGCTCCTATTATAAACATCTCTTTTTACGGTGTTGAAATGTGCAGAGCTTATAAATGGAGAGCAGAGGGGGAGTGAAAAAAATGACTCCGCATCAGGGTTTTTTGGCACAGGAAGAAAAGAAGGGAGTAGGAAGGGGGAATGGGTTTGTGAGAATGAGGGCAGATTCCTAGAAGGGCACCTGCTGCGATAGCCATACACTATTAAACACAGAGGCCTACTGTCTGATGTCCACTTGGACACACACACACAACCTCATTCATATCAGACTCCATATGAACAAGGACTAGCAATACCTATGGTTCATGCACTGACACTTTTGTTATAGTTTAAGTAGCTCAAGTACAACACTCATCACTTTTGCTTAGAGTTGATGATAATCTCTTATAAGGAAGTTTAAGAGTCACTTGGTACAAAAAAGCCACAAGAAAACTGCCACTCAGTTAAAGTTCAGATTTGTAGCCTTCAGAAAAACGATTGCAAATCTTCTTAAAGGAGCATTGGAAATAAAGTTGCTCTTAATCCATATAGTAGCTGCTCAGATTTTTTATTCTGGGCTAAAAATGGTGGACTGACTGACTAACAATTCCACCGTGCTAGTCCTAGAGCATGTTTAAAACTCCTGTTGATCAAGCAGCCACCTTAAACTCATACAAACCCTTTTTAGTTTAACTTAAAACGAAAACTGCACAGTTGAGAGGAGGAGTGGGATTATAACTCCCTTGGATTTTGCCAAGACTTAATATTAGGGGGCATGGCCATGTTGATTAACAGCCTCCACTGATTAAAGTCTTTTATCTGTATTTTGCTTAATACAAATTACCCAGCAAACATGGCTGAAAACCAGGTGTTATCCCCTTCATGAAAACTGGTCGCAATAAGGTGAATGAACCCATGTAGAACACAAGCCTCCTCACGCTCTTACAAAGTGAGAAATAAAGTTTTGACTATTGCAAAAAAGGAATTCATTGCTTTGTTTTGTTTTTTGAACAGCAAGGTAATGTGGTCAGTACATGGTTGTCAACAGATGGCTAGCATCACTAAAAAAAAAATTTTTTTTTAGCCATTTACAGTTTTTTACATCTAAATTCCAGTTTATTTGTTGTGTAGTGAACTTACCTTATTTTGTTTAATATATACATTATATACACATTTAGATGAACTTTCTCTTGCCAGAAATTCTAATAAGGACGTCCACACATCTCAAATGGACATAAAAAAAACATCCATGACATCAGTTAGATGGTTATTCAACCTCAAAGGTGGTCGCATTCCTACAAATGTCTAACAAATAATCTACAAAGTACAGAAGAGGATGAGATCCAATGATTTTTTCTCAGATTTTGAAAAAAAGTCATTATCCAAAATAAAGCAATAAAATATTCATATTTAATAAGAATGTGTCTCACCTGCCCCAGTGAACTGCCAGGTTTTGTCCAATAGACATGAGCAGGTCCTGAGGTCCATGGTCCCACTGACACTCCTCTGCCCACTGAGTGGCAGATCGCTCCAACTCATCATCCCAAATCTGCATGCATATAAAAAACAATCATTCATCACCTGCTGTATCAAGTGCAATCCACACTATGCTTTCCTTCCCTCAACCTGCTCTTCTGCTCTTGCACTTCCTTCTCTCCCATTAAGCTGAAACTAAGCCGCACACAAGTACAACATTATCCTTAGATGGTGACATTTGAGCGGAGCTCCTGGGGCCTGGCCTTGGTCCACTACAAATCTCCAGCAATCACAGCTGAATTATCCACGTTTCCTCAGTGGGATTTATTATAGCAGTGGACAAGAGGGTGGAAAACAGAGAAGATACCTGACTCCCACTTTGGAGGGGGCACTGTGAAGTGACTGAACACTCCATACATCATGGCCCCTCAAAGTACATCCCTTCAGTAAATTTCCAGCCTTTTGGTGGTCGCTAAAACATGCACACACAGACAGCACTGTAACTCCAAACACCCTTACACTAACACAAACACATCCACTGCCTGTTCACTGGAATTTGAGAGAGCAAAGACAGTCTGCAGACATTTTCCTCCACAGTGTAACCACACTCCAGAGAGACACAGGCCACCACTGCTTCTCTCAACTTCATGGTGCACGTGGTTTTCAATAAGCTTATGTGTGTCTCCACAATAATCCCTCTCCTACTTTATGTATTAATGTGCCATGCGGTCCCTTAATTTTCCCGGTTTCCAGCCTTATTCTCCTTCCTCTTTTAACCAAGCCGCATGTGCTGAGCTGTTTGCAGGTAGGACAGAGTCAGCATTATTATCCTCCCCATAAAAGTGTGGCACAGCAGACTGGCAGTAGTTCAACATCTTGACTACATGTTTCCGTTTCCAGCAGAGAGAAAAGATTGTTTTTATTACAACAACACCACTTTTTGTACGTCAACTAAAACCCTGATTACCAACCTCATTGGTGCTGCTGACAGATGAAAATTACCTGAGAAGCTGCTATGTTTATATATCATTATATATATATATTATATATAATCCTGTGTTCATATCATTTGAGTATATATGTCATATATATGATGATACATGGTAAAAGATCTGCTTCTCTTACTTATGGCTCTTTGTGATGTCACTTAGAAGAGATATTCCTTATATCGTGATCTCAGGCACAACCTGACTGTGAGCACAGAAGCCCCGCCCACCTACTGTTCAACTCTTGTGTTTGCAAGGTAAAGCCAAACACATGAAGGTTGGCATAAAGAGAAGCTTGTTTCACACAGTGATTAAACTGATGAGCTGAAGAAGGTTCAATATAAGGTAAATAAATGTAAGACTGAACTGTGAATTCTGCAAAACCACTCAAGTAAAGCAAATAAAAAAAATCAAGTGCAAGAAATAAGTATAACAGTTTTTTTCCAGGGTAAAGTAAAATGTTAGCTTTATCTGCATGATAATACTGAAATAGGTCAATAATCTTACCATGTATTCCATGTTTGAAGCGGTGGGGTAAACCCCACCCCTCAGCTTGTTGTGCAGCTGCAGGATCTCCTCACGGTCTGACCAGAGGATGGCTCGGCGGGTCCTGTTACCAGCTGTGTTGCTGGTGCCTTTCTGCTCTGCTTCCTCCTCATAGCGGCTCAGTAGCTTCCTGAGCTCGCTGGAGTCTGGCAGGAAGAGGGAAGCCGAGTCTCTGATGCACAACAGCACGAGGACGAGGACAAGGGGCCAGGTCACTGTAGCGCAGGTCATCCTGACACTTGAGCTGCGTAGTTTATACTTTATGACTAGACAGCAGCTTGTGGATATAGAGAGGCTCCTTTCACAGTTCCAGATAAAATCTGCAGGGTTGAAATGACGATTCAATGATGGTTTCCTTCCTCTGTGATTCAAGAAAATGAGCAGATTACAAAATATGGGCACACACACTTCCCAAACTTAACTAATATAGGAGGCACTTCTACTAAAGTTGCAAAATAAATGCACACACCTAGAAACGACTGCACAGCAAGACTCTTCTTTAATATCTGTCTCTCTTTCAGGTTGTTTTTAGTTGATAACTCTTCAATATTCCCTTTGTATTGCTATGTGTTATAACTCCTACTGATGAAGAGGTGGTGATGGGGAGGAGCAGTAAAATAAAATTTCCTAACTCAAAGGTGGACGTTTTTTTTCTCTGCAGTTCTGCTTTGTGTAAGTTCGGCTTTTGGCCATCTTATGACTGTTTTACTATTTGGGCCAATAGACTCTGATGCAATCCAAAATAACTGCCCTGCAATAACAACATTTCTTTGAGAAGCTTCTGAATGCTTTATTTAGGCCAAAGTATAAAAGAAATAATTCAATGTTCATTTTTGAGGCTATGAAGGTGTTTTTGTTTATTTGCAGTGCCATAAAATATACTGAAAGGTGTATGAAACAGATATTGGCCACAGAGTTCAATCAACCACTCTCATATAGCATGAACAAAATTACAATCATAAACTTCCATTAGATTTATCTGATAAATTGCTGATTCTTTGAGGCATTTTGTTTCCTTTTCAGACACTGTGATGTGTACAAGATCAGCTTGTAACATATTGTGACATTAAATGCTTAAATGATCATTTTTAGTGGCCTCAGTCTTAATGTATGAGGAGCTGTCTTATTCATAACAACCTCAATTATTTGACCATAAACATTGATATGACATAAAGTGTCCCTAATAAATTAGTTTTATATTCATGACTAAAAGTGTATGAAAAAGTCTGTGTACATAACCCACCTGGACCTAGTGCACCTTAATTATATACAACATCCATCCTGTATCACTCCAGTTATTTTAGCCAAGCCAAGCAGCACAGTGAGATCTGCTGAGGGGGACCTGAGTTAAAGCTGACCACTTCTCACTCAGCTCTCATTAGGAAAAACACTGCATTCCTCACACATATTAGGAAGGTTCATAATATTGTGTAACTGACTCTTTACCTGACCTCGCTCTGAAAGGCAACAAGGTGGAGGCAAGACGTCCAAAACTAAAGCTAAACCAAATATCCCTAAGTCATAAACTTCTAGAAAGAGAGAAGAGCAGTCAGTCAGGGTGATCAGAGAAGAAAGGAAAAATAAACCAGCTCGCACTGGTTGCTCTTATCCTTGAATCCCTTCACCTCTTTCCCTTTGGCTGGAGATGCAGCCTGAGGTCTGGCATCGGCTCTGTGTCAACATGCTGTGCCAGCTCAGGGAACTGTGAGCCAACAGGCAGCCCAGCCGCCACACCCTTCTTCTTTCCCTGTGCCCCGTCTTCACACTGAACCTCTACCAGCTTCTCTGTCTGGGCCCTTCTCAAGGCTCTCATGAATTCGATACCAGAGTGACAGACAGAGGAGAAAACCTGAACGCACGTACGTATTGACATCTCGTCTATGTAAACTTGACTCCTTTTTCAACTTCTGGAGCTCCTATCTGATCCAAAGAGGGACTGACCTCATCTCCAGCTCACCACGAGGCTGAATGTAAACAAAAACACATGCCATAATGTAGATTCTATCATTTATATAACTTTTTGCAGTTACTTG
Source organism: Neolamprologus brichardi (assembly GCF_056152115.1). Classification (NCBI taxonomy): domain Eukaryota; kingdom Metazoa; phylum Chordata; class Actinopteri; order Cichliformes; family Cichlidae; genus Neolamprologus; species Neolamprologus brichardi. The sequence continues at coordinate 18,826,615 of NC_142104.1, read as the reverse complement.
AAATTTTTGTAATTTGCAATTACTTTTTTAAATTTCATTTTATTGTTTTGGGGGTTTGGGCTTTTCTTTTTCTTCTTCTTCTTCTTCAGAAACCTTAAAGGTCATCATTAAGTAAGTTATTTCTTCTGTTATATTCTGGTCCCAGAACTCTAAAATATAGGCTTCCATAAATGATATATAATCTTTTGATCATATCGATAACCTCCAAATACACTTAAAAAGCTTTGCTCATAAGGTTACTTCCTGCACATAGGGTTTCCATTATGCTACGGCACTTTCCGGGCTGCAGACACTGAAGACCGGTGTCTCGCTAACATCAGAGTTACAATGTGTCAGAAGTTTATATCGCGATGTGAGTGCATGAATAAATCTGCAGCAAATCTCACCAGGTGGGCAGTTCTGCCTTTCCTGCTGTTGCAGAGAATGTGCATTCTAAAATACGGGTTGTTTCGGAGAAAGAAAGAAAGAAAGAAAGAAAGAAAGAAAGCGTGCTCACCTCTCTGTTTCTTTGTTAGTATCCAGTAGATTGAGTATTTTCGGTGCAGCTTCCTCTGAGCGCCGGAAAGCTGTTAATTCTCTTATGAGAGGAGCAGGCTGCTGCTATTGGTGGTGTTCCCGGGGAACATAGAGACTGTGTAACTCCTGAGCAACTCTGAGAGCCTTATATAGAGAAGGAAACCCCTTAGGACCAGAGGAAAAAATTAGTGTCTCTCCCCACTCGCCAGCTTCCCTTAAGCAGACTATGTTCTTGGCACACAGAGCGCACAGTGCGCAGACTAATGTCAGGAGGACATTTACAAATATTGTAAATCAGCGGTCTGTCAAAACAGCCAGGAGCAGGCGGTGGGATTATAATGAGCCATTTACGTTTGGCTTAGATAAGAAAAAACGCTTCAGAGGAAACAAGCGCATAAGTGGACCATCAGCAGTTATAACAAACATGACGAAATTGAAAGGAAAAACATTTTATGCCTACGCCAATTCCAGGGTCATTATTATATCTCGAGACCACACACGAGGATCGATAAGTTGTAATTATTGGATTTGTGGTGGTTGATAAATAATTTGCCGATGCTTTCTGGATTAGTTCATCCACCACTGTCCATTGGCTGGAAGTATTTTCTGCTAGGTCATAATTTGCATATAAATGCCGGTAATTCACTGTTATTAAAAGACAAAACAAATAGTGCTGCTACCATTTAAAAAGAGCCATCAGGTCATTGTGAGGATAATTTATCTCTTACAGCTCTGCGCAAAAGTCTTGAGCCACTCTCGATTTTGTTATATTTTGAAAGGAAAATTGGAAATCGGTGAAGCGATTTGCTGAAACTTTATTTCCATGGTTGTTTCCATGGTAAACAACCATGGAAATAAAGTATATAAGACGCATGTGCGTTTCGTAAGTGCCTTAATGTCAATCTTTGGTGTGGCCACCTTTCGGCACAGCCTGGACGCTCTCAGGCAAGCTTTCTTGTAATTTCTTTAAGTAGTAGTAGTTCTCCAGGCTTCTTGAAGGACACTCAAAGTTCTTCTTGGATTCTTTTTCTTGGCTGCTTTTTGTTCTTTGTCAAGATGATCCTACACTACTTCAGTAATGCTGAGGTCCAGGCTCTGGGGAGGCCAATCCATGGCTCATAGTGATCCATGTGTGTTTTTCTATCTATCTATGTTTTTACTGCAGTGGCAGTGTTCTTGGGATCATTGCCATACTCAAAAATTAAACCACTGTCAATCAGATACAATCCAGATGGCTTTACATGTTGAACAAAATCTTATGTTACTTTTCTGTGTTTATAATTACATCAGTTTTGACAAGATCCCGAGCAATATTGGCAAAAACAGAGCACCAAATCAGGACAGAGCCAGATAAATCTTTAGACCCGACACTTCTTGCGTCCTCTACTTCTCTACTTGACAGTTTCCTAATTTTTTTTCATGGCACAGAACGCCAAGGATATGTCAGATTTTCAGCTAACATGTATCTGGAAATCACCTTGTTGGTGAAAAAACACTATTTTAGGTCAAACTGTTTATAACTAACAATGGCTATCAAGTGCAAGTATGAATGCCATCCTACATCCTGACTTGCAATTACATGTGGGGACTCATAATTTAAAAATAAATTATTTACAACCCATTTAGGATCTGTAATTTCTTGTGATTGTAAAATCTGAATGGCATCGTCTTGGATTGTCAGTTTAACATGAACATGTAAAACCATCTCAGCCAGATCAGTTGGAGGCCTGAAGGCCAATTGTAGGAAACATATCAGCTTCATCTGAATTGCAGCCACATCAAAGGGTAGAGCTTTTAAAAAGGTTTTATCTGTAAAAAGCACTTCCTATAATTTGCGTCATTTGGATGAGAATGAAGAGGAAAGAAGGAGACTTTGTGAGCTTGCATGAGAAAACACGAATCGTCTGCCCTGAAAAGCGGCTTCATGGAATGACGCTGCCATATCGCCTTACTGACCCTGCAGTGTTCTAGCTGTGTTATGACCCAAATAGTTTCGATTTTATTCCATCGTATACTTGATTTTTATTCTGAAATATCCCAGATACGTACAAGAGCGCGGCACTCAGAGGGCATGCCAGCAAACTAAATCCCCAGACAAATTCTCTTCCCACAGGGTCTCTGCCAGCACGGGCTCTGAACTTCTTATTATTATTGCTTTCTTTTGTTTTCTTAAATACATGTTTAACAGGAAGTCTGGCCATCATACCCTGCAGAGATGCTTTTAGTGATGCTCATGCTTGATGAGCTTCATTACTAATAAAGTATTCTCTGACAAAATGTAAGAGACGTTACATATTTACACAGGACGTCAGACCAGTTTTCAATGAGGAAAATCTTGTTTCGAGAGATTTGTGATCCAGATTTTGAAAATAAATACATTTATTCATTTTTTAAGAAACTATAAAATAGAATTATATAAATACAAGCTGCATCGAGCAAATAAGGTCAGTAAAATGACACAATAGCTCTGACCTCATTCAGTTCTTGACCTTGCTGACTAATCGTTACAGACTGATTAGTCAAACATAAATCCATCCATGTGCCGGGAATAAGCGTGAATATTCGATCATGTTGCATGATGTTATCATCGTTGGTATTCCGGATTTGACTCTTATTGTGGTTTTGATCACAATCGGTGTAAACGTGAGGTAACATTTAATAGTATCCAGATTTCTGATTATCTAAGAACAGGCAAGTGTGTCACATGTACTTATCTCAGCAGATGAGGATGAGCAGTTTCTGGTTGTGTGATCTCTGATACATTCGAGTGATAACACAGCTGTATGCCCGTGTGATAGGATGAAGGATAATGCCATCTGGCTTTGTAACACTTGTTTTGTGTGCCGTTGCCGAGCAGAGGCATTGAATACATTAATGGCTAAAATATTTAGGACAAGAGCTTTGTATATTTCAGATTGTTTTAAAACTGCTCCCCTTCTTTTGTCTTTATGGTGCCACCGTCACTCTCCTTGAACTCTTTATGTACAGATACTTCAGATAAACCTAATGGCTTAACAGATTTGTACTTTTCTGTTTTACATTTACTCAGCGGGACTCCTTTGGGATTTATCTCTGTTGTGTGCTGTAGACACTTGTTGACAGAGTAATGATATAGATAACCCATCCTTGATGACTTGTTACAGATGTTGAGGTACAATAACTTACTTCTCAGAAATATTATTCATTACACGGGTCCATTAACCTTGATATATATTATTCATTCCGGGCCAAATGGAAACTGGAAACTCTCAACTCTGCATTAGTCTCAGTTGAAGACAACAGAAGGATTGCACAACTCAAACATCCCCTTCTTGTTTACTTGGGTAGTATATAAGCATTAGCAGGTGGAAAACAAGTTTCCTTTTTGTAAAGGTCAAGGAGGAACAACCATCCATGACATACAACTGTCACAGGACAGTTTGTTTGGACAGACATCCTTGAAACTCTGGTTGCCATGTTGTTTACCTTCCTGAGAAGGGAACTGAGAGCAAGTGAACCTCTAAACACGAAGCACTAAAAGAGGAGGAAAAACTGGGGGAGAGTGAATGAAGAAACCATATGGTACACGGGGCCGATTATAAAAACTAGCCAGTGGGTGGATTGTAATGGAACAGGAAATGCATAAAATCACAAGTACTGAGGGAAAGATTAGTAAACTGTAAGCACTAACGCAGGAATTAGGTGCGGAGATGCCTTTTTACTGAAGCTTTAGAGGTTTGTAACATCTTTATTGAAGGATGCCACGTACCTCGTTCAAGGTTACTAAATTTCAAATAAACATTCGAGTAAGGGCAGAAGCACAGTGTTGTTTTTACCTGTGTCCCAAATGTGTACTATACACTCACTTGGCAGTTCATTAGTTACACTTTGCGACTACCAGGTTGTAGTCTTTTCTGCCTCCAGAACTGCATTTCTTCTTTGTGGTATCAATTCATATGACATATGACATGATGTCAATCTCCCATTCCACCACATCACAAAGCATATTAGACCCCAAAGCCTATAGCGCTTTGGGGTCCTTAGGGACTAGTAAAGCAATATACAAATACAGGCCATTTACCATTTACCATGATTCGAGCTTTGTTATATGGCACGGTATCCTGCTGGAAGTAGGCATCAAAAGATGGATGCACTAGGGCCAGCATACTCAGATTGGGTATGGTATCAGAATGATGCTCAGTTGATACTGAAGGAGCCAAACTGTGCCACGCTATGACACCATCACAACTAGCCTGAAATGTTAATACAAGACAGGAAACCAACCACCAACTGGATGGAGGCACACATAAGGTTATAGCATAGCTTATAGTACAGGGTTTTAGAAGGGTTTGCAGTTACAATCTATGGCATTGATTTAATGCAGAGACATAAATCCACTGAACTTCAGTAGGTCATCTTGACCTTTTCTAGATGTCTAAATCCAGTGAGCTGCTGTCATATTATTGGCTGATTCTACACGTGCAGCTAACTAACAAACTGATCTGTGAGAGTCTATCAGGAAATACAAACTGGCCAATTTGGAGCTTTTAAAGAGATTTTTGATTCTTGACAACAGATTTAATAATATCAGAAAAGCAGATAAGCGACAGTCTCGAGGTAAATATTAAAGGGAAAATTTCAGAGTCTCCTTGAAGAGCCCAGTGTGACTCTCGGCGGGGCTTTTAATAATGGAGTCACAGAGCATTGTGTTCTTACATTTTGAAGTCATGGATATCCTTAAGTGCACATTCTGAACAGTAAGAAACTAATCTTGCATTGCAAATTGCAGCTTGCACCCAAGGCATTTGAGAAATGGCAGCTGGACCTTAAAATGTATTATTATGATCCTTGTTAACTTTTATATAAACCCAGCCACAGGGGGCCACAAGCCAGTATACTCTTAGTGCTGCTCCGGGTAAATGGGAAGGGTTGCATCAGGGAGGGCATCTAGCATCAAATCCTTGCCAAATCAAACACGGGAATCATCAAAAATGTGATCGGTCTGGGCCTTGTTTAATAACCCAGTGCTGTTAGCCAACAGGGTGCCACTCAAAACTGTGCTATTGTTCGCCAAAGTCAATAGAGGAGAGGCGGAAGGTGTATTCAGAGGCAGCTAGAAAGAAGGAAAGGCAGGAGTGTGGAGGTGAGAGTGGGGACTTTAAGATGAACTGTGACTGGAAGATAGATATACTGTGAGCAGGAGACCAGGTGGAAGGGAAGCAACGCCAGGAGGTTTAGAGGTGGATTTGAACTGTTTTACCACAGTGTATATAAGAATCAAAATAGATTAAAGGCTTTTTTTATGTAGTTAAAGATGTATGCTATATGATCAATCCAAAGTGGAAAAAGAGCCATTAAAAAAAGGAGAAAGGGCAGAGTACTGTTTTTTACCATAATATTTAATACAATCTTGGAACGTGACCTGACACCCGAGGCAAGACCTTTAGTGGAATCAATTTTCAAGAACAAGAGTGATGTGCAGGGCTTTAGTAACTACAGTGTTTGAGTTATAACATGAAGACAGGAAAGAGTTGTTGAACATAGGACATAGAACATTAAGAAGAGGTGACAAGCAAGCAGCATTATGGCTTTATGCTGAGAAAGAGCACTACAGATGTAATGCTTGCTTTGAGAGCATTAATGCAGAAGCATAGAGGTGGTTCAGGAGTTGCACCATCTCTCTGGATCTAAAGAAAGCATGTGATATGGTGCCAAGAGAGGAACTGTGGTGCTGCATGAGGAAGTCAGGAGTGACAGAGTATGCAACGGTGGTGCACGTACAAGAAACAGACCGTGGTAAGGTGTGCAGTAGCAGTGACAGAAGGGTTCAATGTAGAGGTAGGAATGTGTATGGTGGTGGTGTACATGCTAAGATTAGGTTTAACAGTGATGGTGCAAAGAGTAGAGGGAGTGAAAGCGGATGAGTTTACATACCCGGGGTCAACTATCCGAACCAAAGGGCAGAGAGGTGAGGAAAGCAGTACAGGTATTGTGCAGCAGGTGGAGAAAAGTGTCAAGGGTGACTTGTGACAGAAAGATGGCAAGAGAGAATGGGGAGACTTACAAAGGACCTGCTATGACATACAGTTCAGAGGGAGGCCAAGCTGAAGGTGGCTGAAATGAAGACAGACCAGATTAGAAATGAGTACATCAGAGGGACAGCTCAAGATGAGATATTTAGGGACAAAGAAAAGCAAGGTTAAGTTGGTCTTGGTGTGTGCAGAGTGGAGATATATTGAACTAAGCATGTTGAAGATGGAGCTGCCAGGCAGCAGTTAAAGAGGAAGACTTAAGATAAGGTTCATGGTTGTAGTGAAGGATGGAGGCAGATGATCTGCTGTGATAACCCTTAAAAGGGAGCAGCTGAAAGGAACAGTACCACGTGTCCTGTAGTGTTTGCAGCTTGAAGTGTTTAAATGGTTCTTCTGTCTACCAAAACATGTGCCTCGCTGTAGTTAACAGTTTAGTTGTTTGTGTGGTAAAACTCAACTGCTCCACTACATGTGGTTTGACTTTGTTGCCTAAAGAGACTCAGAATAATCACTCGTTCCTGTTGCTTCCGTCACCTTGGCCCAACAATATTCTCACATTACAGAAAATAACATGTGGTGCTGAACCAGTTCCATGCGTTCTTGCACTTAAGATCTGGTAGTGAATGGTGCAATACTTGCTATTGAAAAAAAGGCCCTAGTTTAAAAAAAACAAAACAAAAAACCATAGGTAGGAGCAGACCACGACATCATTCCTGAAACATGGCTGAGAGAGTCTCTTTGTTACTAAAGGTGGTCTGTCTGTAGATGTTCCAATGTGACATTTTCTTTTTAGGCTATAATAGGGAAGATCTTAAAGTAGCCTTCTAACATTAACAAGAAAAATACTACACTCCACTGTAAATTTCAGAGTAAAGCCACATTGCAGTAGAGGAGTGAGCTATAGTAAGAAAGGAATAAATAGTAAAGAACACTAAAGGGCAGAAAACCCTTACACTGCAAATTTTTCAATGATGGGTCTGCTTCCCATTAAACCAAACGGAGGCGAGAGCAGCCATGGCCTTAAAGAGCACTGAGGCTGCCAGTGAGACCACAGGAGGGGGAGATATAACATACTACAAATACTACATAGTACATGTTGACATACAGAAACAAGAGACCAATTAAAGGATGTGTGGTAGACCAAGACTCTGTGGATCATTTTGGGTTTGTTTGTTTTTTTCAGTTTATTGTGCACATGTTTCTGTAAGCCAGTCCGCGGAGTAGAGGCTGCAAAGGTTTTCAGTGGATAATGAAGCCAGGTAGTCTTTAGACTACACTTGATTAGCAAACTGCTTTTTGCACAATCCTTTATTTGAACAATAAACAAAATAGATGCTGGAGGCTTGAAATTAAAAGACAGTATAGATTTTTTTTTATGTCAATAATATCCCAACAGTTCCCAGCAGACATTAGAGTTAGGAGCACATACTGAAAGAAAGACATCATCGAAGCATTTCACCAGCACATTTCCTGACCAGCCATCTGAGACCGAGATAAAAACTATACAACTGAAAGCATAAGCCATCTGTTCCAAAGTCCCATCATCCAAACATTCTTTAAAAAGGGAAAAGAAAGAACGCAAATCAACAATGTCACAATGTGTGCAGAAATGACTACGAAGCCAGCGGCAAGACTGAACCATGGTGAAAGATTTTAGGATGTACTGACTATCTAAGCAGCATGCCATTCCCTGTGTGTGACGTTCAGCGGACTGTGATGAGAAATGGCAACGAGAATTTGAATGAAAAATGGTAGGATATAAAGTGAATGGTAGGCTGTAGGGCCTATATATAATGTTGACCTTTGGTTTCACGTGGGGAAGGCTTCTGATTTGAAAATCTACAAGGAACTTTAATCAATATTTTCACCACGTAACGATGCTAAAATACTTTAAATCTAGTGTGTAATTTTGAAAAATGTTACTATGTTACTAAACTTTAATTTAAAGATAGGAACCAACTTTCTCATTGATTCCCGTTTCAAGAGACTTATTAAATTCACACAAAGCTCTTAAAATAAAAGAAAATAAATGTCATTACACTGCAGCTTTTCTTTGATCGGAGGCAGGGAAATGGTTAACCACTATCTCGCCTATGTCCCCAGTTCTTATTGTATAAAATCATGTGAAAATACTTGTGCTGCTGTGTTAATACTGAGATACTGACAATGGTGGTTGGAATAAAATGGGCCTTGAGCAAAAAACCAAACAAAAAAAACAAAAAGAAAACCAACAAAAAAACACCATGACATAAATTGAAATAAAATTCAAGCAAAGAACTAGTTCAATTTTATTTGTTGTGCTTTAGCCGCTGTAATTTCTTTTCAAACCAACTTAAATGCAAGCATATTGTTCTGAAGGGAGCAAGAGCATTAGGACATCCGATAAATGATCAATGACGAAGGAAAACAGAAAAGAAATAAACCTAACATTTTTTTAGTGACATAAACAAAAATCATCACAATAAGTGAAATCATCAAAAGAAAATAAAATCATCTTCAACAAAAGCAAATACTAGCTCCTTTTATGTGCATGCCTGGGGTCTTTATGCAGAGCTTAGCGCAGATGTTGTCCCACTTCCCCGCAACACTCAGTTTTCCTCCCTCCACTGTGAGGAGACACGGAGCCACAAAAGAGTAAATACACAGGTGTCAGGTACATTCCCTTTACTCTTCACTTACATTAGACTTGCAGTCGCTGCCTGATTAGGGTTAGACTCGTACACTGAGTGGAAAAACGTCACACAATGAACCTAAGGCAGCCCCCCTGCTTTCTGCTGAGTTGGGGGTTAAGGAAGATGGTGTGGCTCAAAACTACACTGATAAGCCACCAGTACACAGATGGAACCTTTACACAAGAAAAGACAAACAATTAAAAATCATGATAGGAGAAGAAAATGTACAAGGGTGGGGTTTGCAGTGGGATCTGTCTTAACTGGCTGCCACTTCTCCAGTGCAAGAACTGAGTCTTAAAAGAACAAAAAAAAAAAAACAAAAAAAAAAAACAGGCACATTCCTTCAGAACCCAAACAGGCATTCAGTCAGCTAGACCTTAGACTTTTTTCCTTTACATTTGAATCTAAATATTGGTAAAATATGCATTTTACTGTCATATTGTAATCAATCAGTTTATATTTTGTGCACAGAAGCTTATTAAGTTCTAAAGCTCATTAATATTTTGTAGATATTTTTCTTTTACCCCCTAAATCTAAACCCGAATAACATAAGAAGGATCTCAAAAACAACAAAAACGTTCAGTTCCCATTCCCAACTCACTTACCGCCCCCCGATGTTTTTGATGGCTCCAGTAGACTTAAAAAGCATCATAAAAGTGACAAAACGGAGGAGGAGGAGTTGGTGGTGGTTGTGGTGGTGGTGGCAAAGAAGAAACCTGGCCTCGGGAGGAGAGACTTGTGATAATGCTGGTGCTGGGCCTTTTCAATGCACGAGGGCAATTAACAGGCTTTTAAACTGCTGCAAATTCACTAGGCCGACAGTTCCCCCTTAACTAAAAAGGCAAACACTGATAGTCCATTTGCAGCCCGTGGTGGATAGTTTTTCTTGCATGAGCGAGTCCACTGTTTGAGCCGAGCTGTGGGCTCAGTCAGAGGTGAGTCTCAGGTCCTAAACCTGCAACCCCAATCTGTCTGCCTATTCAACAGTCCTTCCTTGCTGCTTTAAAAATAAATCAAAAAAAGAGGAACTTAAAACACAGCAGTGGTGCACAGAGAAGAGAGCAGTCACAGGGAAATCTTTGTGAATGCAGCTTGCCTCTCTTCTTCAGAAAAGGAGAAGAAAAAAAGGAGACGAAAAAGGTGTTGGAAAAGCTGGTTCTCAGGAAAGCGGGGACAGGAGGGAAGAAGAGGAAAATCTTGCAAGAGAACAAGTTAGGCAGTGTTCCTGTTCATTAGTTTTGTGTGTCTGTGTCGTGTGTAGATGTACTGTCAACGAGTGCATTGAGGATGCATGTTCTGTGTGTGTTTGTGAATATATTCAGGGTATCTTGCATGTACGTTGGGATGTGCGTGTGTGTCTACAGCAGGTCGACGCGACGGTAGTACAGCAGGTAGGCGGTGCGCTCTGCAGTCTGCTTCACCACCTGGTACTGGTTGATGACCTTCACTGTCTGGTCGTCAATGCGCAGCCAGCCGTTAAGACCGATGTGGAAGACATCCGTGGTGTAATGACCGCCTGTCGCACTGTTTCCATGGTGATACACAACTGGTGAAGTTGGAGAAAAGTGGAAAATTTTATTTAAGGTATTACTCATCCATGACTTCAATGTTGGGCACTGTAATGCCAGCAATTCTTAAGTAAACGCAAGCCAGTAAAGATCAGCACATTGGTGTAGCGTAAAGAATACACTATACCTACAGTACATCTGCATACATATATCTAGTAGCGCATATATTATATATATATATATATATATCTCATGTCATGTCAAAAACAAAGTGTCAGGATGTAATAGAACTCATCTAGCTTGGAACTGCTATGAAAATTAGGAAAGTACAACCTCGGATCATCAAAAAAACCAAACATATTACAATGTCTCCTCATATATTTAAGAATAAACCAAAAATGCATAAACAGCTTTATGTGTCAGCTTCATTCTCTCACATGGTTGGAAATTGTGTTTGCTTTGGTTCATTTAGGTTTGCGGGCATTCATTTATGCACAGCTCTCAAGGTCACATCACACAACATTTCAAAGGGGTTCAGGCTTGTTCTTTGACTGGAACACTAAAACACCCCAATTCTCTTATTTTTCAGTCATTATTGTAGATTTGCTGCTGTGGTTGGGAACATTATCCCGTTGCATCGCCTAATCTAGGAGTCCTCTGGTTGTCAGATGACCTAACATTTTGGAAGGCACAGGAATCTGTATCAGTTCTTGGTCGACTCAGTGACGTGGTGCCGTGCATTGTGGTCAAACATCTCTAATTTGGTCTCATCTGTCCAAAGGACATTGTTCCAGAAGTGTTGTGGTTTGTTCAGATGCAACTTTGCAAACCTAAGCTGTTCTGCCACGCTCTTTATAGAAAGAAGAGGCGTTCTGTTGGCAAACCTTACAAACCAGTCATACTTGTTCAGTTTTAACATGCTAACTACAAATGATTTAACTCTTGGGTAACCTGCAGTTTCTGAGAATTACACGGCCGGGCCTTGGGGTGAATTCGTTGGAACACCCACTCCCAAGATTGTGGTATTTTGCAAACATGCGCCTGAATGCTGCAGACCAGCAAACTGCCAAAATGTCTGCTTTTACTGGGGTGTTGCCGATGATCAGTTGCACCTGGCTGCTATTTACCCTTAATTCCTTTGAGAGTGGTAAAGATGTATTTAAGCTTCACGCCTGCATTTTTGGCTTGGCTTTAATTAACTAAAAAAATGACACTGTGTGAAATGATGTTGTTGAGGCTGTATTTACCTAATTTTAAAACCTGCTAAGGAAGATGACTTTGTTCCCCAATATAACCTTTTAATTTTTTTAACATGACTGTATGTTCTTGATATCCTAATCACTAAATCTATTTCTCTGACATATTACGGATAAAGCAGAACTCAAACCCTTCCAAGCTCGAGCTTGTTATTGACAGTTGTTTGTGTATTTTTCATATTTTGTATATTGCTCAACACTTGAAAATAAAACAGGATGTTTAATGTGGCTTTTGCTTGAGCTGAGTGATGTTTGTGTTTTTTGTTTTACTATCCAAAATAATTTCCTGGCGTGAAATGAAAGAACCAGCTGAGGTTCAATAAGACAGAACAGCAATTTTTTTTCACCCTTGGCAGCATTGTTATTTTGTGGTCAGTGGAATCGCATCACAACGAATTACTAACTCCCAGAGTGACAACAGATTACAAAATAAAGCTTAATTACAACATTATGCAGCAGATACAAAAACAATATGGCCCAAATTAACAAAACACAAACCTGCAAAGAGCCTGTAAGTTCTTTGGCCTTTCACAACTTTGCTTCGCACTCCAGAGGACAAAAGATCTGAAAGAAAATCCACTAATTAGGCCGTGATGTTTTTAATGACTGCTTAAACCAGGACTAAAAAACACAGAACATTCTGCACCATGTTTTACTGTTGCAATGTGAAAATTGACAGCCTTTAATGAAAATCATGCTGATGTTGCTGTAATTAACAACCAGTGAGGTCTGAAAAGTCACTTGGAAACACATCTGAGTTTGCACAATTTCTGTCAAATCAAGTTGTTGAAATGTCATAATTTGATGGTATAAACTGCAGCTGTAAGCTCAATTTTAGCACATTCACTTGTGGCATATTTGACTACAGCACAGTATAAACTCAATTTCACTTTAAAAACCACATTTTTTACATTAATTCTAAAAGCTTGGGAAAAAAAAAAAACAATATACACTTCTCAACTTTTGCCAGTCTGCTTTGTTATGGTGCACACCAATTATCTGGATCAACTCTTAAAGGCACTGTGGGCTGTTCATGAACCAAGTATAACACTGACACATGTAAAGAGTAGGTAAATCGAATTAAAGGCCTTGCAATGACACTGACACCTCAGTGGAGTGTTGATCTAGCCATACCTTTGCTGATTTCCAAGTCAACGGGGTAATCAATATTCTTTGTCAGTTTCTGGCAGCCTCCAGACTTTTCAAAAACAAATCTCTTGAGATGGAGCACCAGCACAGGGGGCAGCTCTTCTAGAGTAACCCTTCGGCTTATCTCAATCTGAAAGCAACAGCAAGAACAGTGAGCAGTCACAGAATTTACCATGCACATTAAATAATACAGTTTCACAGTTACAAAACTAACTGTAGAAATAAAACTTGTCAAAAAAAAGTGAACACAAATCAAGGCTTTAACATTTTGCTGGAAATAAAATCAGCTAAGACGTTCAAAGCAGCAACTCGTGTTTTTATATTCTCTGGCTTTTAGAAGTAACATTTCAGGACAAAAAGACCAATGTAAGATACTACTACCCCCCCCCCCCCAAATAAAATGCTTATTATACAGCTGTGGAGCAGATGTTCCTGCACCAGTTCTTCTAGCCTGATGTTCTAACACAGCACTGTTGCACTGACTGAAGTTTTCCAAGGCAATGATTACAATATGTGTGATGAAATCAGTGATGTTGTGTTCTACAGTTTGTACCCAACATCACTCTTCATCTAAACATCAATTCCAAAAATAAATTACCACACAAAATCACGTTATTTTGTGTGATCTGTTAAAGTCAGAAATAACATTAAGAAAAAAAGAAAGGGAAAAAAAGGAATTTGAGATCCCAAAACTGCAACGCAACACCGATCTGAACTGAAACATGTCATCAAAGTTTACTTCTCTAATACCTCTTGCTTGGTTTTAGAAGTGTAGCCCTGGACTGACTCTCGAGCCACCAAGGTTTCGAGAGCCTCCTGGACAGTGCGGATCTTGTCTGACTGGATGTCCAGCTGCAGGGTAAAGAATGGCTGCAGAGTGGCCGACTCTTTAGAGTTTTGCTGATACACCACCGATCTAAGAAAGAAGCAAAACAGCCAGTTGTTAGAACTGTAAACCAATACCAGCAAGATTTTTAATAATATTACCTCTCAGTAGTCAAAACATACAATATAACACAATCAGCTCAAATACATTACAATGCACTTTCTAACCACTTTCTGAAATCCCTGTTAAAACTACTCAGAGGGCATCAGTTTGTTTTGCAGTTTACAGCTTTCACTATAATCATGCAAGTCATTTAATTAAACTTTTAAATTCAAGAAAGATGATAATCTTCTAATGATTACTGCTGTAATTCCCCAAGTCAAACCAATTTCTCTGAACAGCGGTTTAAAAGAAGTAGATGGGTTATAGCCAAGCTCTGTGGGCATACCCACCACTCTGTAAACACATGCCTATATTCCGTTTCTCTCACAACCATTTCGGAGAAAAAAATCCTTAAGGACATTTAAAACACTGTGCAACCAGTGTACACCATCACCGTGCCAGACCAGAACCTCGCAGAACATATTATTTAGTCGGGCAACAGCCGCAGATTCTTAACTTTGCAATTTGTCTGAAAGTTAAGACCTTTGTTTGTGGATGGTTGCCCCACGTCATGCTGTCGAGACGTTTGACCGCACTGACCCACATGGGCTGTCATTCTGAAGTGCTGTGGTGCGTGCTGGAAAAAACTGAGGGTGGATGACTAATTTGTGATGTCGCCATGAAACGAGGTCAAAATCTTTAACCCAGTAACCAGCTGAGGACTCGCAGATGGAGCCGATACAAATTTTTGATTGGTGTATAACAGGAAGCAAGACAATGCAACATTATTAAGTTTAATCAGAACTTCTTCCTATACAGAGGGTTTCACAGCAATCTGACATGTACCTGATGTGTCCACCAAAGATATCAGTTATGGGTGTGCGGACAAAGTCAGCTTGGCGAGTGATCGAAGTCTTGTTTCGGGGACCCACTTGCTCCCACTCATCCTCACTACCTTCCTCCTCCTTATCAGCACCATCCTCCTCCACACCTGGCTCGGACTCTGGTCCATTAGGTGTGGGAGCTTCTGTTAAAAAAACATAAATAAATGTAAACCACTCTGAAGAACAGCTATTTGATCTTTAAAGTGCCTGAAAGCAAAATCTCTTCTAAAACTGAGCCGTCTTAACTGGGATACGTACAAATATCTTCCATTCTGAACTACAGGGTTATAGGTTTTGGAATGATTGGCTCTCATTTGAGTAGATTCTCATTTGCTGGACAATTGCCAGTGCCACTTTCAAAATAAAAATAAATAAAAGTGCTATATCAACAGTCATTAAGTCATTCTGTGATGGGAAGAGCTCCACAATACCTGCATATGGGTGGCTGCCAGCAAACTAACAACACATTAAATAAGCCTGCGGTTTGGCTGCGTTTTGTAAAAACAGACAAAAGGGTTTACTGTAAACTCTGGAACAATTTCCATGTCAAAGCTTAGCTAGCAGTCCTTTGGCCTTTGGTTGTAAAGTTATCAGAATTATTATAATGTTTGGTCTAATGATGAAGGCATGAGAATATGTCGACAGCTTCACTCAGGAACTTCAGGCTCTCTCAGTAGCAGCAGCTCTGCCCAGACCAAGCTGGATGTGAAGTTTCCCCTCTGAGCCATTTTTCCATTTTGGCAAAAGTCAATTAAAATGATTTCAGCTTACAATAAAAAAATAGAAAAAGGAAAAGAGGGAAATGATTTAATATGCTGCAATACTAGCTTTTTGTTTCTATTTATAATTAATTTAGGCCAACACTAGGGAAGTTACTCTAAAGATAACATACGCAAAAAAGGGCAAAGCATACTTAGACTTAACCTGGCATATGCTATTCATAGACAAGTTACTTACTCTCTTCCTGAGGCGAGATTAGTTTCTTCAATGCTAGCATCTCCTCATGCAATCCATTGAGCGTGAACCCAAGATACTCCTCCGCGTCCTCTTGTCGACCCTGAGATTAAAGCATAAGGACATCAGCCACATTAACTCTTCAAAGAATGCCTAAAGTCAAATAAAAATCTTGCAGACATTAAAAAAAAGCAAACTCATTCACTGAGGTAAACAGAAAGAAAGCATGCACACAGTAAGAGGCAGGATGAAAGGAAGCCTCATTAAATATCGAAGATAACCATCTCCTTCAGTGCATCAGTTCTTTTCTTAATTAAAACCGATTCAGACTTGAATCAGCAGGTTGAATGTTAAATAGCAAACAAGTTATGTCCTGCTGAAATGTTTCTTAAACACAACAAAACCTCCCGTGGGCACTGTCTGTCCCACAAGAAGTACATTTAAACTTTTAATTAAAATAAAAAAAAAAAAAAACACACCCTTACATGCTGATTTGCAGTGTTTATATAAAGCTGACACCATGGTTTACCTTCTCAGAAAGACTTGATTTGATGAGAGTGAGGAGTTTGTAAATGTAAGTTGGTTCAAAAGGTGCACCAGGTCGGATGTCTTTTGTGACCTTATCTCCAACAGCTGTAAACACAGTTAGGAATCGTAAATCACCAGTGACGCCAACAGGAAATGACGCAAATATCTTTGGGCATGCTGTGTTAATATCTTACCCTGCTGTTTGGCTTTAGATGGCACGGGCATATTGTTGAACTCGTTCACCAGTCTTACACTGAGAGACACAAACAACTGAGATGTCTCTATGGCTGATGCTTTTTAATAAAGAGATATAAACTTATAGAAATGCTACTTACAAGTTGTCTATCATGGGTGTGGAGGTGCATGGTCTCTGCGTTTCATTGTGCAGAGGAATGGACTTCATCAGGTGATACATGGGAGGGCAGGCAATCAAGGCCTGTAGAGTCTGGGTGTTCAGAGTCAAGGTGAAAAATGATGTGTAGGAAAGCTATTATGACAAGCTACTTAAAGATATCTGCATTTGATGCAAATGTGTGATTAAGTTTTAAACTGAGGAAATAGCCCCGGTGGTCTTTAAAAGTCTAAAAATTGAGATGTCTTTTGCATTCAATTAGTTAAAATACACGTGGGAAAAGTCTCAAATTTTCCACCAGTTTGAGAGAAAAAACCCAACACTAAACAACGAAACAGACACCAAAAATCACAGCATTGTTGTCAGCAATATCTTATCACATTTACACGCGACTGATGTTAAGATATCAAATGAACCAGATATACCTCAAAATAACTGAGTTGTTAGCAATCTAAATGCCATCAAACGAGCAGGCCCTATAAAGGTTCTGAAACAACGTCACAACCAAGTAATACTTTTACAGTGGCACACATGCCCTGAGACTTGGGCCATTTGGCTTAATAACAATGTAACATCAAGAAACTAACAACCAAGTAGTTAAAATCAAAGGAACAATAAAATATGAAGCATGAAAAGGATACAGCGTTGATATAGCACCAGTTTCCCTTGTTGATCAGTCCTCTCGGCTGCAAAGACACTGGTTTATGTATCAACTTCACATTCTCAATAAGTTCTGGGGATTCAAAGAAAACAAAATATTCTTAAACAGGTAGCTTCGCAGAGCTGTGACAACGAAAAAAGTATGTGTCATAGTGATAAATCAAAACAATTGTTTCTTCGTCTATTCCTGCCTCAAATGGCAACAGCATAAGAGACTGAATGAATAAGACCAAGGTCTTGCTGTACCACGCCTAGGAAGGAAGACCGTCATTCAAAAAGACAGCTTCCATGGTAACGTGGGAATAGTTTCATAGTTTCACACAAATAAGAACAAACAAACCATCAATTTGGCTGAGACTAAAGGAACAAAGGCAAATGCACATTTAGACAGAACAAATAAATCATAAGTACAATCATTGTTACTTCTTTACAAATTGGCATTATCTCCATTTTCATAACAAGTCGAACCACTGAGCTCACTTTTAAGTTACCACAATTAAAACTAAATGTCAGTTAATCGCATCTCATTTATCATGTCAGTCACAGACTGACCTATGGGTATTATATTTTTTTTCAATATATACATATTTACAGTGTAGAAATGGACACCGTTTCATGTCTGATTATGGTCTACATTTCTTATTTTACCAACCTCTAACTACTTTTGAACAGTGATATGCACACAAGCGTGAAGTATCCAAGAAACTTGCATATAAAGAAAACGCAGAAAAAAAAAAGGTAGTTTGCTGCAGTGCTAAAGAATATATATACATTGATAGATTATTTTTTCTTTTTGGTCTATTTCAATCAATCACTTTTATATATACAAACAGCTAGCCTGTGGCTCCAAACCGGTGTATTTCAAGCTAGGCTGGTTGTTTAAGTTCAAGACTAAACACCATCAAATAAACACATTTAAATTAACGTGCTTAGGAACCAACATGCCCGCTACTCAACAGCGAGTATACATTTCCATCTTACAGTAAATGCATTAATAATTATAGCCTACCTTCTTTGCTATGTTGTGCCATACTTGCATTGTGTGTACTTCTGCACACTTCTAGAATAACTACTCCCTAAAAAATGGCAAAGATTGATCGCTGTCACGCTACGCGAAATGAGAAAGTTATCTGAAGGTACGCATAATATCTGATGGGTACCTTAGAAGAGAGACGGTGTGTTGAATATGTGAACTTTCACAGGATTGTGTTTAAATTCTACCTCAAACCAGTGTCAGAGAGGACAAACTAATTAAGCCTGGTAAGTTCCCGTAACCTTCTGAGACAACAACCACAAAATGTAGTGTAATTAGGTTCATCTCCCCAGAAAACAATTAGCACACCACTGTTAAGAGCAAAACACTGAATACGATTTGGGGACAAGAAACAACACAATATTTTGCATTTTTCATTCTGTCTATCAGCTTGTAAAATCAAATTTTAAAAACCTTCTCCATATGGGAAACTGTTTTTCTAGACTGTTCTGATCAATAACACGTTTCAAGATGCTGTTTCACTGTGTGAAATCTGAGGCTGTGACTCATCTTGAATCATTATCTCATTTCCTTAAGTAAAAAAACAAAGTATTCATGAGGTGTCACATCTCAGCTCCTTGCAGTTGATCATTTATACCCGTACTGCAGCTCTGATAGGAATAACTGGAATGATTTAAACAATAAATAAAATCTGATAGCCATCCTGCATGTAGCACCACCATCTAGTGGTCATTTCTTGAAAATGAATGCAACAGTCCCTTAACTTCTATTTAAAGCAAGCTGTCAGTGAGAAATCTGTGCGTCTCAAACTTACCATACCATCAGTATAATGAGCTGCAAAAATGTATCTCTTTTTTTAAAATATACCCTACTCTTTCCAGTGATCCCAATTTTAAAAGCTTATTCTGTTAGATATGCAAGTATGAACAGTACAATCACCTCAACACTGCCACCAAGTGGAATGGATTGAATTTCACGGAACATACCTTTGGCAAAAAAATAAGTTATAAACTTACACCAAATTAAAAAGTAGTAATGGTGGAATGTTTTTAGAAGGTAAATTATCAGCTTCTTTATAAAATACCTGCAAGTTTAGGGGCCATAGGATCCTCAGATACATGGACAGGGCCTTCTTTTACTTCCCCAACTTTCTCAGGCTGCTCTGGCACAGCGACAGAGGGAGATACTGCTTCCACAACATTCTTTACCTCCACAAATGCCTGAGGGCCACCAGGTAGAGGCTTGGAATTGTGAAAGAGGCTAGCCCAGGATTTCGGAAGATTAGCAGTAGGTGCAGCTGGAGTGGCAGGCGAATGTGCCTGCTCTGTCACTACTGACTGGGCAGCTGACTCTGGGATGACCTGCTGAACCTGGTCCCCACTCTCAATGTCCTCTTTGTGTCCATCTGCACTGACAGGAGTGGTAGACTCTGCTAGCCCATTTGCCACCCCATTGTCTGCCATCTCTCCTCCCTCTAGTTCAGTAGTCGTAATGGAAGTGATGACAGAGATGACAGCAGCTGAAGTAGGAAGAGGTGATTTGGAGAGGGGGCTATGTGGAGTATCTGAAAGTTCAGGACTCTGTGGAGCCAAATGATCTGGCTGCTGATCTGCAGTCCTTGGTCCCTCTGTCATCCCTCTGCTTTGAGAGGACGATGAACAGGGGGAAGTTGCATTGTTGCCATCTGATAAAGAGGCAGCTCCACTTGCTAAGTCCAAAGAAGAGTCATCAGGGCTATCACTAGTCCTCTGATTGGCAGTGGATGTGGGGGCACACTTGGCTGCTGCCACAGCAGCTGTTGGTGTTGCTGTGGAGGCGGGTCCCGGGGTGGAAAGTTCAGCCCCTGACAATGCCTTACTGTCCACATCCTCAGTACTGTGGTGTGGGCCACTGAGTGCATGTCCGTTCACCAGTGCTGTCACAGGTGTCCCATCCGCTGTACTGGTGCTGCTGCTGTTGCTGCCAGTTGACGGCTCCAGGTAATTGTAGTACCCAGGCGGTCGTTTTTTCTTTTTCTTTCGCTCTCTCTGTCCCAGGTTGCCAGGGAGTCCATCCATGTCCGGGCACGGCTGGTGATTGTCCAGGGCTGAGGCCTCCGAGTCAGGTCCGTCCAGTGAGTTGAAGTGTGCCCCGTCAGGGACATCAGCTGCTGGAGAAGCCGTCTGTTGAGCTTTCTGGGCCGGCTGGCAGCCCAGGATGAACTCAGGAGCCTGTGGGTTTAGGGTACTCGACACCTTGTATAAAGGATCGTTGCCCCCAACAGCCTTGGAATCCATCACCTCGTCAACACCAAACTCAATGTGCTGATAGTCTTCTCCTGCAGATAATATTTCAGTCAATTAGAAATACAGAGCACTGTTTAGATTAATTCCTACATATTAAAACCAGGCTGTGGTATCTGACTTTGCTGCAAAACGTCACATTTTTCCGGAACAAGCAAACTGTTACTCAAGGGGGTCGTGGGAGCTCTGACAGGATCAAAGATACCAACAAAAAGGAAGAAATTCTTCTAGACCTATTTTTGACAACTACTGCTGTCCAATCCAAACCAAATTCCTTCTGGTCTCACATAAATTCCAGAAGTGGGGTGATTCAACACTTAAAATTGGGTCTGGGAAGGACAGTATAGTCTTAGGGATAAAACTTCTTTCACTTACTTATGATTCTGATTTGAAGGGCAAAAAAACCCAATAAACTAAAAATAAATAAATAAAAAACATTTTTGGCACAATCCAGTGTGGTCAGTGGCCAGATGTTATCAATATTCTGTTAAAACTATTCAAGTTAAACTGTTACAAAAAAACATTCAATGTCAAGTTGACAATCAATAGTTTTGACTAATGGTTTATTATAAGCAAAGCTTATTTTGCTGACAATTTGAGATACCATTTTTCTCAATCATTCTTGAAGATTTAATTAAAATGTTTTTGTTTGTTTGTTTTTTTATTTAGGCAATGACATGCGATTTAACAAGTGTCTAAAATCACTTTAAAAAAGATTACAAAGGAATACAATACGGTAGTCAATAGAAAGGAAGTCTGGCTTAACTGACTGCAGACACGCATCAATAATCCTTACTTCCTGAATATTTTTAACAGCATTTTTAAGTGTTGGAAACTTCAGCAATACAGAACAACGTAAAACAAATACATCAGTTTTTTTTAAGTTAATTTTTGGACAAAATGTGTCACACAGCAGTTGGAACTGTAAGTTATTATGCAGTGAGAGGTGCAAAGTGCAAAGGTGAAACATTAGCAAGTGCAAATATGAAAGAAAAAAAATCATCCAAGTCATCATGACACAGCTGATTGGCCAACCAAATGTAATCTCTGATCCCCTGCACAAGGTAAGAGGGCACTGAAACACAAGGTACTCCCTCTACTGAGATGAGAGGAATCTGTTAGTGTTAGTGTTACTGAAATTGCACTTCATTACTGTAAAATGCATTCAGCAGTGAAACCTCAATTTAAGGATAAACATGTACACACATGTTAGCAACCGCATAAAATCATCTCTATGCCCTTAGTAAATAAGCCGTGATTGGTAAGTCATTAAAATGCAATTCAATTTTATTTTAACGGAGACCTACAGTAGTGAAAATGTATTATATGCAAGAAAAGATAAGATACTTCGCAGTACCTTAAGCATGCAAAGCTTTATAGGTTTTACCAACAGGCAAGAGAAAGAATACAGGCAAAAAGTTTAGAAAGCCACCAGTTTTTGAAACCTGGATTTTCAGTTTTACAGCAAACGTACAAGAGGGTATCAGACTCCTCAACTCACCGCAAACCTGCAGTCCCATAGACTCCATAATAAAAGGTACAGCAGGAGTGCAGTAAGATCCTAAATAATCAATACAAATCAAGGTAAGGCAATTGTCATGTGCATATAGGTACTATTTGAAAGAAAGGTGGCTGCTCTAACATTTTTGATTTTGGTGGGCAAAAAAAAAAAAGAAAAAGAAAAAGAAAAAAAAAGGTGGTGGTGGGGAGGGTCAAGATTTAGTGGAATTTATAAACCGTTTCAAACAATATTGCACAAATGTATATAAAATAAAAATTAAAAAAATGACAGGAAAAGCATCTTCCTGCAAGGCAAGCCAGATCAGCTATACCTGGGCTTCAGCCATACATTTAGTCCTGCTCTGAAAAACAACTTGATGCCAACTAAGAGCAGGAGAACAGTCAGCCCATGTCTACTTTAGAGTATTTTGATGTATTTTGAATAATTAAATAAAAATGTAGGAAATTAGCTTATGTAAAAAGTACATACCAGAAGACTGAGTGACACACTGGACTTTGTCATTGAACGGAGGAAGCTGCGAAGAGAGAGAAAATATAAGTTGTGATAAAGACCCAGCAGGTAACCACAAAAGTAATACTTAAAATAGACATGACTGATATCTTAAGACCATTGTCAAGTGTAGAATTACCGTTTACCAGATATATGCATTTTGGCTCAATGGTCAATTTCAGTAATCCTGAGGCCCTGATTTTTGACTATTAGGGCTGATAAGCAAATTTATTTGAATTATATTTCTCCAGAAACCTTACTGTTTCCATTGAGAGGATATCCTGACGAGGCCAACACGACTACTCAAAAAATAAATGTAATTCTTTCTCTTTAATTTAATAATGACTTATTAATGGAATAATGACCACTACTGCTTTTTCTGGACCAATCTGCTTACCTCAACATAACATCGTGGAGTCACAAAAAACTGATTGATCTCATCAGGGCTGAATTCCCCAAAGATGTACTGTGGGAACAAAATTAATACAACCATTAACTGAAAAGGAAAGACAATGGAATAAAACACACTATAAAATAAAATAAAAAAGTTAAAAACAATCAAGAACTTTCAGATTATTCATTAGTATAAAATATAAAATCATGGGGAAAATTTTTAAGCAGTGTTCACTGTAGACAGGTCATTCAACCTCATAACTGGAATGCAATCATAAGGTGCCGTCATTTCAAAATCTAGGTATTAGGACACATACAGCAGTCCTTCATCACCCATTCAATTTACAATGCTAACCTGTGCAAACTGATGAGTCATGCAGTGTTATACATAAACCATGAGCACAAACAGCTCTGAATCTAGACCTGTTTTATCTAGGTGAAGTAGGTTTGTCAGTTTGTTAAAGGTTAACACAAAGCATTCAAAAGAATGCTTTTTGTTAACCGTTAGGCATCATAAAAAGCATTGTTGTACTTAAAACAAGCCAAAGCAGGCCTCTGATGTAACTTCACGGACTGCTTTTAACACATGTGCCTGCTTTGAGGTGACACAAGATTACTGGGATTTGAATTAAACATATATTTTACCTACTTTTCCACCTATACCACCCACTCCCCTTATATAATGGTATCCTCACTTTACTTATTAGTGTAGCTGAGTTAGTTGCTTCTGCTTTGACACGCAAAGACATGGTGAAACAGAGCAGAGGAAAGAATCCATCACTGACGGCTGAACTGATGAGAATTTAGCCATTCCGATTCCGTTATCAATATCACTTATCATTCGATTCATTTATCAATTGTCATTCCATTTTCACCGGCTCCATTTTGAAAGTCACTACCATTGCTATTTTCCATCTCTAACACACAAACTGAAATCAGCCGATTGTAGTGCGAGTGCAAGAATGGATAAGCACTATTGATAGGCAAGCAGACTAACAATTTCAAGGAAATTGACTACTGGGAACCAGTTTTCTACAAAAACTGGTTCTTGATTCCCATCCCTACCTCTCAGACTAACCGACAGACCTGGTTATAATCAACAATTTGTGTCACCTGTGTTTACCAAATTAACACTTGTAGTGAGGTAGGTTCCATCAGTTCAAGACACTACATGCCATTAAACATTCATCAGTGAAGCGCACACACACACAGGACACAAGGAGGTGGCACTAACATAAAATCTATGATCATCTTCGAATTGTTTTTGAAGTTGATATTTCAGGTATCAAAAAATGTATATGCATTGCAAAATTAAAACTGTTAGAAGTTTACTATTTTGAAATTTTAATAAAGCAACCAGCTAGACTTTAAATGAGTAGTCAGCTGCTCAGCCAGCAGACCAGCACTTATGGAAAGCTGCATATATGAACTTGAAATTAAGACTTCAAAGTTAACTCATTTTATTAGATTAGCCAAAAACAATCAAACTGCAATATAACTCATTGCACACACTACAACCACCTTCAAATGAAGCCAGGTCTATGGTAGTAGGGGTTCATATTATGTGTAGTGGATGCAGGCAAAATAAATTAGAAGGCTTAGAAATCTTCCCGCAGCGCTTCGTCATGCACCTTCTGATGATGACGTTTAGGCGGACTGTATAAAGACCAACATTATTTGTCATGTTTTTACTACACTGCTGTTTTCTGATGTTGCTTACAGTGTTATTAATTCATTCTCCACAGAATCACCACGACATCAACTATAATTGTACGTTATTCCTTGAGAGGACAAAAAAAAACAACAAAAAAACACTGAGCCACCGAAGGGCCCACTTGCGCAACTTAAAGGTAAAATGGACTCACTAGCCATGCTGTTAATCTTTTCGGTGCAATAAACAGTGGAACGTGAAAGGGTAGTCACAGAGAAAAGAAACTGCAGTTCAAGCATATATAACTTTTTGCAAACGAGGCCCCACGCGAGGGCCCACATTGCTGAAATGGCACTACAAGCGACAAACAGCCAGCCATGATCCAGCGGCCTCAGGATGGCTAATACAATCACAACAGAAAGAATGTCCCTTTGCTCCTTTCTGCAGGCATGCCACACGTACCACACTAAGCTTCCCTTGCTGATCGTTTGGACTGCGGATTACAACAAATTAGCCATCTGTATGATTTTAGCACAATTTAATGACGACATCACACAAACAAGAAAGAGCCAAGAATAAGAAGTAAGAAGAATAAGTAGTCATAAGTAAGAATAAGACTAGAAAGATAAGGTGATTTATAGACTTTAGTGAGTTTCACTATTGGTGACTGACTATTAGCGATAGTGTGGTTCACAAATTTAAATTTAAAACGATATCAGTGCTGTGAAATATACAGATATGTACTACGAAAATTCTAAAACTGATGTTGCGCAAACAATCTGTTTTATTCTAAGCACAGGCTTGTTTACCTAAACTGATCTGCGGAGTTATTAATGGACAACTTGGCTGAACATAAAAATGTTGCAGTGCCAGTACAAATAAGGTCAGACTAGTTTTTCAATGAGTTTGACGTGCATGCCTGTGCATGCCTGGTAGTGTGATGTAGTAAAAGGGTGGCAACAATTACAAACCATTAAAAAAATTATTAAAAATTGGGACAAATAACGGCGTTACAATCATTTCCATTTAGTCTGCTCTCAGTCAAAAGCAACTGCTCATAAATGTGCGAACACTTTCAATTTTCTGATACAGCAGACTAAGCCATAACACAGGCACATATTCACTTTTAATTAATATGAGGACTTATTTGAACATTCTGATTCCCATTGGAAGATGAAACAATGATACTAGAAGAACAATTTCATCCTGTGGGCCCCCGATATTAATCATCCCAAGGACAGGTTCCAGATTAATGGCAGCTAAACTCACTGAGTGAAAAATGTTTTTAAGGTGCAGATTTATTTTTACATTCATTTTTAGGATGTTTAAAGTTTGATGCTGCTACATTTTTAATGTGTCACATTGAGAAGAGTTTCTAATCTTTAGTCTCAATTGAACTAATAACAGTGGACTAAATAATTTGCTGATAAATGGCCCTCTGCTATCACTATGTCACATAATCATGTAGATCGGCCAATAGTTGTTGATAAAAGTAAAGTTACTCTGATAACTAATCAGAGCTGGCATTTTCTTTTTGTTTTTCTTTAAATTGGATTAATTTACAATTTCCTTTTTCCCAATCATGGATTTTTTTGTGTTTTCAGTTTTCACATCTGTAATGGGACACATGCTAATTTCAAAACAGGGATCAAACTACTAGAATCCCTCAGTAACAAAGCTGAAGTGGTTTATACTTAAACTTCTATACAGCTTTTTTTAATCTCTAACAGTCGATGAGTAAGATCTAAAGGGAAGGCCATTGGTTACACAGCCTTGCTGATACAAGGAGATGAGATAAATAAAATACAGCTCCCGTGTTCAGAAATGAAAAATAGCCATCACTGTGTAAAGATCTTTATGGTGTTATAACACGTTGTACTTACACAAGCAATAAATGCTACCGTGCCTATACCCCTGAACCACAGCTTAAGGTTAATGATGGCATTTCAGCAGAGATGTAAGGCTTTTTGTGGTCAAGACAAATTTAGAAAACCTTGACTCAGATGTCTACATTGACAGTGGTAAAATACACTTTTTTGACAGACTATCATAACAGGACTATCGGAATAAAAGGTTTAAATATTCATGTAATTTAAATGTCTTCTCTTTTTTTAATTAAGGCACAGCAGTGGTCTTACTTTAACTGTCTTAGAGGTCATTAAACTAAACCAAAAACCATTACAATCCCAAATAAAATTACCTCCCCACCCCAAAAAATAAAATATAATCACTGAAATCCTTTAACTAGTTTTCAAACTAGTTCAACTTTACTAATAAGCTAAAATAAAGGAGCAATAATGGTATGTTAATTTGAAGTGTCACATTTGGTAGATTATGCATTAACAAGATGACTTACCACAAGCAGAACACTATCTGCCTTTATCTCCCAGTGCAGAAGAATTGATAAGCATATCCAGAATTACCTGTTTGCTAAACTTCTACTCAGAAGACTAATGTCCCTTCTGGTGCTCATATGTCTTTTACTGCCTCACCTGTTTATCGACCAATTTTAGCCCCAGTGTTAGTATTTTCACTCAGCAATTTCACCGAATAAATCAACAGCAAACCTTTCAGTCGCCTGCCTTCTGTGACTACTTTACAAAGGGATGGCTATTAAAATGAGGGGTTTTGTAACAGAGTAAAAGTGGTGACAAACAGAGGAAAGCAGACCCAATGAAATAGTTGATGATGCTCCAGATCTGCTGGGTTACCGTTGCTGTGGAGCACAGTCTGGAAAACACTAATTTAGAGTGTTTGTGAAAGCTTCCATGCATTACTATTCACTCTATGCTATTCATACTAACAAAAACCAAAAAATACTATGCAACTCTGTATCAGTCAGTTCAGTTATGAAAATTAATTTCACCAAATATTGACATGTAAATTAAAAGGGGGAAAAAAAGATGTTCAGCCGGTCTTCCCCTGAAACTTTCACTTTAATAAAGAGTGAACCAATAGAAACGCTCAATTTGGAAGCCAGGAAGAAAGTTGAAAGCATGCAGAATTACTTTAGTACAGCAGATTTCCCTTACTACAGTGGTTAGCCAGGTTCCGTTTCCTAAAAAAAAGTTAGAACTGAACACTTCACTTGACTCCATTTCTGATTAATTTTTTACTATATGAGCTTTTTCTTCTCTAATTAAACTTTAATTGAGTCTCTTACTAGTAGACTAGAGACCTGGCGTGTTTCTTCATGTAAAACTAGACCTCAAAATGGGCCTTCCAACATGACAGCTAGCTTTTCCAGAAATAACACCAAACTTGTTAGGTTACCTCCAATCCAAGCTCAGTCACGTGGACGGTGGCTCTGTAAGCAGGGTGCAAGCTCAACCCTGATCCTCATTGTTTCCATATCAAGTAACTCTTCGCTATCAACGAAGGCCCACACTGTCGAATGTGTATTTAGCTAACTAGCTAGCGGACAGACCGCAAAGTCTAAGCACACCACCTGTGCAAAACAGTTAGCATACTGGAAGCTAAACGAGCAGCACGAAAACGTTATACCGCTCCAGAAACACTTATAAACGCCAAGTGATCGCATGCAAAATATTCCACTAGACCGTTATTATGCTTTCTGACTACCCCGAGAAAACCAATAACTTACTGGTAGTTATAAAAATAAGATATGGCAGCAGGCCTGTGGCAGCACTGAGCAGGTGGGCCATGCATACACGCAGCAGTTTTCGGTCACTTTTCTCTAAGAAATATTACATGACATTTGTGGACTATAACTTCGAAGTATCACGAACATTTGTTTGAGCAAGTTTTCGTGTCGTTTAATTAAAAGCGGTTGTCATCGCCCCAAGAACTGCAACGGAAAGTACTGCTGGTTCAATTGAATGGAAGGACCTGGGGCCTGTTAGCTCACGTTACCATGCTGGTGGTATTCCAATGAGGCTTAGGGGGGGCATTAGCAAGCACTTTTTAGTACTTCAGCAGTTCAATGACACGACAGGCCAAATGTTTAAAATAACAACACACAACTGACCAAAATTAAATTATTGTGTGGCGTTAGCTTTGGTCAAAATGGTGCAGAATCAAAGAGCGATCTGAAGTCCAAAAATAAGAGACTGCACGAGTTGTTTTGGAGGCTAATGATAGCCAGCTAGCTAGCTACCTGGTTGCTGTAAGAAGCCATGCTCCCGGTGAGGTTTTCTGTCCTCCGCTGACGAGATGAAGAATCCCCCGGAAAGGTGTTGTAGGTTTCTACTGACAGCTACAAAAGGTGGTCTATTTCGACGTCATTGTCATTTGCCCAACGGTGTCCTGCCAGTCGAAAGTTTTGATCTATGTAATGCATCAGCACTTCATGCTGTTCGCCTTGCCGTCACCGCCATTTCTGTCTAGCATCTTCCTTGCTTGCTAGCTAGAGCAGCGCGCGGTCGGTTGTAACGGCAGCGTGAGCTCAGGGAGTAACGCCAAATACTTCCGGTGAGTGCTGATTCTAAGATTTCACAATAAAAAGGCTTCATTAATACTTTTAGTACTAATACGACTACTTACAATGATAACAATAATAATATTAACAATACTCAAAAATTTAATATAAATAAATTTCGGGGTGCAGAGGATTGCCTTTATATTTACAAAGTTTCAGCATTTAGACAGTAAATGAACCGAAAGAACAAAACCCAGTGTGGATAGTAACCAAAATTAAACTCAACTGAAAAATAAATAAACACTAAATAAAATATAATAGAATATAAAATTGCACTCCAAGATCCCGCAAAGGTTTCAAGGTATTGTGAAAAAAATCACATTCAGTGTAGCTTCAGTTTGTAAGTGATATTATGATTGCTGATGGTTTACGCTCACTGATAGGTTATCTTGCTTGTGTTCATCACAGCTATATCGTATCATATCATATCAGATTTTAACGACCACATAGTACCATATTATCCCAACATCACACCACCCTCTAAGACTACAGGATTATTTGAGGTTTCTAGAGGTTCTAGAGAGTCTCTGCAGTTTTAATATTAGACTTAAAACATTTGTTTCGACAAAGCTTATAGATGATAAGGTAAAGGCCTGGATAAGATGACTCTGATCCATCACTTATTCATACTGCAATATGCTCAGACTGCTGTAAAACTTCAAGTAATACACTGTGGTGTACTGAGGACTTCTTCTCCAATCACTTCTTCCCTCCTCTAGTCTGTGTTTTTTCTTGTCTCTCTATGCTCTCTTTTCTTTTATCTTTCTTCCTTTATCTTTTCAATCCCCCACTACTGGTCATGGTGGATGGTTGAACCTCACTGAGCCTGGTTCTGCTGGAGGTTTCTTCCAGTTAAAAGGGAGTTTTTCTTTCCTACCATTGCAAAGTGCTTGTTCATACTAGGTTGTTCAATTGTTGGGGTTTTTTTTTTCTAGAATACTGTAAGGTCTTTACATTACAGTACAAACTGCTTTGAAACAACTATCATATTGAATTGGTGCTAAATAAATAAACTTAAATTCCATTTAATAGCACTAAATATTCAGCTTTAATTTACATGAAAATTCTCCAATTGTCTCGTGGTCATGTCTTAAAGAAATGCACGGAAGAATATGTTACCTATAATTACAGATTGCAGAGCAAGTTAAGCGCTCGAGACATTTATTCTGAAATCTGTGAATGCCTCGGCGGAAATGCTAAAAATAATGTTATGAGCTTACAAGTATGAACGCATGCGCGGTGTGTGTTCTCACCTCAGGTTGGACGTGAATCGCAATTTTTTTTCTTTTTTTTTTTTTGAAAGTTAAATAAAAATAAACATTTTATTTTAAGCACATTTTTGTTGTTTTTTTTATGAACCTTGTTGATTTAAGCTGCATAAATACAGTCAAAACAGTGAAATAAACAGCAGCAACTACATGCAATCAACCCCATGTGCCTTTTAAATGAGTAATGCCTTCGACAGTGCAGGACAACACCCAAACTAGTGGGCGTGGCACAATACAGGTGAGGGAAGAAGGTAATCTCAAACAGGAAGCCGCGACAGGTGAATAATCTTCTGGCCATAACAGAAAACAAGACCGTACAAAGAACAGTATCTGAAGGTATGAAACACAGGCATTATATATTTGTATCATTCACAAACGTGCAACTAATTAAGCTAACATGAATTTGCAACAGGGACGAACTTTACAACAGGGAGGACGTTGCGAATGAGCAACTTGGAAGAACGCTCTGTTTTCTCATGTTGAGATAAGATATCATGAAACGGATAAAAATCATAATTCACAGACGTTTACAGTGCCTCAAGTTATCACCAGCTTTTGATAAGCTGCTTCATTAATGAAGAAACTTCTACCTCATCGAGACATTTTTTTTAAGTTATCCCCCATGCTGCTTTATTGCTTGCAGTGCGTCGTGGAGATAAAAAGCCAACTACCCACTTTGTTTATGACAGGCTGTAAAATAAACAAGATACAGGTCTATAATTTTATTATGTTGGCACAGGAAGATGCCAGAGAGGGGAAGACGCGATCAGAGTGGTGACTGCAAAAGCGGGGATAAGCGCTATACGCACAATCGAGACTACTCTGGGTATGGCGCCGAGGAGGAGAGGGGCACTGCAGGTGACAGGAGGGCCGGAGAAAACAGACAGAGGGATATGACAACTGCCTCTCACAGACATGAAGGAACATCAAGACGGTAAATGTAGTTCTAAACATGGTCTGCATTCACTAAACCTTCTAAAATTACATAAACCTGTAGCAAAATAAATGATTTAAAAACATTTTACTTTCCTTACAGGCCCAGAGAGACTTCAGGGGATCTCTCTGACATGGAGTATTACGAACCACAACCGAAGCCAGCGCTTTACAATTTCAGATACATATTAACCAGCAGAGGCAAGTATATTTGGTTTTAATTTCTTCTGTGAAACATTACATGCAAGCTACAATTTTTTGAGATATCCCTAAAATGCATTCAGGGATGTAAATTATATGATAACGAGAGGATAGTGCAAAAAATTTGAAAATATACCACAATAGTAAATTATTTTTAAATGCTGCGTTGGAACAGTTAGTATTTATTTATTTATTCTGTTGTTTAATTTAATGTGAAAAGACGTTTCTTTAAACAATTATTTTAAGGCAAAAGTCAAAATCCCAATTTAAAAATATCTTTTTCTTAAAAAGCCATAAATCTTTGTCTCCAGGTATCTGCCAGCTTGCAGAGGTGTTTGTGAACCTGCTTATCATAATCTGTGCCGGGGTGCCTTACAGCAACAATGGGGGTTACCGTGACCTGGCCAGCCTCGGTGGATTATACGCTTATTACTACGGTGGTGCCGGTGCCTTCACTGGAGCTGATGCAAAGAGAGTGCAGGAGCTAGACCGGCTCTTCCATGAGCTTAAGCGGCCTCCGTACATCTTCACCATGGCGGCTGGTGGAATTTTAATGATCTACGCTTTTGCCATGCTGGGCCTGGGGATTTTCAGAGTCCCTTTCCGGTGTCCTCCTGTGCTGCTGGTTGAGGCTGTGCTGAGTTTCCTGATCGGTCTGGGGTACATCCCAGGAATTGCCATCTATTTTATTAAGCTGAAGGAAACCTATGACAACCCCATCTGTAAGGAGAGAGAGCAGATGTACAAGAGCAAAGGGCACCAAGGGTTTGATTGCAAGTACAATGGTGCAGACATTGCAGAGGGACTGTTTGGGGTCTTGGGGGTGGTTGTTTTCATCTTTAGTGCAGTGTTAGCTATCAGAGCTTTCAGGTCAGTGCAAGAGCTGAAAAAGCAAAGAACAAACCAGGATGATAATTTTTAAGCTGCCTTTCCTTTTTTTATTCACAAGTGAACAAAAGTAGGAGTGAGAAAAATCACTTTGACAGGATTTTGTTTCTTGTCACTCTCATTAGGTGTTACTTGTATATAAGCTGTTTATACATTTTTATGCCTTGACAGTGTTTTATACATACCTAATCTTTTTTATTCCTTATACCTGTTTACCACATCTTTCATATTTTCTATGAAGTTGTAGTTATAATAAACTACCAAAAGTATAATATTACATGGTCATCTGTCATTGTATTTATCTGTGAAAGAGATGGCTGAAACAGGCTAAACTGACTTCCTGAAAACAAATGTCTTTGACATTTTAAAAGGAAATGGAGTTGAGTGTCACATGGTTTCTTTTTATAGTTTTAAAGCTTTTCTGATGGCTTTGGAGGGTTTTTTCCCTGTTCTTTTAACTTAATGTGTTGATTTAAAACACACACACACACACACACACACACGCACACAAGTCTGAGAAAGACACACACTCTGTTCTTCTTATAGCACTCACAAGAGATATACTTATTTTTAATTAAAATTTATTCTCAGAATTTGTCAACCACTTTACCTGAGTTTAGGATAACTCATAACTCTGAGCTTCACCAACAGATGGCATCTACTGTGATTAGGAATTTACAAAGATAAAACATTACATATAATTCCACAGCAGCGGTCACTGTTTCTTCTCATTTATTTTCTTGATCTGAGTATTGAACAGGACAACACATCAGCGATAACCGCATAACCTGCCCTTTTGGGCATGGATTAAGGGGTGAGATTACATATAAAAAATGCAAGGATGCTAATAATTCTAAGAATATAAGAAATTTTAAAGTGATTTTGTTTTTTATTGGGTTGAAATAAACACCCTGAACTGGATACGTGGAAGACGATGGATGGATGGGTTGATATAACCATTAATAATGATAAGTAAAGTTGACACTGGACAAAAACAAAAAAATTCACAGTAAAAAGTTTTATTGCTACTTGGCTTAAAGTTAAAAACAAAACAAAAACCAGCCTGTCTGCTGAAAACTAATGATAGCAGCATTTAAAATAAAATAACCACCTTCCCATCTCAGTGTTCAAGAATATACAATTCTTTCTGACAAACCACAAAAGTGCCCATTGTTAGTTCTTTTCCTAAATAATTAATCTTCTTAATGATTCTTAAAAAAAACCTAAATTTGTAGCAGTAATCTGCATGCTCGAATAAAAACCTAAAAATATCGGATATGCTCCCTTTTGTACAAATAAATCACATTTTGTATGT
This sequence comes from Neolamprologus brichardi, assembly GCF_056152115.1. Classification (NCBI taxonomy): domain Eukaryota; kingdom Metazoa; phylum Chordata; class Actinopteri; order Cichliformes; family Cichlidae; genus Neolamprologus; species Neolamprologus brichardi. The sequence continues at coordinate 18,792,823 of NC_142104.1, read as the reverse complement.
ATTCTATGTTTTTTTTCCCTGTAGCCTTATATTTAGAGCATGCTTTCAACAATAAATACAGTTATAGTACCATCAATAGTACCATAATGGGTGACAGATTTCTGTATAAGCCCAATGACTTTAAATTCTGTAGCAAAAAAGGGAAATATTAATTTGCATGAAAAAAAAGTACAAAAATAAACATCGCTTTCTTGGCATTCAGGAAAACAAATATTCAAGCATTTCTTGAAAACAATATGCATAAAGGAATAGTGAGATTAAACAATGGCTACTTTGGTCACATTTTAAACAAATGGAGCATCTCTGATCGGTTTCATTCACCATATTCACACAGAATTACAGTCGATCCATTGTTTCACACAGACATGCATACACTTACAGTATGTGTGCGCTAAAGCTTTTATCTACACACAAACACAGACATTTTGCAACACAGACGCACAGGGAGCTTGTTATGTTGTGCAAAGAGAAATTATACCGAATAGTTAACAAAAGAAGAAGGTTAAAATAAAAACACTGAAACTGCAGCCTAACAAATGCACATACCCTCTACTTTGTGTACAAATGCATTTAACTGCATGAGTAATGAGCTCGTGAGCCCTTCCACTAAAGAATTAAAGGGAATATTTTAAGCCAATGCAATTTACCCCTCCATCTTCCCTCTGTTTGTGCATACAATCTGCTTATGTACATGCACACTGATTACCGATGGATCATTATCCAAATGTACTTCTATTTTGTGAGTATATTATACCGGACAGAGGGTGAATACATGGTATCAACCAAAAGACAGACTGAACGCATGAATGTACAACAACGGTACAAATGTTATAAAGCAAAAGGACCCAGTTAGTTTAAAGAGCACTAAATATAGCAATGCGGTACAGTCCCAGACTGACATGGCAGTTGGGGGCAAACTCATAAAACCACACTGCCAAAGTGCCAAAGAGACAAAAAAAAAAAAGCAACACAATGCAAATTACAAACACAACCTCCACAAACATTATACACACACACCAGCCAATATTCATTATCAGACATATTGAAACATGAGTCGTATAGTTAAAGGTGATGGGAAATTGACGCTCTGATATACAGGTATATATGTACACTTTGCATATTTTACAAGGGATTTTACCACTGTGGGATATGAAACCTTATAGAAAGTTCAGTTTCTCCTCTCCAGACTTCATTAACATTTCAGATATGTATCAGTAACATTCACAATCATAGGCTAGCTTAGCTCTCCACGTGGCATTTACACCTGCAGTGACCGTCAGTGTTCCACTGCTAGTGATCCAGATGTGTGGCACTATGTGTGGGCTCCAATTGTGGAGGTCTAGGCACAGACAGAACCACGGAGTCCAATGTGTTTGGCATGTCAGACCCAGCAAGGACTGATCAATAAAGTGACAGGAATAAAATGATTATCTTTATCACAAAACTGCATTTGCTATTTGTAATTTTAGATATTTTAAAAAAAAGCATTTGGGAATTAAAATTAGTTCTTGAATTCTGAAAAAGCAGAATATGGACAGTATCGATGCATCTAAATATGATCTCAGACTCCTACATGTGGATAATAACTGTATGTCCTGATTTTCATTAACTTATATTTACACAGAGTAAAAGCAATGCAGGAAGATAGTGTTAGTTTATGTAGTTTTGTGGTGTTCATTTAAAATATTTAAATATAAGTTAAGATACTAACAAAACTGTAAGTGGTGACAAACAAAAATACTTTGAATGAAAAAAATATCTTTGTGATGTTAATAAGACTTAAAAATATTGTAAATTAAGTATATTGTCAGTGTCATCATAGACAAAAGATGATGCACTTGGCTGAGGGAAGCCACAATAACCTCAGAACACTATGCTAAAAAAAATTATATAATAAAATTAAATATACATAACTCTGGATATTACTATTATATTCTATGTACAAGGTGCTTTTGACAGTGTATATTCTTTTCAGGAGATAAAACAAGGAGGAATTCATACCCACACAGCATTTAAGGCATCATCACTGACTTCTCACTCATTCACATAGAGCCAAAGACCTCATTCACAGACAGAACATCAACGGAAAGAAACAAAAGGCTCCTCGCTTCAAAATACTGAGTAGTGTTACATTAAGGCTAAAAGAGAACACTGAAAGGTCTGAATGTACAACGGCTGTGTAGTTCCTTCCAACATGTAGTGGCAACCAGAAAAAATAAAAATCTATTGTAATCACTGACAAGAGCAATTACCCAACTTTGGCCTTCTCTTAGCCACAGCAGCTCTGCAGAGTTGCTTCCTCTTTTGGCACAATGCGGGGAGGTTTAGGACTGGACAATGTGAGGTTTCCAAGGCTGCATAACATATAACTGACAGTTTAAACAATAATGTATTTTTTCTGTCATATATATGACAATACAGTTGACTATATGTTTAAAAAAAGACATGGATGATGTGCACTGCTGAAGCATTGAGTTAGACCCCCTTTTGCATTCAGAACTGCCTTAATTCTTCATAGCATAGACTCAGCAAGGTGCTTGAAACATTCCTCAGAGATCTTGCTCCACGTTAGCATGATAGCATCATACAGTAGCTGCAGATTTGTCAAGCGCACATGATGTGAACCTCCTGTTCACCACATCCCAAAGCTGCTCCATTAGATTGAGATCTGGTGACTGTGGAGGCCATTTGAGTAAAGTAACTCATTGACATGTTCAAGAAACCAGTTTGAATGAATTGACGTTATCTTTCTGAAAGCAGCCATCAGAAGATTTGTACAATGTGCTCATAAAGGGTTGGACATGGTCAGCAACAAGACTCAGGTAGACTGTGGTGTTTAAACAAATCTCCATGGGTATTAACTATGAAGAAATAATACCTCCCACACCCTTACACCACCAGCAGTAGACTTAACTGTTTATGCGAGGTAGGATGAACCCATCCTTTCATGCTATTTACATCCAATTCTGACACTCCCACTTGAATGTACCACAGAAATCAAGACTCATCAAACAAGGCAACGTTTTCCCATCTTTTGTTGTGCATGTTTGGGGAGCTAACACAACTTGTTCTTAGCTCACAGTAATGTCACCCAAGGTGGATCTTCTTAAAGGTTCAATGTGTCATGCAGTCAGAGGCGCTCTTCTGCACATGTTGGTTGTAATCTGTGGTTATTTGGGGTACTGCTGTTTACCTATAAGCTCAAAGAAGTCTGCCCATTCTCACCTGACCTCTGACATCAACAAGGAATTTTTCCACAGAGAACTGCCACTCACTGGATATTTTCTCTTTTTCAGACCATTCTCTGTAAACTTTAAAGGTGGCTGTCTGGGAAAATCTCAAATCAGCAGTTTCTGGAATATACGTACCATCCCGTCTGGCACCAACAGCAACACTGCATTTAAAGTCACTGAAATGACCCTGAAATGTCACTGAATTCTTCCCCGATTCGGATGCTCGCTTTAAACTTAAGCAGGTCGTCTTGATAAGGTCTACACATCTAAATGCTTTGAGTTGCTGCCATGTGATTGGCTAGTTAGATATTTTTGTTAATGAACAGCAGAATAGGTGTACCTAACAAAGTGTCCAGTGGTTGTACTTATTCTTAATGGAAGGCACTGAAATAGTGCGTTCTTATTTGGGCACCTTATACTGCTGCGACACTCATAATATTTGTACATTAACTGTGTGTAGCCACAACTAAAGTAGCCATATGATTACAAAGGCGTGTGGGCATAAATGTGCCCAAGTAAAAAGCTACATCAAGCTCTTCCTTTTGTGATATGTTATCAATACACAGGCAGCAAATCTCAATGTTTTTATGTTTTTAGTAAAACATACAGGTGCTGTAACTTGTTCCTTCACCAATTTGATTTGGGAAAGTCAATTTATTCTACCCAGAAAGCTAATTAAATGATATGGCAATGCTTTTAATGTAGTTTTTCAGATAACACAGTGATAAGGCAGTCCTTCCTGCATTTTGTTTTTGTCAGTTGCACACATATCTATGATGTATAATAAATGACTGAAAAAAATGCAAGAGAATAGGGTTTCAGTTCTCTTAAGGGTCTAAACACCACACGCCAAACCTCACCTGGATGTATGAGTAGTGCATTATAGAGGTAAGATTTAAAACATTTTGCAAAGTAAAAACGTCAATAATGAAATCTGCCTCAAGGGACAGGATGGACTGACGTTGTCAAATTTTAAAAAGCAGAAGCAGAAGCAGCCTCCAAAATTCAAATATACTAAAATGTAAGTACCAGAGGGGATATTTTCACACATGCAGTACAAATCCTGATTTTATATCTCTTGGCCTTACAATATGTAATACTTCAGTTTTGTGTCTTAGCTCATTTGTCCAGTCCACTATTCAGTGACCATAAAACTGACTAAATTCAAATGAATCTTTTATCTTCCTATGAATGTTTTAAGGAGCTCATTTTACAATGCACTGTCACAGAATATACTGCAGTTGTTAACCTCTACTAATTGCCTCTTGCTTTACAACTAAATGACTTTGATATTGCATTGCTCTACATAGAAAAAATATTCAGTCTTAATGTCAGCAGTGTAAGCACATCACATCGGCCACCCGCTAGATGTGAGTTTGTACTTTACTATGTAGGAGTGATAGACAATTCTTTATATATGGTGTGGAAATGCTAACAATAAAAAACAGATACAATGAAAATGCAGTTGTGTTGTTTTCAGATCTGTGTGTATTATAAGCATTTAGACTCTCTGATTTCCTTCGTAAGCCACAGGTGGAGGAGGAGGAGGAGAGCCGAAGCTGTGCCAGTCCCGGTCTCTTAGAGACACTATTCATCCTGCAAATTCAACTATCAAACTCACGTCTCTGAAACACAGCCAGGATGTAGGGAGCTCTAGGCTGCGTCTTCTGTAGTAGGCACTTTTTCATGTTTCCGTCATAGTACTTCCCTCCAGGATCTGAGAGACAACAGAGCTCCTGGAGAAAAGATCTGACATGATCTCTTGCACACCCTCCACATTGCTTTGCTTTCCAAGTAAAGGGAAATGCTGCTGACGAGTTTAAACAATCGAGGTATCCAATTTCAGGTCAGGCTTGTTCTTTGTCTAATACAGCCAGCTTTCTGTTTCACAATGTTCTGTTACAAACTGAAATTGTTTTATTTTTATTTGCCTTTGTTCTCTCAGATACTCAGACCGTACACTTTTTTTGACCTCACGTTAAAAGGCATCATTTAGTGACCATTAAGATGCCACAGGTTTGTCTTGTTCTCACAAAATATCTGAATGGCAACTTTAACTGGACTTTCCCTCGTGTATGAGAAAACTCTTCTGTCCCAGAATGGCACAATCACAGAAATCCTCCCCCTTAGAGGGCGGTATCATAAACCTCCTGTTGTAGGATAGAAGTCGGGCCTGGACCTGGAACCAGGCTGGATGGAAATGCTGGGGGGTGTGGATGATCCCACACCGGATCTTTTAAGGAGGAGGGTGTGGTTGGTGCAGAGGGGCCTGAGACTAGAGGGCTCTGGCCTCGTAGCTGCTCCCTGACTTCCTGCTCCAGACTAGGAGGCACAATCAGCTGGTCCTCTGGGTCCTGCTGTGCTGGAGCTGTGAAATAGCCAGACTTTTTCTTGGGAGCCTCTAGGGCAACCTCAATTAGGTTGTGACTGTCTTCAGGGGCTACCACAGAACCATTGGACAACTTCTTCCCAAACAGGCTGGATGTGGAGGGAGATTTCTTAAGGTCAGCAATCTCTCTCCCACATACAGCAAGCAGGCAGCCGTTTGTAGCAGAAACCACCACGCTGTTCTGTCTGCGCATTTTACCACCGGGATGGTCAAAGCCTCGTTTTTCAAAGTCCAAGTCTTTGGAGCTCTCATGGGGCCCCGACCGCAGCTGAAAAGCACAACAGTGAATGTCTACTTCCACTTCTAATTTGCTGCCATTGGAGATGACACCCTCGAGTGGCGCTTCATCATCACTGTCCAAGCCATTGTCCGACTGGTTACTTGAGAATGTGGTGCTGGACGGCTGCTGCTGGAATAGACCTGGGTGGGGTCCGCTCCCACCTGAGCCTGGCACCATGATGCCGCACAGTGTGGTAGCGGGGTGTAGGCTGCAGCGTCTCTCTGGGCGGGTCACAGTGCCAGAGGACGGGTGTTCATCTGAAGCGGTGGACCCCGCTTCGCTGCCGATCTCTGAAGCTGATGTCTCACTGCTGAACTCAGTGACAATGCCACTGCTGGAGGAGAGGTTGGTGGCTGGGTCGCTAGGGCCCGGGATCACAGACGCAGGAACGGGAGCAGGAGCAGGGCCCCGTGGCTCGGTGGTGGTGACCGGCGGCTCGCATGTGCAGCTGTCCTCACCAATGTGCAGGGACACCACGACAGCGCCGATGTTGTCCTTGCAACCGTAACTTTGGGCAAGTGAACACAACTTCTTAGCAGCAGCACGGGGATCCCGGACAGCCTGCACGGTGCAAACAGCCTCCTGGTAGGAAACTCGCTCAAACAGGGCTCGATTCCCCAGGATCAAGAACTCATCCTGGGAACAAAGCGGCTCAGTGTGCACCCAGGGCTTTGGAAGCACCCAGGGAGACAGATAAGAGCAGCCCAACAGGCGAGAGCAGCATGTCACTCCACTCACTTTGTTATCCTACAAAACAGAAGCGCCATTAGAACCGCAGCAGAGCGTATAGCCTCATAATGTTTACACAGTGGAATATGACAGAGCATATTAACACTAGATTAGAGGCTATGTGCAATTGCTCCCATTTAACAGCTGAAAACCAACATAGGCATTACCTCTGTAATAATGGCTTTACTGACTTTAACCCGCTCCATTTCCTCAGTGCAGTTCTCCAAACTGTAAACCTTAGAGAGAGGTACAGGTTGTCCATTTCGGCACAGCACGGCTTGGCAGGTACCCACATTGGCCACAGTAAGGCTAAAGGATGCTCCTGGATCTGAAGTCTCACGGTGGATGTAACACAGCAGGCCAGATGCACCCAGCTTCTGACCGGCCATACCAAGTTTCCTGCGCCCCCACCAATCGCCAAACAACAAAAACAAACTCTTTCAGTCAGTGAATGCAAGTAAAAACCAGGTATTGATAATGAAAAACAGTTACACAGAACAACATGTTACCTGTGTGAGGTGAGGAAAGTGTTGCACATATACACACTGTCAACACTAGAGTGCTGCAGCTCCTCGCACAGCACGTCTCCCATAGTGCACTGCAACAGGCGAGGCACTTCCTCGTTGCGGTCTCCGTCAAAGATACCATAGCATGCTTCCACGCTGTCTCTGAAGTGGTCTACAGCCATTCCAGACACACACAACCTGTCCCCAACAAAAGATGCACAATAATAGATTTAGCAGATCCATCCACAAAACTTCATACCAACCCTGTTTTCAAAAACGTCGCCACGCTGTGTAAAATGTACAGCGCTCAGCATATTTATCAGAACACCACAGATAAATCTATGGCAATGAATGAACAGTGTTTGTAATTACCAACATTATTTATTGTTTCTGTAAAAGTTAATCCGTCACTATGTGTTTCTTAAATGTGACAGGTGGTCTAAGAAATTATCAAGTACTGAGAATAAAAACAAAGTGTAAAATATTTAAACTGTGCATTTAAATGAGAAGACATTATGTTCAATGTAGAGACTGAGAAATTAACCAGCGGCCTTCAGTTTCCACTGCATTAGAAAATTGCACTGCGTGGGCTTATGGCAGTGCAGTGAAAACAAGGAATCAATGAAAACTGCATCCACACAAAAACAATGTGAAACTCAACAGTGGAAAGAAACAGATGTGCATACATTAAGATCAAGAAACTGTGCTGTTGCTTGGCTGGGCCCAAACTCTTAAGATGGGCTGAGGCAACAGTGTTATAGTTTCACTGTATGAAAGGTAAATAAATTATAAGCCACCACTATATGAATTATTGTTAAAAATAAATAATTCCAGCAACAGGTAATGAGAAAATTGATATTAAAAAAAGACAACCCTATAACATAGTTATAGAAGAAAAACACAAAACAGAGAAGATCTGTACACACTTGTTCCTTTGCCCGCTCATTTCAGAGTAGCCATGCTTCCAAGGAGTGGAGGCGCTCAGAGAGTCTCCTGCTGTTATGGTAGATTTCTGGTCTAATTTCAGGGTGGTGATGTGGCTAAAAATAAAAGAGAAAAAAGAAATACACTAGAGTGCACTGTACACCTTTATTGTGTGCCCCTATGTGACAGCTACAGAAACTAATTGCTGCTTACAAGAAGTTCAGTATTGGGTGTTGCGCCTCACCTGAAGAGATTGAGGGTTTTGTGTTCCAGCATCAGGCTGCTGTTGCCTGTCAGGTCCAGCTCTTGTAAAGTGGCAGGCAGGGAATCGGGCAGCTGGATCTCAGTGAGCTCATTGCAGCTTAGATCGACAAGCTAAAGAGATGCAAAACCAGGTGAGCCGAAACACGCTTAAAGTTGATCATGTGACACAAAGAAAACTGCAACGGGCCTGACCTTGATCTCGGGGAGGTTGAGGATCTCTGGAAAGACGCTGATGTGGTTCGAGTGTGCTATGAGGGTGTGCAGTCTCTTACAGCTGGACACAGTGGAGGGTATTGTTTTTAGATTGTTGCCGCTTAAATTTAGCTCCTCCAGCAGTTCCAGCTTACTTAGCTTACTAAAGACACACAAACATGAAACAATAACAGCTGGGCTGAAAAGGGAAAAACTTACATTGAATTTATAATGCAAGTAATGCTTCAGTAATTATTCTTAATAATAACTTCTTTAACTGCACAGTAACCCTAAAGAAGCACCACACATTTTGTTGATCCTCATAAAGTATTTTGTGGGTGCTTAAAAGGGTTCAATTTGCACCTTGGTTTAAACTAATAGTTAAGACACACAGAAGGCAGGAGAACTCACCTGGCAGGGAATGAGAGTAACTGGTTGTAGGCAATGTGGAGGATCCGCAGGTTCTGGTGTCCGATCAGCAGAGCGCCACAGTTCTCGCTCAGGTTGTTCCCCGTCAGGTAGAGCTCCTGGAGTGTGCTGAGGCTCTCCTCTGATTGGCTGCTCGGCGGAATGCTTTCCAAGGCATTGGCTGACATGTTTAAGTATTTCAGGCTGTAAGAGAAGACAAACAGAAAAACAATTAACACAACAGCTCAAGTAATCAGCAGTGCATCTGAGGAACGCACCCACCCATTCAAATCCCGTTTACCGCAGCTGATGTTCAAGCTAAAAGGTTTTGAAGACTGTTGATGACTGATAAACGGTATCAGTAACACCGCATGATTCTCATATTGAATATACTTGACAGAGTATATTTCGGTGAAAGTGAAGCGAGCTCAGTCTGCTGGTGTTTGGGAGGCCGGGTGCAAATTGAATTTAATTACGGCACATTTTCACCCTGTTTGCGATGAAACATGTTTAACTGCAAATGAAATAATATTCCAGGTGGCCTCAGCTTCTGCAGCGAAATGAAGACGACTGAGGCGTCTGAAATCTGCATTTAAAGAATTATAGAGATTTTAGGAGCTTCCATATTTTCTAACATAAAAAGCCTTCTTCTAATTTATTCTTGCAAGTGGAGCATTGATTTGCATTTCATTGACCCTGCGCATTAAAGTGGGCCAGTAATATGAGCTCCAGTGGTTGTTATGTAATTGGTGTCAAGTCATTTTCTGTGTTTATTATGTACTGTAAAGTAATAAAACTTGTCCCTCTGACCCAGTGAGTTGTGAACCTCATCACGCTGTTGTTATAAACCAGCCTCAGACATTACTGACGTGCACTGACATCTCTCCAGCTCATACACACCACGATAAAGTTTACAGCTTATTTGGAGGTCTGGCTTTTTTTATGTTTAACATAGTTAAATAAAAAATTAAATGTAGATGTGTTAAGTTAGTTACTGAGAAACCTAATTAAAATATATACAGTGTTTAAAATGCTTTTAATTACAAATGAGTAACATCCATGAGGTTAAGGTTGTCTCCGGTAGGAGAAAATCGTCTTGGATCTGGAGACTACTGCATCAAAACCCTTTACCTTCTTAATGAGCTCATGCTCAGAGTACAACAATTGGGATGGATGAGCTAAAATGTGACTCTTTTTGACCTGGTTGTGTATCTCTGGATATTCTGGGTCACTAAGTAGTTGGAGAAAAAAAACATAAAAGGTACGATGGCTTACAAGGAGTTGTTCTATACATTTGGGCCACCTCTATTACTTTGCTATCGTTTTTGCTTAGCTCTCTGATTTGAATTTGCACTGCCTCTCTTCGATTTTCAGTGCTGCTTTCATTCTGAACTTTTAAAAAAAATAAATACTGGAGGCTGCCAGTGCTACCTGTCAGCCTCCTAGTAGATTATTATGGTATAAATTTGAAAATCCTTGGTAATTTCAGAAAGTTTACCTGAACTTGTGTGACATTTTAAGCAGACACACCTATGGCATGAATTTCAAAATTCTAAGTCGCCTCGTTCTCGAGTTATCGCATGGACAAACTTGGGTGTCCGCACCGCCCGGGAGGGTGATGACAATACCCCATTGGTCATTTATGGCTAAGGGATAAAAACATAACTTTATACGCTAAAGTTTGTTTACCAGCAATCAAAATTCTATCATTCTACCAAACCTGAAGAAATACCTACAGCCTACAGAGTAATTTCTTTATTGCCCAGTTCATAACATTTAATAAAGCAATAAAGAAAGATTAGGTCATCTTTTCCTTTATTTCCCAAGGGACAGCCACAGCAGTTGGATCGTCAGTTTGATCTGTTACAGATTTTACACTGGATGTCCTTCAAAACACACCCCTCCCATTAATCCAGGCTTGGGACAGTACCAGGAGTCCAGTAGTTTGTGATCCCCTGTGGCTCTGGTCCCATAACAGGGATCTTTTTTGTGTAAGACAAATATGTTAACCACTACACCATGGTATCAAACATTAAGTAAGTAATAAGTAAATAGCTAAGTAATAAAAAAAGTAATTTTAAGTTACATTATAGTACATTTTTGAATAAACGGTTACATTATATTGCATTTTTCAGATGGGTAGCTAGTATTCTGTAGCCTATTTTATTTGGAATAAAAATAACCCTCCTAACATCGCTCTCAGGAAACACATAATGCACAAAGTAGTCACTCCCATTACATCTCGGCAATAGAGACAGTAAAGTGCATTAGACCATTTGAACTGCTAATGGGTGTTAAAAGATTTCCCACACAGGAAACAGGAGAGAAAATGAATCTCCAGTTATGGCGTGGAATGCTCCACTGATCTTGACCACAATCTCTTCCTATAATCTCCACTTCATTCCCAAAACAATGAGCTGTAGTACAATGACTGTCCACTGCAACACAACAAGGAAGTCACTGCCAATAAAAGTTTCAAAGCAGACGAGCCAACTGATAAAGGACACAAATGATAACATGAAAAAGTCAAAAAGGCCTATGAAAAAAGAAGGAGAGTGCAGCAATTCAGACTTACTTTAAGGCCTTCAGAAACAGACTCTCTGGAAGCTCAGCTAGCATGTTGTGTTGGAGGTCCAGGGCTTCCAGAGGGACATGGTCAAGGAGTTCAGGCACTCTTTGCAAGCGATTGTACCCCGTCAGCAGCTTCCTCAAACTCAAGCTGTTAAGCAGTCTGCTGGAGGCCAGAAGACACATCACAGAGCAAGATCAGGACAAGAAAAAGCACTTATGAAACTTTGCGGGTGGTGGGTAGCCCTCACCAATCTATCAGTGACCTACTGACCTACAGTTTACCCGCCCATACAAACTAGCACAATAGCTTTTCCCCCAGATACCAGTGCGCACAGAAGACAGGGGAGCAGCATCCAGTTTTCAAAAGTCTTTTCTTATTCATTCACTGTTGTCTGATACAAATACTAGAGCCTGGCAGTGAATGAGGGTACTCTGAGCCAGGCACTATAAGATGGCCACGTTCTAATGTAGCAGCCAAAACACACAGACACAAGAAAACCTCACATCACATTTTCACTACTGTAAAAAATGGTCTTTATCTGCACCAACTGGCATTCATGCGAGTAGTTAGAAAGAATGTGTGACATCGTATCTCATTATTAAGGATTTTAGGCAGCTGTTTATTAAACGACAGGCGGAATAAATTCAATTTATGCAAAAATGTTTAAAAAAAGGTTCATAACCTGGAAGGAAGCTCCGACAGGAGGTTACGTGTAATGTCCAGCATTTCAATTTTTCTGCAGTCACACACCCAGTCTGGAAGATACTCCAAGAGGTTCCTGTCTCAACACACACACACACACACACACACACACACACACACACAGAGACACACACACAAACTGAGCAGTTGGTCAGGCCAAACCGATATTCTCCAGGGCCATTTAGCCCTGCAAATGATCTGTACTTTAACAAAAACAATTAGCGCGTGCAGTTGGGGATAGATGTTTGGTAGAAAGAAATTGTGCAGATGTTTCTCACACTGGCAAAAACACAAGACAGCGTATTTAACCACTGGCCTATTTCAAAGTTTGAAAGGTTCGTGACCTTTAAAGAGATTTCTCAGATTTGCGCATCTTCTACTCATTCATCTGTACAGCTATTACTTAATCCCTACAGGCAAAGTGACTCTAACAGCTGAAAGGATGAGAATATACTGCAAAGGGGCTTCAGCTGCCTTTGCCGACATGATAAAAAAAAACAAAGCGATGATTATAATTCCTCCAAGTCCCATAAATTTTCCATAAATATTGTAACTCCAAATCCTTTAACAGTTAAATAAGTACACAGAATATCTGTTTGGAGGTTGTTGGGTGATAATGATCTATTTCAGTATTCATGTTGATTTACAACTACATAAACACTGAGCAGAACTAGATTAATGAGCACAAAGACAAAGATACTATTTTTAGACATCAGCGTCTCTGTAGCCACTTCTTATTCCCAGCCAGAACTCACTGTGATAGGTCCATGTGCGTCAGCTGGTTAGGGACTGGATAGATGTTGACTGTTGTAAGGCCTGTAGGCAGATAAAGGCAGCAATCATCAACCAAACATCTGGACCATTCCTACGTGCGCTTACATGATGCATGTAACAGTGAAGGGAAGGGCAGGAACATACAGACAAATAGCCAGTGATGCATTAATAGCAGCTACTTGACGCTCTATTTGACTCACGGTTGCTGCTGGCATGAAGCATGCGCAGTGTGAAACCGCTGAGTGTGAGTGTCCCCAGCTGGTTGCGTTGGCAGTGCAGAGTCTCCAGGTTGCACACAGAGCCGAGGTCTAGCGATTCTAAGCAGTTGTCCCGCAAGTCCAGCTGGGTCACCTGGCTCACTACCTCTAGATTCTCACTTTTCACCCACCGCAATCCATTCAGCCTATATTTAACAGAGAGAACAGAGCACAGAAAAAAAGGATTTTGTATGCAAGTGGCATGATTTTTAGGGCTGTCCCAAATCAGTTTATCTTTTAAAATATCATATCACAACATTTGATGCCGGTAATACATTTAAAAACACCTTCCTCACATAGTGAAACGAAAAGGAAATACATTCTGATTTCAGGAGTGCGCGGTACATCACTGTACTCAGATACATGCTCTTTAGTATCTCATCCATCTTTCATGAGAGCTGCCAGTATAAATTCACCACAGCTGCACCTTGGTCCTTATAAATATAGCCTGCAAACCACAACTTAACTCACAAGGTTGAGAAATTATCTTGCTGTGGTTGGAGGAATGGTTGCCGGCTTAATCTTCGCAACACAAGAAAAATTAGCATGTTTTCTTATCTCAGTTCACCAGCCATGGAGGTCCCCTTGAGCAAGACACCCCACTTGTACAGTGCAGAGTTCTTTCTCACTGTACTGCCTTGTATAATCATCCCTCTGTTTTCATATAGTTGTGTTTTTCTCTCTGCCCTTTGTCAGTCTCTTGTGCCTTCTATCTTTCCATATTCTTTTTATTCCTCTGGACTTTGTGTTTTCTTGTTTTTGCTTTTGGTCAATAAAGGCTCATTTTGTTTTCTGCCTCATCAGGCTTTGCATCTTGCAGTCAGGTCCTCTCTTTGCCATCCCTCCATATGACATATTGTTTATTTGTGAACTGCTTAGAGGCTGGCATATACAGAGTGGAACAATGTCAGGATAATCAATTCAGGACACTGTCAGAAGTTTTCCTTACTCACATACTACAGTATATCACACAGCAGGAGATAGTTTACTTCAAATGCATCCTGCTGGAAATGAACTGCGCTTCCAGGATAGAGCACGCAGGAGGTAGGACACATGACACCCACTCACTCGCTTAAATTTATTGGACAATTTCCTGTGCTATCCTCACGCAGGCTCAGTCAGCCATGTGATAGGGAGCTGGCAGGTTAAAGGCCACTTAATGTCAGATCCAACTATGTTGATGATTTGCGTTCTCACATTCACAGTACAGGTACAGTGTCATGAAAAGTACCCCCCCCCCCTTCCTTATTGCTTAGGTTTTTTTTATATTTGCCACACCTACATGTTTCAGATCATCAAACAAATTGTAATATCAGATAAAGATAACCCAAGTAAATACAAAGTGCAGTTTTTGAATTAAGATTTCAGATATTAAGGGGGGAAAAAACTATCCAAACCTACCTCACCCTCTGTGAAAAGTAACAAGCACTGAATCATGATTTAAGTGTGATTAACATGATTTTTTCAAAAGATTTTTCTTCAATAGAGTGATTTCTTGATTTCAGACTTCCTGTCTGAGAAGTAGTAGGCTAAAACACCTTAAAAAGCAACATGATGTAAAAATACAGCTTAGATACAAGTCAGTGACATTTATCAGTCTGGAATGTGTTTTAAAGCCATTTTAAGGGTTTGGGATTCCAGTGAACCACAGTAAGAGCAATTATCCACAAATAGATGAACCTTTTCAGGAATGGCCGGCCTACCAAAATTCGCATTTAGACGACCCATCCAGGTGGTCACGAAAGAGCCGGAAACAACATCTACAGAACTGCAGGTGTCACTTGCCTCGGTTAAGGTCAGAGTCCACGCTTAAACAATAAGAAAGGGACTGGGCAAAACTGCCACCTAAAAATGACACAAAGAGTCGGTCTTTGGTCTCACATTTGTCAAAAAACATCTTGATGATCCCCAAGACGTTTGGGAAAATATTCTGTGGACTAACGAGAGAAAAGTGGAACTTTTTGGAAGTTTCGAGTCCCGTTACATTTGGCATAAAACTTCTCACAGCGTAGCCAGATGGGTTACTCTCCCTGCTCCAACACTCTCTGTCTCTCTCCCTCTCTCTCCCTGCCCATCCAGGTTGCTCCTTTGCCTTTTCTCTGAGCGTGATATCAGGCACCAGGGAATTTTTTGCGATAACCCAGGCAGCTTTGATCATGTTCTGCAACAGTTACAGGTACTCTATTCTGTGTGTTTGTCCTCCTCTATCCTATCTACCCTACTCGATGAACCACCATGCCACAACAGCATTTTATAAAAAAGAACATCATGCCAACAGTGAAACATGGTGGTAGTTGCAACTCTAACTCTGAATGACTCAAAAAAAAGAAAGAAAATCAAGGATTGGTGGAGTGGTCTAGTCAAAGTCTGTTTGAGATGATTTAAATGTGACTGAGATGCTTTTACAGGGCCGTAAAAAGGCCGGCTGTGGTCAAAAACCCTTCAGTGTGGCTGAATTAAAACAATTCTGCAAAGAAGAGTGGACCAAAATTCCTGTACAGCAATATGAAAGATTAATTGCCACCTACTGCAAATGCTTGGCTGCAGTTCTTGCTGCCAAGAGTGGCACAACCAGTTATTAGGTTTAGGGGGCAATTAGTGTTTCACATAAGGTCGAGTAGGTTTGTTTGGCTTGTTTCCCCTAATAACGAAAATCTTAATTTAAAAACTACATTTTGCATTTACTCGGGTTACATTTGTGTATTGATGAAATATGACACGTATGCAAAACAACTAAGAAATCAGGGAGGGAGCAAATATTTTCTTCAGGGCACTGCACGTCTAAAAACGTTTAGTGCTGCAGTGCAGTGAAAAGTGCAGTTCTGGACAGCTCCCTGGTGTTAAATTGGACACTGCATTTATTCAGAGGAAATGTGCCATCTATGAACATTTGTTAAATAAATAGGTAAGGCTTAGGTGAATGCAGCCCTGGCTGAAGTTCAGGACATTTAATGGAGAAAGAGACAAAAGAGGAACTTGTAGCTAATTGGCAGCACAGAATTATTCTCCACCTGCCACCTCTCTTCATAGGCACTGAAAGAATGACAGTCATTGGTAGGATCCTTTTAAATATTATATCCTGATCCAGCATTATTCTATTCAATAACATATGGCTGAGCAGAAGACCAAGCAGAGAAGGATAAGACAGAGTGAGATGAGTCAAAGGGAAGCGCATATGCTGAGAGCTGTTTGTTCCTCACTGGCCTCTTACCGGAGGTCAATGTTTTTCAGGTGGCTCATTCTGACCAGAGTGCACAAATCCAGACTCTCCACTCTGTTCCCAGCCATAGCCAGCTTGTCAACTACACTCAATCTCTCCAGCACAGCAGGGACGTGAGAGAAGCTGTTAAAGGAAAGCCCCAGGCTGTTGAGCTGAAACAGGCCACCCATCTCATCAGGCAGGGAGCTGAGGTGGTTTCCATCCAAAGACAGCGTCTGCAGGCTAAGAGAAGAAAGGGACAAAACAGGCCTTTTCTTTCTTTTACTTTAGAGAGCGGACAAAATATCTGCTCACAACAATTTGTATTTGTATCCATTATCTATCGCATGGCGTCCTAGGAAATGCTGCATGATTTAGCTTCATTTTATCAGAGTGCATAACAAAATGTTCTGTCCTTTTCACCTCCCTTATTCCCTCATTATGTGTATAGTGGATTAAAAGTACAAACCACAATGGTGAATGTCAAAAAATAATTATTTCATCCTTTTTGAAAAATGTAATTTAATGCCAAACCTTTGAAGGTTGCCTATCTGTACAGGGATGGCGTGGAGACTGTTACAGGAGAGGTTGAGTTCAGTTAGGGTGAGGATCTCGCACACACACTCGGGGAACACACCCAGACGGTTATGAGATAAGTTCAGGCTCTTCAGCTGAGAAAACCTGACAAAAGAAAAAACTGAATGTGAAGTCTACAGGCTCACTTTGTTTACGATCTACATTATCTGCATTTGCAAAAAAAAAAAAAAAATAGTATATCAGGAATGAACACCACCAAGACCATCAAACTGTGTTTGAATTCATCACTGTCATGTATCACAGACATACTGCTCTCAAAAAAGTTTAAACTGGTCGATATAAAAAAAAACACAGATGGGCTTTATGTCTCGAACAAAACAGCAATCAAATCATGCAAGTTAAAGTACGAGAGGTAAATGTTTATTTGTGGTTCTGCATTTGTCATTGTTGTTGCCTTCAGTGGATGACTGGTTCAGCACACTGTGGTGAAAGAGCAGTAAAAATAGTTTAAATCCATGTTGTCCACCCTCCAGCAGAGGCTGAACAGCACTTCTCAATAGTCTGGTGAACATTGTTGGACGTGTGCTGCACGGTAGGAGTTCTGTAATATTTTGTAATGCTGCTTCAGGCTTCACCATGTTATGCCTGTTTCAGGCAACAAAGAACAGTATTCATAACTAATAGGAGTGATTTAAATACACACACATATATGTATTTCCCTGATATTAACAGTTGATATCTCAGTTTAGAGTGGCCAGGCCTGCTTTGCATACAACACATAAATGTGATTTTCATTTCTCTCTTCATGTGCATTTGTTGATTAAAACGTATAATCACACCCTGTGGTCACAACTAGAAATTCCAAAAAGAACAGCACCAATATGTGCACATCTGCGTCACATCTGTGACACATGTGATACACAAAGTTATATCTTGATTACTAATTTTCACCTCCCATTTTGCACCACAGATGCTGGGAGTGTTGTCATGAGTCACGACACTATTCACATGTAATATTCTTCTCCTTCTTCTTTCGGCTGCCGCCTTTAAGGCTTGCTACAGCAGATCGTTTAGTGCTATCTCACCTTATCCCTAGAGTCCTCTCCTATCACACCAACCTCTGAATGTCCTTCTTCACTACATTCATGAACTTCCTCTGTGCTCTTCTGCTTTTCCTCCTGCCTGGCAGCTCCTTCTTCAGTTTCCTTCGTCCAGTGTATCCACTAGCTATCCTCTGCACATGTCCAAACAATCTCAGGATTGACTCTTTAACTTTATCTTCAAACTTTTCAACCTAAGCTTTCCCTCTGATTAATTCGTTTCCAATCTCTGCCATCTTCAACTCCACCTCCGTCTGTGCAACGGTTTCTAAACTGTATATCACAGCAGGTGTCACTACGGCGTTGTACATCATCCTTTTCACTCTTGCTACTATCCTTCTGTCACTAATCACATCTGACGCTCATCTCCACCCACTCCACCCTGCCTGCAGTTACTTTTTTTCCTCTCTTCTGTACTGTCCATAGCTTTGGATCTTTGACCCCATCTCTCTCACACATGTATTCTGTCTAGTGTCTATTGACTTTCATTCCTCTTCTCTCCAGAGCTCTTCCACCTGCTCTCTGCAGTTATGTCTGCGAACATCATAGTCCACAGAGACTCCTGCCTGACCTCATCTGTCAGCCTGTCCACCACAATTGCTCACCAACTTTATTCTAAAGACAACATTAAGAAGAGCAGTGAAAGAGAAACCAGTCTTCTTAGTAAGCTGCAGAAAAGAATCTTTTTATAACAGCATGCATTCAGTACACTAACACCCATTCAACCAGGCATTCAACAGAAACTAAAGCGGGTTGAGTCACAATTTATAGCAATGTGCTAATGACCTCAGCTTGTTTAAACAGGCTCAGCTCCAAGGAGCAAGGACATATAACTAAATTCATGCCCTATGTAATAAAAGCCACACATACGGAGCCAGAGATATGACATAAATGAGTGGGGATCATTAAATGTGTGATAACAAAGAGATGTACAACATATGCTCACAATAACACTGAAACAGCAGACTAACTGGAAAATAACAAGAGTGAAAAACATAGTAATCAATGAATTATTATTAAAATTTAAAAAAGACTATCTAATAAAGCACATAATTAGTGAACAAACAAAATATTTTGTGATATTATTCAATAACTAATTTCCATCCTAAAAAGTAACAAAGTGACGGCGACTGTCAAGTTTAAAAGGTTTGACTGATAAAAGCTTTCCAAAGCCCCGGCCATCAAAATAACAAGCACTGGGGATTCATTGCAGTGGCCAAGGCATAGTTCAGCGAGACAGATACTTAGCACCATACGGATATGATAGTGTGCTCTCCAGCCACAGGACGATGTAATACCATCTCTTTCTTGCAAAGATGTTTCATTTGATTTCATGTGGTTACCTGGGGAGGTTGAGCAGGCCTCCAGGTCCCTGCAGGCTCATGAAGTTGTGTCGCAAGTTGAGATGGGTAATGTCCTGGCTGTAAAACAGATATTCAGGCACTGCTTCCAGACTGTAACAGGACAAGTCCACTAGGCTTACCGTCTGAGACACCACCTAAACACACATGCAGGCACAAGCAGACTGAGTTAACACCGAGTTACAATTCATGTACCTAAAGCATCACTCTTACATGCAAACTTGGCTATGTCGAATATAAATATGACATGGTGCAACCACAGCTACAACTGTCAGGCAACATTTCTAAAACTGAGAGCTACGAGCTCACATCTGATGATTCATTTTAGAACAACATATTAGCTACGTGTTTGTCGTCTATTTAAAAGTCAACGGTCAAGTAGTGAGTTGTGCTCATCTTTATGATATATGACAAAAACTGAGTTCCACTGACTTCCATATCGGCACTACCGAGCTGCCTCATCAAGAATTAACTCAGATAGATAGTTTCCCACATTCCAGTACAAGAAGTTTCTAGGAAAGCAACAGTTAAAACAGTAACAGAATAACCAGTTAAAGTCCGATCTTATTAACCAAAAGCATGATGATTTGCAGTATGTTAGGTACAGTTTTTGCATTGGATGTCAAAATGCCTTTATATCACGGGGCAAACACAGCCCACAGACCAGTGAAACTCCCCTTCTGTCACTGTACAGATGTTTAACTGCAAATTTAATCCTAGGGTTATCTTAGTATTAAAAAAGTCATGTAATTACAACAGCATGTCGTTTTTCTACACAATAGGAAGACGCTGCTGTAGTAAATAAAGAAAGTAATCTGTCAGCATGACTGTTTGGGCTTTAACTATAAGAAATAATTGTGAATAATTACAGAAAGGTTCTGGGAGCTCGATGCCGAGACTGTCCTGTAGGTTCTATAAAACTTAGCAAAAAATGTCAGTTGATGTTTTTTTCTTTCTAACTTTGGACACACTCAAGTTTTGTAATAGTTAGCCCTGAAATTTGCATTTTGCATTCTCTAGTGCATCCGAGTTTGTTGTTTCTATTTCTTCATTATGTGAGTGCCCCTTTCATGCCCAGTCTGTCCCAGTCTTGTCTCTGTGTTTTGTTATCCTTTCTGTCTCCCTGGTCACATTCCCGTGTCTGTCTGATCTCACTGCGTTTTGTCTGCATTCCCTGTCTTGTCTAATTATAATAATAATAATAATAATAATAATAATACTTGTCTATAGTCCTGTCCTCGTGTTTATCCCTTACTATTAATGTCTGATTACGTGTCTGAGTCTTAGTGTGTGTTTCTTCCTGTTTTATTTTGATAGTCACCAGTCCTGCGTGAGAGACGGTTCAGGTTTGCCTTCCCTGCCTCGTTAGTTATGATTCAGTTCAGCTATGTTCCCATGTGCGTCCACTTCTCTGAATCACCCTCCTCTGTACACATTGTTTGCTTCTCCCTCATTGTAGGTGAAATCTTCTGCCTGTCAGTTCACATTATGTCCTGTTATTGTTTAGTTTTGTATTTGCCTTTTGGTTTTTTGCAATGAAGCTCTGATTTTGAGTTTAGTTCCATTTGCTGACTCCTACATTCTGGGTCCATGCTCCGTTCACCACACACCTGCTCACATGACAGCGATTTTATAGAGTTGCTGATGCCCTGTGATCCTGTCCAGTTTGCAATGCTGTTGTGAAACTTTTTCCACATAAATTTGAAGCACCAGGGAGGGTGTGATTGCATCTAGAGTTGGGATTTTACTGCTGTTTGTCACTGGATTTTTTTTTCTCACAGACCTGGGAGACTATAGTTTACACGCTGGCCATCAGTCCAGGCTATGTAGCAGTGCTAAGTCAGTCTACTCTGACAATCATCTCCCCCATTAGCTCCAGAGCTGCACACTGTGCAGCTACGCAGAAAATGGGATGGCTGCTCAGTCAAGCATGGCATCACGTCACTGGCTGATAAAGACGAAACTGCTCTTCTCCCACAAAACACAAAACAACTCACAGGACAGACGCCCTCTGTTCCTTCAAAAAAAAATAAATCAGTGATGCGACACTCTGAGATCGAATTGGAAGGTCGGGACAGATTTTGCTGTTTTAAATTATTTGCTTTGTAATTCAACACTGAAACGATGAAACACAGCAAAGATATGTCAGTTTAGGTATGATGGGTAGTTCAGTCCTTAATCAACGTGACAAAAAATTTCCTGCAAAGCTGAGAAACTGGAGCACTTGGGCCACTAGCACAGCCGATCACAGCTTGAGTTACAACATCACAGTTTAATATTTCATTGAGATTCTGTGAAATGTGTTAATGGCATCTATAAAAGTAAAAACCATTTCTTGAGAAATATCTAGTCCAGTCAGGCTGGACTTGATTAAAATCTCCACAGACTTGGACATTACTTTTGAGTGACTAAAAGTGCATTTTGGCTGCTATGTTATCAGTTTTGATATTTCATTTGATATATATACACATACATACTAGGGGTGCAACAATACTCGTATCGATATTGAACCGTTCGATACAGTGCTTTCGGTTCGGTACGCATATGTATCGAACAATACAAAATTTATTTATTTATTTATTTTATCAACTTTTCTTCTGACGAGGCTGTCTGTGTTGAGCGCTCAGTGGATCTGCGCTCGACAGTGCAGCCTAGGCAGAGTAGTCAACACAGATTCACTGAGTGCAGGGTAAGCTAGCGAGACAGAAGTTAAGCTCTCCTTGCAACATGGCAAATTGAACCTCCCCCACCCTCATTCAGATCTGGCGTTTGGAACTATTTTGGTTTTTATGTGACGTATGACCCTGAAGGTAAGCGAGTCATTGACAAAAGTAAAACAGTATGTTGGATGTGCCACGCAATGCTCAATTACATGGGTGGGAACTAGTGCGTTAGCGCAGTTAGCTCGTTAACGTGTTGGCCGTCCAGCCCCACGCACGGGGCAATCCGCGGTAGCTAGTTAACAGAGATTTGCCGTGTTGTGGCGTTAACGTCATTTAAACGAGATTAATGCTGACAGCACTAGTGGGAACACAACGAATATGACTGCACATTTACTCCAACAGCATCCTAGTGCAAAGACAAGTGGAAGCAGACAAAAACAACAAGCACGCATGCTACAAGCTTTACCCGAGTCATTTAGACAGCCGTTAGCACATGATTCTCCTTATGGGGACCTGATATGTTTAATATGCTGCTGAGAATATAGCCCAGAAGAAGGTATAGTATAGCTTTTATTTTGGAAAGAGCCATTTCTCTGTAATAAACTCTCTTTTCCAAAGATGAGTGATTTCTCGATCAGAGAGATTTCTTTTTTTTATTACTTTGTTGTTTCAGCATAATTAAATTTAAAAACTGTACTTTTGAGTTAAAATATATATTTATAATTTTAATAAATGACAAATTAAAAAAGCATGAACATTTTTTTTGTATCGAAAAAATATCGAACCGTGACACCAAAGTATCGAACCGAACCGAACCGTGAATTTTGTGTATTGTTGCACCCCTAATACATACATAAAGCCTGGAGGGCTATTGCTTAAGATGACTTGTAAAAAATTAGAAGAAAGTCTGTCTCTTTGGAACCAAAATATAAAGAAATGTTCTTCAAATAGCTAAACGCTCAACAATCGAAGTGCCGAAGATGATGCGAGTTTCTTTTGCAGCAATTAACATCTGACAAACACTGAATTTTCATTGTTTGATTGTTGATTGTTGTTTTTGTCTGCTTCCACTTGTCTTTGCACTAGGATGCTGTTGGAGTAAATGTGCAGTCATATTCGTTGTGTTCCCACTAGTGCTGTCAGCATTAATCTCGTTGAAATGACGTTAACGCCACAACACGGCAAATCTCTGTTAACTAGCTTGATTGTTGTAAAATGCAACTCGTCTATGTTGCTTTTTTTTTTTTTTACAGTCTGACTTCCAAGATATCCAGAAGTGCTAATTAAGAAAGCACAAATGCACTCCCTGACTGTTAGCCTCATACACAGACACAGGCTTCTGATTTAAGCGATGTAGCATAAACGTCGACCCAAATCCACCAAAAACCTTCATCGGCCATCAACTGCAGTCTCCATAGAAACCTCTAGTCTAACACTGAGCTAAAATACAGTTCGCTAACAGGCTCCTCTAACCCAGTAATCCATACCACCGTGAAAGAAAGAGATCTTGGACTTAGCATGAATCTGCAGCTAATTGGATTTTCTTTATTTCTGTTGGCTTTCTCCTTCCATGGCTAATTGTATGCTGGCTCAGCCTCTGTGGAGGCTCTCACAGAGGCTGTTCAGCTCCAAGAAGGAGCCGCAGCACAACAGACATTAATTAGGATATTAGAGACAAAGCAATCTGCGCAGTGCAGAGACAATGATTTTCTTTTAGAAGAGCTCTTAGAAGTCTCTGAAAGGCCCATAGATTTATTGTATATCACACAAATACAAAAATACATTCATTTCACATCATCTGACTCACAGACATTCTGATTTAAGTTAAAAAAAAACACAGGAGATAATTAATCTGAATTTCAAGAGTGGGACCACCTCCATACACGCCCCTTCCGGTTCTATATATCTATATATGACCCCCCCCCCTTCCCCCATTTGTTCTCATTTTCATGTCCCACCCTCCCTCTCCTCTGCAAGGCCTGCCAGTCCCATCTGAGGTCTTCCCCAAGCCGCAGCCTCCATTCATGTTCACGCCATCTGCCATTACCTACTAGAAATGCCGTCAAACCTAAAGTGAGGATGTGGTCCCAGCTAGTGAATGTTTAATGTACAGATAGTGACACGCGCTCGCCTTTGACTTACTTTTGACGCCTGCCGGTGCCATCGCTGATAGTCTGCAAGTGTGTCAAAGTTGACAAAGTATGTCTGGGCCTGAGACCCGGCTGAGCTGAACATCAGACAGTGCTGCCTCCGCTTCACCTCCTCCACCTCAACACAAAGACAACACAAAGATGAGATCAGGAACACTGAACAGACAGATTTAATTTGTGGTGATTTTGTGTTTGTTTCTTTTAGTGTGGTTTTGTCTACTACATTCAGTGATTCTGATTTTGACATTTCCAAAGAAACCCTTAGATAACATGTTTAAATCTGGTCAACTTGGATAAAACATTAGCTGGAGGCCACAAAGACTGCAGCGATAGCGCAAAAACATTTAACTCTGTATTTCTGTGACACTGTTGGACTCATTCAGCACAACTGGAAAAAGAAAAGAAAAAGAAAACCTGGGACAACTCCAAGAGCAACACTGATTCTGCTATGCTAGTAGAGAATTCATTCAAGATCTAAAACTTGCCAACGTGGAAGTCCTTTAAATCCTGCATTCCTTCTAATGGCCAACAGGGGGAGATACTAAGATTTCCAAAATATGCCTGGTTGTGTAGAGGCTTATAGGAAAATGACCCGTTTTTGTTCACTTGATGCCAACCTCAGGAAGAACTTTTTTTTCTGGTGAGTTTAGGGTCTTAGCGTCCATAACAAAGACATTATTAAAAGTTCAGAAGGAATACACAGTAGCAGGTGTGTGACTGAAAAGTGTGCAGTGTCCTTCGGTTTTTCAAGCCGAGCCACCACTCGCTCTACATTTTCAGTTTCAAACCACCAAGCTGCCAACCGATGATTTCCATCTTTTATATACAGTCTATGGTTTCACGTGGAGATACAGAGTGTGCCACTGAAGTTTTATCAGCTCAAACACAAACACACAGATTTTTTTATGTATTTTGCGCTTTAGTGTGCAGCTTTGCTAATCTTTGAGTAAGAGGAGCTTGCATTCTCTGTTGGCTGAGGAGGAATAAACTGAGAACTTTTCATGACACGGTTCTGCAGGCGTGTCATCTTTTTTAACTTTATCCAGACGACCAACCCAGCTGTGTTGTTGAAGAGTGTTATGGCACAGCTTGGAGCATGTCCTCCGCCCTGGAGAAAGCGAAAGCTTACCACCCTTTCAGGCTGTCCAAGCTCTAAACCCTGAACTCTCACCTTTCCCCCCACCAGGGGCAGGATGTGCATCTTCCCGGTGAGGCTGTCTTTCACAGAGGCCACGATCAAACAGGTGCCACAGAGAATGACCTGCCGCTCGGCCCACTTGTGCAGCTGAGTCTTGCCCTTCCTGACGCTGAACACGCCTTTCAGCAAGGTCCGCTCCTGCTGGTCTGCATTCACTGGACGCTCTGGGAGAGAAAGCCCACGCACAGATGTTAGTGCAAATCTGCAGCAATCGATCTAATGCAAATAAACCCAAAGCCACTGCTGAGATAAGCAAATTGAGCTAATTAATTGCAAATGTTTTGCAGTTACTCATTAGACAAAAGGTTCCAGAAAATGAAGTCACATAAGTACTCGAAGGTCATTATGATATCACCTGTCCGTTAGTCAGCTCCACAGTATAGCTATTCCAAGAAATGGTCTTACATCAGTGCTTAGTATGGACACTGCCCTGTTATCTCATATGCTATTTGTACATCTGGGTAGCTCTTACTGAAAAATAATTCATTTGTTCTTCCACTAGTCAGAAGAGAGTTTAAACTTTAAACTCCATTATTAAGTATCTATTAAATTAAAGCCATATTAGAGCTCTTCTGTTCAGCTCAGTTGGAAAGGTTTCTCTCTACTCCCTGCTGCCAGCCCAACATATAAGAGGCATCAGTCATATTGATGAATGAGTCAGGGTTTTGTCACATTTAACTCCACTCTGCTCAGTTTAATTATGCCAAGTCACACTATAGGTAGTCTTAGCTGGCCATTGCTGAAGGATACATCAGACAGCAGTGCTGCCGTCTCTGCCAAGTACACTCAGGTTAATAGCAGGTCAAACAAGCACAGAGGAGACACTGCCTCAGCCTCCTGTCCTCTGTTGTTAAATTTTCCTCGAACCAACTTATGCTGCCTCCCACTCGGAGGCTTTCGTTGGCAATCTGCTTTCGCTCTCTCTCGCTCTCGCTTCACGTCTAACTTGTTTTCATTCTCCACCTCCCCTTCCGCTTCACAAGGGCATCTGAACGAAATGAGAGCCCCCTCATGTTTTTCTTCGCCAAGGAAAACTGATAATGAACAAGCCAAGTGCTTCTGACAACAAATTGGCTCGCTGGCAGATCAATAGCAGCTCCTGATCCTTGGGTGTCCCTCACTCAGAGAGAAAATTAGAGACACAAAAACCTCACAGGGTCGATGACGGGTACAATGGAGGTAACTGAAAGGGGGAAAACAGCTGGGCTGTAGATAAGTGCTTTTTCTTGCCGCCTGTGGCAGGAAAATGTTGAGTCACGCTCTGCTTTAGTTACTCTGTGTTCCCAGAGCTTCAGATTAAAACTCGCAATTAAGAAAAACATCATCCCTCTGCAGTGCACAAATCAGCTCGATACAAACTGACACAGACCGACAGGATGCCCTCACAGCCTTCGCAGCACATCACCAGGAACAACCATGCTCTATATCCGGCTTTGTTAAGGCCCATTTGTGGTAATTTCATGGCAAACCTTTATAAGAGCACCGCATGCAGGATGGTAACACATACACCCATCTCTAGTAAAAGAGAGAATTCCAAAACAGCCCTAAAACCAGGAAAATGTGGTTTCATCCCTGATAATATTGTCATCCCCTCACCATTTTCTTGTGTATCATCACATTTTTTTTCCCAAATCAAATTTTTCTCAGTAACACTAATCATCTGACAAAGAATTATAATTATCTGTGGATCTGTGTGAGAATCATCGTGCTTGCTCGCTGCAAGAGCACATTGGGCTTACAAAGGAAAATCAAAGTGCCTTGATTAAATTAGTTAACTACGGGAGTTATCAATGAGAAAAGCGCCCAAATTATGAATACAAATGTGCGCATTCATGGTGCAAGCGTGCAGGTGTCCAGGCATACAAAGTCACGGCACTGTCCAAACGCAATATAAAACATCTCCTAGCCATGAAGAGCCAACTTCTAAAATAAAACAAACACACATGCTATCCACAAAGGTCTGCGGGGTGATCAGTTGCTAAGGAAACAGGTTGTTCAAAATCAAAGTGTGAGTATGTAAGCCCTTATGATGTCTCCCTCCAAATCAATCCCATCCCTCTCACGACAAAAATGCTGACCGTTTCCCCGTGGCTCCAGAGGGGGTGGATGACACGGCCGTAACTTGTTGCGCAACACTGTTTTCTCAAGGAGCAGGGCTGCAGACAGCTGCCTTCAAACTAATCATCAACCGGTGTCAAACGTCCTCCGGGTGGGAGGCTGCCAAACCTCAGGGACAAGTGACAGGCCAGAGAGTGGAATGTGTGATTTCTCAGAAGTGTGGCTGAGACCTTCGCACAGCAAATTTAGTGATATCTCACTTCACATCCAATATGGAAAAGTGTTATATGTGCATATAGAAAAGTTGCCAATACGCACAATATTAACACTAACTCTAAATTCTTTAAGGAATATGTTTATATCACAGTATGCCAAGCCCGATGAGTAAAGAGTCAAATTAATTTTCCACTGAAAAATAAAAATGGATAGATAAACAAAGGAATAAGGTGACAAACAGAAAGGAACAAAGGGGGAAGTGAGAGACACGAATGTATAATATAGAAGGTGATTTGATTATTAAAAGAATATATATAGATAACTCTCTTTATTGTCATTGCACAGTCATACATAGTACAATAGTACAATGAGATTGGAAAACTGTCCTACGTCGGCACTACATATAACACAACACGACACGATATGACACATCACAACGGAACACAAACAACACAACACAGTATATTAACTTAGTAATAAAAAAAGAAGAAGAAGTGTATGTGTATTGCACACTGTTATTATTGCACATTAATTATTATTGCACCTTGTTATAAATATAAATATTATTATTGTTATTGTTTTAAACATTGTTACCTCCCCCCCCCCAAAAAAAAGTCCAGGGAGGTAGCCAGTCAGGTCAGCTATTTGGATTGATCAGGGCTATTGCCGTGTTGTAAAAGCTGTCCTTGAGTCTGTTTGT
This sequence comes from Neolamprologus brichardi, assembly GCF_056152115.1. NCBI lineage: Eukaryota > Metazoa > Chordata > Actinopteri > Cichliformes > Cichlidae > Neolamprologus > Neolamprologus brichardi. The sequence continues at coordinate 18,764,411 of NC_142104.1, read as the reverse complement.
CCGGGACCTCAGCAGCCTGAACCTCCTGCCAGACGGCAGCAGCTTAAACACCCGGTGAAAACAATATGAAAACAAGAGAGGAAGTCAGTTGAGGAACTAGAACGATCCAGAGAGCTATTTGGGGAAAACTGAAGCCAGTATGCACTTACAAGCCACTTAATTAGGTACACCTTTTCAACTGCTCATTAAAAATCTCTAAACAGCAATGCAGTGGATTTACACCTGCAGACATGATCAACACGACCTGTGAAGTCCAAACTTAGCATCAGAATGGGGAAGAAAGGTAATTTAAGTAACTTTGAACATGGCATGGTTGTTGGTGCCAGACGCACTGCTCTGAGTATTTCAGAAACTGCTGATCTACTTGGATTTTCCCACACAACCATCTCTTTTACAGAGAATGATCTGAACAACAGAAAATTTCCAGGAAGCAGCAGTTCTCAGTTCACACAGGCTCACCAAAACTGGACAGCAGACGTTTGGAAACACACAGAGTGCAGATCCTTAAAAGAGAATAAAACTGGAACATCTACATACTTATGAGCTGGTATTATTATTGGTTCTAGGAAACTGATGAACATTTATACTGTTCTCTAATGTTTTGTAGGCCTAATGATTAAAGAAGAAAGTAGCCTGTAGATGATTTATCACTGAAGGAAGGACAAGGGTCCAAACCAGGCAAAAGTGGCTGTTCTTTCCAAGGAGAAAAACTGTACCAGGAGTTTTAGTGTGTAGGTTCCTCATCTTGGATCTTTCTATTGTTTTAAAATCAGTTCTTGTCCACATGTTGGATCATTTCAAGGCAACCGTTGAGCGCTCCGTCGAATACAATACTCCCTGTATCCCAGAGCTTTTTTGTCTTGCTCAAGATCGCATAGATTGCATTAGCATGCAGTAGGGGGTCAGTGGAGGCGGAAACACGGTCTGATTTGACTCAGAACAGCAAGCTCTTTTTGGCAGAAAATTCTAATTCAGCCCACCACACAGATACCTCCTCTAGGTGGTCTGTGTTTATCTCAATTTAAAATAACTGTTCGTTAAACTTTGAGCAACTCCTGACATCAAATAGAGCAACTGTGCAGAAAACCAGTGGAAGACACGCAGCTGAATGCTGCCTTTGAATACAGATGGCTTTAAAACAGAAGATTAAACTGGTGTTTCTCCCTCCAGTAAGCCGTCTCTCTTAAAAACTCGCCATGAGTCTAGGATGACGGACGTCTGCAGGTTTAAAATGGGAAAGAGAAAATCTTGGGAGGAACAGAACTTCATCTCAGAAACAGCACGTTTATGAGGAGCTGGCAAGAGCTTTGTCGCTCGGGGCAAGTCTGTGCAAACTCGAATCTGAACAGAATTAAATTTTTTTCTTAAGCCTCAGTCCGACTGTTTCTCTTATTTTTGTCAGGGCAAACAATTTATTCCCTTCTTTCACACCGCAAAATGTCTCAAACCTTCACATACCAGTTCAGGACGTCCACAAACTTAATTTGGGTTTGAATTCCATCAGAAAGTCAGCATTAGTCAAACCAACAACTTATAAGGTGAGCTTACTCTGATTCATTTCCCTGTGAAGCAGATTTATTTCCCTCAAGTCTGATCCTGACAGCGGGCCTTACGTGAACTGTGGACAGCAGCTACAAGCCGCCTTTCTCAAAGACGTAAAAGATCACGCAGACAGAGGTGGAACACAGCCCGGGGCATGAACGCCAGAGCTTACAGCCAGCTTCATCTGCGCTGCAGCTGCACAGGCTGACACAAAGATCCGCTGGCCCTCAGGTCTCTGCGGTTGTTTTCACTAGAAGTGTTTTTTATTAAGTCAGTATTTAGAAAAGTTTACTCCCCTGTCCATGTTTGTTTTAATTTCATCCATGCACCACAGCTGAAGGGTGTGCGTGTATGTGTGTGTGTGTGTGTGTACAACGGGTGTGGAGAAAGAAGGTCGCTGTGGTTAGAAATGAAACTCACGTGGCAGTGCGTAGGTAGAAACGCACATGTATCACCACTGTCTTATTATAGAAAGTCGGCATTCTCGTAACCATGATCCACCATTTGTATGCCTGTGAGACAGTCTGAGATGAATACTTCTCACACTGTCCCACAGATTCTTTTGAATGATCTGAACAAGCCTGAAGACATAACTGATATAAAAAAAGAGCAAGTTCATAGAAACAATTTTACAAGGGCAGTTCAGCGAAACTTAACAGACCATCTTTTCTTTTATCAGTTTTTAGGAATCATTAAGAAGGTCATATGTGGATTATTCGAGGCTTCTGTGGAAAGATGTGCTGCTGAGGTCTTTCCTGTGCCATTTTAATACCGTGAACATTATAAACAAAAGCCCACCTCCCCTGCTTTGTGATGATAATCCTGGGCTCATAAAACCAAAGCGATCTGCATGGCAAGACAATCCTTAATAAACATGGTTTTGGGGGAGTTTCCATTACAAACGCTCTCAGATTCAGAGCCAGTAAGGCCCAGTAATGCAGACTGTGCAGAGCGTACAGCTGGCACGCTCAGTGTACCACATTAGGTGGTCTTGTAGCAGCTGTAGTCTTTACTGATGGATCACAGTTTCACTCATCTGCTTAGTCAGATCGTTACCACAACAACAGTTGTTAGGCAAACAGACACCTGGAGGAAGACTCTGAGAACACACAAGGCCATCGACGCTGTAACTTTTTTTTGTTGTTGTTGTTTGGTTTGTTTGGGTTTTTTTTTTTTAACTTTTTGTCTTAACTTGAAAAAGGGGTTTGTGCATACTGCCTTAAAAATGTGAGTAAGTTGCTCTTGGCTTGATTTGATAAGTTAAAGTCCTCATGAGTTGAGACACTGCAAAGCTAGTTAGGATGGAGTAAGGATGCAAGGAGAAATGAGAAATATAAATGGGGTCAACCATTGAAAGCAACAGACAGTGTATGTTGGGGGGGGGGAGAAGAGAGTCATGGCAGGGTGGTGTGGGTGGAGATAAGCATCAGGGGTGATTTTTGACAGAAGGATAGCAGCAAGGGTGAAAGGGACGTTTTACAAGGCCGTAGTGAGTGTTAAGATTTTTAATTTGGAGGGAGCAAAATGGACAAGATTAGAAATGAGTAGGTCAAAGGAACAGATCAGGTCGAGCAGCTTGGAGACAAAGTCAGAGAGGCAAGGCTGAGATTGATTGGACATGTGCAAATAAGGGATAGTGGATATACTGGATGAAGGATGCTGAAAATGGAGCTGCCATGCAGAAGGAAAAAGAAGAAGAGCACATAGATTCATGGGTGTGGTTAGGAAGGACATGCAGACGGCTGGTGTCACAGAGGAGGATGTTTGGCATTGGGTGAGATGGAGGCAGGTGATCTGCTGTAGTGAGCCCTTAACGGAGCAGCCAAAAGAAGAAGAAAAAGAAAAAAAGAAGAAATTATTAAGTTAAGTTACATTAAGCCATTGAATTGAACCTGCACACTGTTCCAGACTTGATTTACTTTTCTCAGTTTAAACCTGCAGAGTCAGTACAGAGACGACCAGTGACGCTGCTCCCAGTGACAGTTACATAAACTACTGTATAAGCCAAATCTATGGGGATGGGGGCTAAATTCAATACATTTCAATCCTAAACCCCGTAACAGACAGAACCGCTTTCACAATGGACAAAAATAATTTTTACTCTCGTCGCACTAGAGGATAAACAAGATAGCACCCTCTGTGCAAGTAGGAAAAATCATAGCTGCATTAATCTTTTAAGCATTTGCTGAATGATGACAAGTAGTTGCAACCACCAGGTATTCAAAAGGGGTTGCCCAATGCTTGAGGGCGTTTGCACAACCCCTTTCGATTGCAAGACAGCTGAGAGAGGCAACCAATCTCCAGATAGACATGGTCTGGCTCAGACTGACTGCCGTGACTGGCAAAGATTGGCAAATAATTGCTGTCTACTTCATTGCAACAGTCTGAGCCAATCAATGAGTACAGCTCATCTCAGACACGTCATCATTTCTGTCTGATTGCCTTGTCGCTTGTCTTTATTGCCATCTTGACACAGCAAAGTCACAGCAACTGTGAGTGGTCTCGCCTTCGAAGTAACCGAAGTAACTCCAACCAATGTTTTCCCTAGTGTGACTGTAACATAATGTGAACATATTAAAAGGTATATGGCAACTTTCCATCATGTCTTTCTTACAAAAAAAGGCAGAATCCCTGAAGAGTTTGAACTTTCTAGCAATGCATCATGGGAAGTATGCCAGTTTTGCCTTTTAGAACAAAACTCTAATGAATTGAGTGAAATTTCATGTGTTCACTCACTTAACTGCAGTGTAGTTTCCTGAAGTTAAAAGAAGTGAAAGTAAAAAAAACTAACATTTTATTTACACTTTTCTAGGCAACAAAGCGCTTCACAATAAAAATGCTACAGCACTAAAACAAAAAGTTACCTGAAAGTTTAACATTTTAAAAAGCTGACTTTTTAACTAGTTGAAAAATTGGTGAAAAAAGTGGTTAATTTTAAATTACGTAAATTAGAAAAGATGAGTTGGTCTGATTAAATCTCTGCACCTGTGCTGTGAGTTAAAATGAAAAGACAGAGTTCTCTTTTACCAGCCAAAGAATTAAATGCAATGGTAAAGCTTGCTACTTAAGTTATTTTAATTCTTCATAAGAAACCTGTACGTGAACACAAGAGGTGACTTGCCCATTTTATAGATATCTGTCATTTGCTGACATCATTTGTGTCCCCCACAACAAACTCAAAGCTTTATTACCAGCTGTCACTTTAGCAGTCTAGCAGGTATTTCACGGCCAAATCAAGTTGTCCTCTTGGCCTGTACTGGGCATTAAAAGAGCCTGAAAACCAGTCATGTCTTGTCCCTGGTTCTCTTTTCCCATGAGTCGACAAAAGGAGGCAGGAAGTCTCCAAGGGGCCTGGCTAGACTCTACCCAGAGTGGCCTGATTGCTGATAGTAGCCAAGATCTGACCAGTTCTCATGTTGACAAGAAGAAAACAACAGTGGGCCACTGGACTCATGAGGACTACGAATAAGACTCAGGCCAGAGTGAGCTTGGGATCCGTCAGCTAAAAAAAAAACCCAACATCATTTAAAAAGAAGCAAAAGAAAAAAATGTATAAAGACAGCTTAAATATCCTGATCTGAGGGCTGATTATCAAACTGAAACTATATACAATAAAAGGTCTAGGACTCAAAATATCAATTTTTTTCCACGGGGCATCAAAACAGTTAAAAGCATCACAATAATTATTAATGGTGTTCTAAACATTTTTAGGATAAAAGAAAACTGGGCGTCACCGTTCTGTTTCACATGCTTCACAAACTAATTATATCTGTTGCTAAGACTTCATGGTGAGTTTGATTTGTTTAACTTTCCTCATCTGTCACTCATCAACCGCAGAACTTCCATACAGAGCAGATTACGTTTGTCTGTGGAGTGTATTTCAGTCACTACAGCAGTCCTGCACTTCACTCTGAGGAGAGCTATGTGCCTGATGTGGGAGGAAGTGCATGTGAACCCTTTAGACACTGTGGTTTACCCAGTCTTGCTCTTTCTCTGGATATGTGAGCAGTTCAAAGCCCAAGCTTAAGTTCCACTGACTCAGCAGGAACATCCGCTGGTTGAAACTCATTAAAGCACACCAATCACCATTTATGCTAAAAGGAAAATCCCTAACTGCAACTACTGTATGAGTATTAATAGAGCAGCCTTCAAACGGGAAGACTGAGAGAGGTTTTAGGTGAGCAGCGCTTAGATGTGTTCACAAATTCATCACTGGTTTCTCCAGAGTTGCATCCATTCTTGTGCCGCATTAATCACACAGACACAGGGACACTTAGTCACTCCAGACCTCAGGTCAATGAAGCATACAACACCACAGGATGAATGATGGTCAGTAATCCATCATGAGGCCATGACTGATGTGTTTATCTTAGACTGTACTGAAGACTGGAGGCAGCTTCAGAAGCAACAAACTCAGAGAGCCCTAAAACAACCTCTCTCACTTAATCCAATTGTACACACTCGCCAGAGGATGTGGCGAAACCATTTTGGAGCGTTCTAAGAATGTTTCTGCGCCCTCAGGTCTGTGTGCAGAGGAAAACTCGAAGCACATGCCAGATTCCAGTCAGCAGCAGCAGAAAGTGAAACCGAGGGCTGATTGCCGCCGCCGATGAGTACTCACCACTGTAGAAACGGATCAAACAGCTGAGGTCTGAGTTGGCGGCTTCTTGCTGCACTCGTACAGGGTCTGCATAGCCCATCGACGCCAAGTAGTCATACACCATCTGGAGCGGACGCTCAGAGGGATCCAGCCTCCTGCGGGACCGAAGGCAAGAAGATGAAGAGGTGTGACAACGACGGCAACAATTATAAAATACACCTCACAGAATCTCAGATGAAACAGATTATAAAAGTAAAAGCTTCCCGCCAACGAACGCCACGATCCGGGTTAAACGGGGCACCAGACCAAGCTAAAAAAGCACTCCTGCCAGAGTCAGCACCACAGTTAGGATTTTGTTTCTTGTTTTAACACAAACTAAAAAAGAAGATGCATTCTTGCAAAATCACGCAGTGTCATGGGTACACCATCTGCTGCAGCAATGCTTTAGGTCTGCACAAATATTTAAAAATGAATTTCCGAGAAGAGGCACCTTTAGTATTTTTCTTATCATTAAAACATAGCCATTAGGGGGTTTTTTTCGACATTGCGGTAAGTTTGTTGAAATGAATGAAAATGATATTAGATATTTCACTCTTAAACCATGATTTTGAATTCATCTGTAAATCTCTCAGCTCTCTGTTAGTCACTGAAGCCTAACAGGATGAATACTAATGGAAGCAACCTTTCACATAAATGCCCACTGTCGAGCTGAGTGAAGGAAGCCCCGAAAGCACAATAGCAGCTGCAAATCCAGCTTTCACTTTCAATCTAAAACAAAAGCTTAGAGTTAATTTATGATCACTTACTCTCTCACTTCTGAAAACTGTTTTTTTTTAAGACGGGTCAATCTGCCAGCTCATAAAGAGCTAAACACAGATCTTTTTCAGTATCTGTCAACATGAAGACTTACAGGGGGGAAGAAATGTGATTAAATACTAACATTTAGAATAAATGAGACAGAAAAGTGCTTGAATTTCAAAAGATTCTTAACAACAACTAGAGCACAGTACCCATGCCTGAGGAAATGACCTTTCCTCGCTCAGCCTGGAAAATTTGCAGAATCATCTTGGTTGATTTTAGACAGCTGTGACATCAACATCTAAAAGCAGGATTTAGGCAGCTTCCAGCAGGCAGAGTGATGATGAGTGACAGTCCCTATTGACCATTCACACTTCACACTGATATGCCTCATTTATTCACAAATCTTCCCACTTTGGCCAGTGCAGCAAGAAGCTGAATCTCTGTCAAATGGTGCCCAGCGGGTTCATCTGTCCTCGTGGAAAGTTATGCAGCCAACTACCATTGTGGGTTCTTGATTTAGTGCAGACAGACCCAGTATTTCATAGATATATGAGAAGTTAACTGGGCCTCCTAAAAACACAATGGTACGGATACACGTGTGTTTTTAAAAACTAAAAAAAGCCTTGTATTGCTTCATCTTTCGATATTTTACATTATAAGTTGGTATCTTTTTTCATGTACGTTTATATGGCTGCCTAAAAATAAAACTAAAATAACTGATCAAGCCTTCAGTTTTAACTATAAACACCAGCAACAAAAAATTAGTCATTAGCACAAAAAGGAATGAACCGAAATGTGCAAACGTATTAATTAGTTGCTATTCTTGAACTGTGTTTTGTTTGAAATAAAAATCTCTCAAATGTGTCAACTTGAATGTTAGATAGAAAGAACTTAGGTAGAAGAAAGTGCTTGTATGAATGGGTGAGACATATTGAGTGCTCGAGTAGAGTAGAAGAGTGCAAGATAAGAACCAGTCCATTTACACAATAGACCGGTTGCAAGACCACCACAGACCTTACAGAGAGTGACAGAAAACCTTCTGGCTGTGTGGCAACAGTGCTAAACCACTCCACCAAAGGGCTGTTTAGCTATTGCAGGGCAGTATTACCAAAAATTTCCTTCTGCCTTCTTCTTCTGCTAGATTAGGACAGTTTTTACCATTTCCCTTGATCAGGAAGCCTTTCGATTAATCAAGATTTGAACTTCAAGATAATGGCCCTGTATCACTTATCCTCAGGACTGAGTTGAGCTACTAGATTCAGCTTATTTTACATTTCTGAGTGAGATCACTGATAAAGGCGGTCTTTGGTATACAGCTACTAACTTGCTGGAAATAAGCCAGTTAAGATGTGTGGGATCATCTCTTTGGAAATGTTCTGGAAACTCCGGTTATACCCAGAACATGTTGAAGGGATTGCATATCCCATCTGTCCTGGAAACTCTCATGGATGGAAAAGCCTCTTGCTGGGAAAAAGAACACTAGACTGCTTCGCTCACCCTGTTTGCACTGTGACACTGACAGACATAAGTGGTCCAAAAGGGGATGAACAACAGGATGAATGTCCTCCATCAACTCTACTGCCTCAGTAAATTTATCTGTAAAGGGAGTTTGTTAAACCGAAAATGCAAGCAGGAAAGAGCCCCGAACGTGCCTTCCTGTAAGCAGCATGTAACTACATGCTCTAAAAAGAAAATCAACAGGAAAAGCCGCATAGCTCACAGCTGCGTCGTATGCTTCACATAACCATTTATAGAACGAATGCATCTATTATCAAAGTAATGAAGCCTTTTTATGCACAGAAGGTTTATCCAAAAGGTCATAAAATAGGGATGAGAAAATGCATTACTAAAGGACCGTCTGAGGACAAACATTACTGGAGTTCATATGCACATAATACATTTAACTTGTCTTTACCGTATGTGCTGCCAGTTTGTACAATTGATGTTTTTTTAATTATTTATGCAGTTCTCCTAACTCGCCATTATCCTGTTTTCTTTTCTTTTCTTTTTGGAAGTTGAAGACTTTAATATTACAGTTAAATCCACTCAGTCATACTCACTGGCAGACCAGACTGCTTTACTGCTGGAGTACAAACTGAACCAACAGGGCCCATCCACAGGCTTACCAAAAGCCTTTCATTTATTACCACTCTGCATCAGTCTCCTGTGCCTGCAGCTCTCAGTCAGCAAAGATATAAAGACATTGTTTCATATGCTACTATTGGCTAACAGCATGTGAGGTGATTACCGACCTCCAGTCATGTTTCCAGCATAATCTCTGCAGCGCATCTGTGGCACCATCTCCCAGCAGTTATTGCTTACTAACACAATCATTCACAACTCTTTGCTCTAAATGCATCTGTTGGCACTTTGCTGGTTCCCCACATTTTTTTATAAGATTTTGCTCTTTCTTATTCATTTAAAAAAGTTGAACAGACAGAAGCGCTCAGACAGAATGAGCCATAACTCATTCAGGCTTAAGCTGTACAGCTGAGCTCTCGTTTTAGGCTCCTTTATGTCTTCACGTAGGTTTTCCAAGGGAAGCAAACAAGGAACTGAATTTTTCCTGGTCACGGACTAGTGAACCAGCTTTTCATCCTTTCACGGATCATCAATTACTATTTCGGTCTACGTATGTCTTGTACAGCGGTGAGAGGAGTAGAGACATGTTCCCTGAGCGTATCCTTGGTGGGGAGCTGTGGGAGTGCGGGATGATAGGGCAACCGCAGCAAGTCCTCAGTGGTGTGTTTACCTTCTTTGCATTAACTGAGGATGAGATTGTATTATACATTTTTAGCAAGCTCCCATTTCACGTGCTTATATTTGCATAATTCTTCTTATGCTTTGATTTGTCTCTTATTTTCTTAACATGATTAATTGGTATTTATTTAATGAAGCTGTTGAATGCCTGATGCATGTGTTGGCCCCATCTTGAGTAGCTGATGTGGACTGAACTCTCTGTACTCTGCAGTTGCTGAATGCAACTTTGTCACCATGATTCGACGTGATGTAAATTTACCTCACTAGGTCTCCGTGCAGTTGAACGTAAAGTGCGTGTCCGTTCTTCTGAGCGCACAGCTCCTCCACTGTGGTACTGGTGGAGCAGAGCACCAACTGCAGGTCTGTCTGAGGGGTGGAGGAGGCCTGTGTGCCAGAGGCAGGTGGCTGAGGGTCTACTGTTCCCCCATACAGACACACACAGCCCCGCTGGGTGTCCCCTTTCAGCCAATCCCGCTCTCGTGATCCAAACCTGGTTTTTCTCGTCACGCAGCTTCGACTCCCGTTCCGCTTCATGTTGCGCTGCTAACACAGAAAAACACAGAATATTAGTCTTTCTCACACACAGATTGTAATCAAAAACATAGCATAAAAGCCAAAGGGCATCTGAGGAAACAGAGAGTGGTTCAAGATGAACTACACACTCTCCCAGACGTGCTGGGGGTTTAATCCAGCCAAAAATCAATTTGCGCTGTTAGTTACCAATTTGATAATCTTCATAGAAATGTTCGCTCTTCCCTAAACTAAAGTCAACCATTAAAGTTTATTCGTTCGCATTGAGGGTGGACGGTGTGACTGCTGAAGAGAAACCACAGCACCATTATTTTCACTAATCGCCCGTGATGACATTAGCCGGATGTGGAGTAGCCTAATGTTACTCTTAAACAGACATCAATGAAGAATAATCCTCTCCTGAACGATAAAATATCAGTAACAGCAGTTCTTCGTGAGGCTGGAGTTCATCACGTGGGATGCATTTAGATCTAGTCAGTACAAAGGAAGATATCAAAGGTCTGGAGAACATCCGCTCTGGTGACAAACAGGTATCATTGCTGTTGTTTTTAAATGATGTCATCTTCAGCCTCCACTGGCTTCCATGTTCGATAAGCCTGACAGTAAAAAGTGTGATAACTGATCGTTTTTGGTTGGGTTTTTGAACAGCATTGGCCACAGTTTCTCAGTATTTGGTACTGTTACTCAATAACTGATTTAATGACTGATTTCCTGTTAAAATAACAGTAATTTTATCTTGATTAATCTGATGAATTACTTGGCATATCCTCTCATTTAATGCCCAACAGAAGGCTTAATTTGTTTCTTTTCTTAGACTCTTTCTTTACGGTAACAAAGCCGCATCCTATATAAGCCTCTATTCTCAAGGTCAAGAATAAACATCCACTCACACTACTTAAATGGATCATACCTGGAGCAGCATTGCTCCAGAGGTTAGAGAGCTAAGACTGTGATCAGGCGAACGGTTAAACTAAGAGGTCACAGAGAAAGTAAAGTGCAGATGTCTTCTTTGTCAGCAGCTGTGAAGGTGTGTCTGATGAAGCTGTGGAATCACCCCACTGGACTACAGATGTCCTGGGCACCTCCCCAGTATGGATGTGTGTCACTGTGGGAATGTGACTGAACAAGCTGTCCGGACACAGAAGGAAGTACCTCTACTTTAATCTATATCTGAGACCTATAACTGTGAAAAGAATTCACTTACTCACCTTTCTGTATTGATGCTGACAGGCAGGTAGAAACTAATGCTCTGGGTACAAACATCAAGGTGTTTAATACTCCGGGATTACCTATTTCATTGCAAATCCTCAAATACCTCTTTTAAATATAATAAACGTTTAATACTCACAGTCTAAATGAAATACCAGAGCTGAGGTTCTCTGTATGTACGCGCGTGTCTCTTGCTTTGGGGACTTGCGTGTCATTACTCATCATGTCTTCCCCTAAAAATTTCTAAGAAAACTGTTCAGCAGCGGGCCTGGGTATATGCGAGCTATGAGTGCCTGTAGTGTGTGGTCTGCCGCTGTTACCGGCTCCGGTGCATTCCTGACTGCCTCGGATCAATTATCAATTAGACACGATATCACAGTATTTACATAACACTGCCGGGAAGGATGCGCGCGTATCCGTGGATGCACTTTGCCCTGTTCCGAGCACCTACTGCGATGTAACCACCTTGACATGACAGTTGTCGATCACTTTAAATCCCCCCCGGCTGCTCCCTTTGGTTATGACCTGCCTTTAGCACTCGGATCCCCGTCGCAGCGTGAGCTCCGGGACCACTGCGGCTGCCGCGACCCGCAGTCTGGTTCAGCCCCGCCTGGTGGACCACCGTGTCCGGCTGCCTGTCTATGCAAGCCCCGTTATCTCCGACATCACCTCCTCTCTTGATGCCCGTTCGGACGTTGGTCGCAGCGACCTCCGCGTTATTGTCCTCGTCCTCCATCGCCATGTGTGATCCCTTTTAACGGCGGCAAAAAGCAAGCGATGTCCCGGCGCGCGACTTGTAAATTCCCACGGAGAGGTGAAAATTCATCCTGTGTCGGTGCAGCGACGCCATATCCCGACTCATCTGACTGCTGTCAGATAGGCCCCGGAGAGCTGATCAATAAACATGAAATGGGCGGGCTCAGGGTATTTATTATTCAGCAGCCAATGGGCCTTTCTGAAGTGGGATGCTTCATAATAATGATGAGGCAAGTTTTCCCACTTGATGCAGTCATAAAAACACGAGAGGTGTTTGCAGGGCGTGTCATTAAGCGTTAACCCTCTGCTGCACCTATTCAATGAGAGGGGAGAAAGAAAGGCTCTGTTTGTATTAGTCTGTGGATAAAACTTTTTTTTATTATCGTTAAGTAAATAGGGAGAAAATGTTTAAAAATGCATTTATCTGTTGGGTGTGTCAGACATGGGTTCATGTTTTTGTAGTGTCTCGTGATGGGTTTACAGTCTGTGTTTAAAAGCAGTTGTTCTGAGCTGTGTCACAAACATTACGGTTTTTGCGCATGACTTTGGGTGTGACCGGCCTGTCGCTCTGTGACTGCTGGGATATCCTGCATCTCCCCCGCGACACTGAATTGGGTAAGTGGAAAAGGTTGATTTGATGGATGGGTGGGTTTAGAATGAACCTAATCACACATAGCTATTGAGGTTTCCTGAATATCCACAGCACATCGTTAACGTTTGCTGGCATTCATTTTTGCACAGCTCTGTTAAGCTCCAGTCACAACATTTTAATCTTATTGAGGTCTGAACTTTACTGGGTCATTGCAACACCTTGATTCTTTTCTTTTTCAGCCCTTCTGCTGTACATTCACTGCTGTGCTGCCATGTTGCATGACCCAGTTTTAGCAAAGCTTTGGCCGCCAGACGGATAGCCTTGTATTTGACTCTAGAATACTGTGGCATTGAGAGGAATTGACTAAATCTCTGTCTGCAGGTTACCCGGGTCCTGCAGCTACAGAACATGCCCGGATCATCATCCCTCCACCACCGTGCTTGATATTTGATGAGAGATGTTTGTGCTGATATGTTGCATCTGTTTTTCACCAAACACTGCACTGTGCATTATAACCACACACTTTTGTTCAGATGCAACTTTACACATCTAAAGTGTTGTGTCATGCCCTCCTTAAAGAGAAGAGGCTTTCTCTTCTGTGATGAACTACTGTCATGGACTTCATCATTTATCACGCTGACTGAGGCAGGTAGAGTCTGAGATTCTGGTCTTGGTTTTGTTTTTGTTTTACAATTTCCCTGAGTATCACAGAGTCTAACTTTTGAGTGAATTTGAAGTGATACACATTCCTGGCAAGACTGTAGCATGGTCACACACCTGAATGTTCCAGATCACATTGATCAAATGCTAGCAGCACCTGCCTGCTACTTACACTCTTAATTCCTATGGAAAGAGTAACTGTGCATTTAGATTTTCATTAGGCAGCCTGGAGTCCTGTGAAAACCCTTTCACATGACTAAATCTTGAGTGAAAAGCACCCAGTCAACAAGGAGAAAATTTCTGAAAACAGGGGAAAAAAAAAAAAAAAAAACCCCAAAGAAAAAGACAAGGCTTCTCTTCAGACACATTTATTTATTTTTTTTTTACAGTTAAAGTCATTTCTAAAGCAAATAACCTGATCTTCTTGTCTTACTATATGAACCTAAGAAATGATGATAGATAAGTGACTCCCATACCTTTTTAGATTGCTCTTTGACACCTTTATAATCATTTCACGTGGTTGCAATCATTTAGAAACTGTGCAGTAGACGCTTCATTTTGGCCAGAGGGTTTGAGTAAGCAATTTACTCAAGGGGCCACAAATCCAAGTGTTATATGCTGACTAATCTAGAACTTCAAATCTGAATGCCTTACAATTTACTTTTCATTTTGTAGAACTCCCTCACAATAAGGCACAAACGCCAGGATCCTGAAACATTAGAAACACCTAAAGGTCAGTTTAATTTTAACCCAGGTCCAGTCATGGTTATTAAATGCCGATTAAAAACTGATACATAGCACTCACAGATCCACTCATACTTTGAGTCGATATTAACAGCACAAAACATTTTTAAAATCTAGGTGATTATAATAGCAATAAACTCATTTCTATTTATATCTCATTCTTATCCCAGTTTTCAACATTTGATAAACAGGACATACAACAATTAGAAATGATCCATCCTTGTTATGAATATTAAAAGAATAATTTAAGCCCAGCATTTCTTTCCAGTAGACTCTTACACACAAGACCCCAAAGCACAAAAGAAAACTACCGTAGCTCATGTAGATTTTTATTTGACTTTTTATTCGCTTGATCATTTTCTCCAACCCAAAGACAAGAATACACAGCATAAATTGAAAATATCCCATTTAATAGTTTACAACTCCTCATCTTTAGTCATCCTTTTATATTTTCAGTCTGACATTCACACTCACCTTGAAGCCACAGAACTGGGATAACAGTTCATACGAGTCAAAAGTGAATCTCATGCCTTCACCCTCCCCCAACTAATCAGATACAGTTTTGTTTTCAGTCAGGGCAGGTCAGGAGTTCGGGTGTGTGTGTGTACAGATTCGGTTTTCAAAATACAGCAGATGCATTTTTATTTTTAATTCAACAGGGGAAGTTCATGAACGTGGTGGCAATTCAGACGCTTTCCCAAGCCCTTTGCACACTGAATTCACCCCAACAAAAAAACAACAACAACAAAAAACAAAACAAAAAAATCCAAAAAAACCAAAAAAAAAAAAAAAAGCAATAATCAATAAACCAAATAACAGATGCTTTAAAAACATCGACAGCAATGTGAGCACTATTTCAACAACTCCTTATTGTACATGTTAGTACTGACCCATGAAGGTGGTGTGACAGATTTGTATAATTGGAACTTTTCTAGCACTTCAAAAAGAGTCTTAGATCGAGAGTAGAAATGGTGTTATTTACACTGGTTTTCACATGCAGCTCAGAAGCTGAAAGCAATTGCAGCCAAAAATCATGTCCTATGTAGACAGAAGACA
Source organism: Neolamprologus brichardi (assembly GCF_056152115.1). Classification (NCBI taxonomy): domain Eukaryota; kingdom Metazoa; phylum Chordata; class Actinopteri; order Cichliformes; family Cichlidae; genus Neolamprologus; species Neolamprologus brichardi. The sequence goes on along the minus strand of NC_142104.1, from coordinate 18,749,160 downwards.
TGTTGCACACCATCACATCCTCTCGGGCATGACTCTCTCTTTCTCTCTCTCTCACACACACACACTCTCACACACACATGCATCACTGACCACACCTCTGATGAGTACTTGATTCCATTTCTTCTCTTCCTTTTACAGTTACAGTGTCCAAAGCACTTATGTTGGGTTCATTTCCATTTGTAGGTTTTAAACAGCATGAATGACTGAATCATCTAAAGAAACCATCTGATGTGACGGACAAGGGTACATACTGGTTGAGTAAGACAATACAAACAACACAAAAACATTCAGGAACAGTATGAGTATCAAACTTCCTTTCCCATCCCTTCAGCCTTCCATTTTGCACAGCTCCCCCTTGTGGTTATTAGCCAGCTACACAGGCTTTTTCCCCTCTGCCCCAGTTTTGTTTTAGTTATTGAACAGCAGAAATGGATTAAAAACAAAATTATAAAGACTCAGACAAAAAGAATCCACCCACTGCTGTTCATCATATCCTGCCTTGATTTACAGCCACTTAAAGTCTGGTTTAGAATAGCGAGGACCCAGATCATTTTCTCTTTAACTGGTCTACTGGAGATCACAAAGCGTTTACTGAAAGTTGTGCCATGCTATAATGGACTAAAAGAAGGACCCAAAAGAAAGCACTGTGTTGTTCTGAATACACACGAGCGCACAAAATATCCATCGCTGTGAGCTGAAAAACCCCTTTGTGTGGCACTGATAAGGGCCTTGACTGTTTGGGTAGATGCAAAAAAAAAAAGACAACCAGGCAGCTAAGAGAGATCACACACCAGAATAATGAAGAAAGAGGGGGTGGGCTTCATTTCACAAAACAATTTGCAGATTGAAAAGCGTTTAATAGAGGTGAATTGTCAAAGAGTGCACATAAGGCCAGAAGGAAGAGCAGCTTCTTGGTAAATAAGCCGCTGCTCTTCCAGGAGGGCACGGGTACATGAGGTGTTTGAGGGGCAGAGAAGCAGATGGAGCAAGGTGCCATTTCTGCTGCTGCCTCTGTGCAGCACTGTGCTTAGGTTTCTCAGTAGTACATCACCCATACAACATCTGTTAGGACAGATTTAACCCTTTTTTTCCAACATCCAAAAAAAAAAAAGGAACCTCATCATGTGGCCCAATGACTCAAAGTATCATCGTAAAAGAAAATACGACATCATGAATGAAGCATGACAAATAGTAAATCATGAGCATGTCAATTGCATCCTTCTTAAGATTCTTTTTGTACATATATGCATACAATTATACTTTCTAGCTAATCTTTTTAAGTCTTCATGTGGGTTTTATTTAATCTGATCAGCGTTCGTTTTACAACTATATACAATGTACAGGCAGCAGATCATATACCTTTTACAATGAATGAGTGATGATACAGGGAAGTCTTAATAGACTAATGTTGACTAGATCTATTTAGACAATATACATTGTGAATAATTGGAATTTTCTTTTAGAAAATGGCATCTAAAAAAAGGATGAAAGATAGTACAAGAGACAAAAATTGTAAAAGCCCTCAATATGTACAGAAAAAAAGCCAATATAGCATTTGTCAACAACAGAAAAGAAGAAAAAAGTTAAACTGAAATTATTTTCTCCATATACACATATCATAGCTCAAAAATATTTCCAAAGCTAATAGTCTCTCTGATTTGGTCACAGAAGTTAGAAGACAGTGAAGCATAGTGAAAATAATTACACAGCCTGATGAAGATCTCAGCACAGCATCGTCACAGGGCTGCTAAGGTTAAGTAATGAGATGCACAAACTACTGTTAGTTTCTCTCATGCAGATGCTCCCCCTGGATTCTAACTCGTGACTAAGCAAGATGTCAATCTACTGCCACTGAAGGTTAACAGAAAGAAAGAGCATTGTGAGGTATTAAGGTTACCGTCCCCAAAAGCATGGTCAGAATTCTGATTTGGAGAGGACGAGAGCAAAGAAATCATACTCCAATCATCAAACAAACAGTCACCAAATAAGAACCTGTCCCAGTATGTGATTCAAACTCACATTTTAATTTTTGTTGACTTAAAAGGGGGCGTTGTAGTGATATTTGTACATTAACAGTTTGCAAAAAACACCTGAAACCTCGATGCCAGCTTAAGAAAAGTTTACATCTATTAGCTGCCATTATCTTTGTTTTTGTTTGTTTAGTTATCATCATCCATCAGGTATTTTAATGGGGGGGGGGAGAAATCTGCCACACTGTAAAGAAACAACCAAGAAGATTAAAATTTACGTATGTGTCAAAACTAGAAAAACATTACTGCTGACATCCTCGTGAGCTCATGAGACTGATTTGGGGGTGACTGATTTTTAACCCGTCATTAGACTAAGCAGTGAAAAGGCTAAATCAAATCAAGTGACATACCCATTCTAATCCACCGGGACCATTTACCCCCTCAGATTGAAAACAGGACCATCACACAAGCAGACTTACAAAGCTCATACAGAACTCAATAAATTCAGGGGCTTTTATCTAGCTAAGTCAGAAAGGCACATCACTTTGATATCAGGCATAAATTAAGTCAAATTACTGCAGAGATAAACAGACTTTCATACAAATAGTGCCAGTAAGATGAGCATCCCCATCAAAGAAGACATGGAAAAAAAAAAAAAAAAAAAGAATTAAGGGGAAATAAAAGCATTCAGTGCATGTAACTACATTCATAACAAGCTTAATTTACATGTGTGTGCATGGTGACCACGTTCAACCAGGGTAAATAAATCTGAAATGTAACTCATCTAGACTCGGGACACAGATGCAGGAAGAGTTTAAAAACACAAACTTATTATCAGATCAATTTTTAGGCCTGGATTATACCCACTCTAACAAATGAACACCCTCAGACGAAGCAAAGCAATGAACAGTTGAATGTTTTACGTTGATCTAAAAGCTGCTTTACTACAGATGAGATAAGAGCTGAGCAGGTTCTATGAAATTAGCCACAGGTGATCAAAGTGAGCATCTTGGATCTGTTTGTTCTTAATGTGACAAACTAACGCAGACGATTCCCTATAGAAACATAGGATAAAGAGGCCTACTGTCAGAGTCGGAAAAGACGAAGTCCAGGTGTGATTGTGATCCTAACGATGCTCAAACATGCTTTAAGCAAATTAATGTAATTCAAAATGAATACAACTCTGGCAAGTTATATCACTCATGATGTGGCGGATCAAAAACGAGGTTACCCAACAAGTGTGTGACTGCACTGAATAGACCTTTCAAAGCTTTTTTTTTTCCTGCTGCCTTTGTAGGATTGAAGGTTCATAGGTAAAAACACCCAAATGCAAAGCCAATCATAAGTATCAAGGGAGCAGGGTTTCCACCTGCAAGTCCAAATAAAACTATGGTTACTGCAGTGCTTATTAGTGGGCAACACCTTTCTTCTACAGTGACTAGAGAAGTAAAGTGTACCACAGAGAATGGTGTGCATGTGTGCTTTTGTGGGTGATGTCGTTGCCGGGCAAAGGGTGTGTGTGAGAGAAACATACTAATCAAAGAGATCAGGAAACCAATTAAGAAAAAAAAATAAGAAAAGTTCATTGATTGATATGTTTACCCAATTATTCGTGTGATGTCAATAGTCTTCGTAACATCTGCATTTTTCTCCTGTATTCAATGCTTTGCTGCTCCCCATGCAACTTGAGGGCAGCTGTCTGCACTGATGTCACGGGGGGCCGTTGGAAGAAAGGTGGGAGGTGAAAGGAAAATCGTTTTCATAGTTCCCTTGCTTGGGGCTTTTGAGAGCAACAGGAGCAGCTCATCACTGCCAGGACTGAGGGGGGAAATTATTAACCTCAGCCAGGTCTTGCACAGCCGAGCCTTTGTGGGTGTACGTCAGCTTGATCCTCATTCGTAGTTGTTGCTGAAATTTGGGAGGGGTGGATGGATTTATAAAAAAGGAAACTCCTCATGAGGACAAAAAGAAAGAAACAAAACAAAAACAAATATGTATTCATTACAATTTGAGAAAAAGAAACTCACCTTCTGTGGGTTGAGTACTCTGATGACCTGTGTGACAGTTCCCTGGTTAAGTGCTGGGACGACATTACTGCTAGGGGAAAGGAGCTGCAGCTGGAATGTCTGACAAACAGAGAGGGGACGGCGAGTTGGATGAAAATTTAATGATACCACAGAAGAATTGGGGTCATAAGAGCAGCTTAAAATACGGATACTAGACAGCAACTGATCGATGGTCACTCGAAGCCACTCATCACCACTTTATCAAATTTATTCATTAGATAAGATGACTGTAAAATATTCCATGACGCATATGCAAGGTGGGTGGTCAACTTACACCCAGTAGGCCCCCCCTTTGCAGTATGCGGGCAGAAACCCTGGTTTTATTTAAATCAACATAACCGGATATTACTTTAAGACTACAAAAACAAGAGCGCATAGTGAGACTTCACTTAAATTACACTCACAGGAACGTCAACATTAGAATATAAAAAACTGTACATTTCCCCATGAAACTAACAGTATTGTTTTAAAAGCCCATTACTATGAAAAAAATACTATTTGAAGAGTTGAGAAGTTTGAAGATAAATCGGGTAAACAAGAGACCACAGGGCAGTTACTAAAGATCCAGTAACAGCAACAGTTACCACAACATAAATATTAATAAAAGTACTAACAGCAATGTGTCATGTGATCTGAAAAAAATAAGCATTCTTGCATTAAATAATAATTAAACACAACTAGTTGAGAGTACTGCGGATAACAGAGAAAAATAGCATACCAAAGACACTGCAAGTCTATTAATAATTAATTCCCACTAGCACTGACAGCTTACAGATCCAATATTTACAACATTCATGCAGGTTCAGCCTACAGAACAAGCACATTATTGGCACTGTGAGTTACTGAATAAGCCTTATGTCAGTGGAAACCCATTTACATAATGGAGCTAAATGAAAACGAACACTGTCGTGATTAGGAATTAACTACACTTTCGTCACATAATACCCGTGTTGGGCTGCTCACCTTTGGTACTGCAGCCTGAAAAACAAAATCGGTCATGTCTGCTTCTGTCGAGTTGGATGCGTGGATAGTGATAACCGCAATGTTGGGGTTAGGGTTAGCTCTCTCAAATGTAAAGTCTATTTTCAGGCCATTCTTGTTGTACGCCGTCATAGGAGGGATACCTATACAGAGAGGAGCAGATGATTACAAAATGTAGACGTTACGGTACTAACGCTTCACAGGTTGGGTAAGTCCAGAAAAAAAAAATATAATGACCAAGTGCTGTATTATGTAAGGATTATGTCATAAAATAGTGTATATGTGGCAGTGGATGGTCAAGGTGAGAAACATACTCTCACCTGCAGCTGCAATGTCATTAAAAAGGGGCGGTGAAGTGAGGCCATCCAAGAGGAAAGCGGGTTGGGAAGAGGGCACTGAGGTTGCAGGAGCAGGGGCTGGACCGCCTGGGAAGGAGGAAGCAACATACGAGGGTTTAAGAGGACACGGACACAGAATGATGATATGCAGAGATTACTGATGTGTCATTTTCAAGGGGTTTAAAGGGGCATTGCAGCATTACTGAGCATGTGTTGTGTTCAGAATTAACATGATTATTATTATTATCCAGTCACACAATCATGTTTTTTCACCAAGCAGTAGCCTAGGCTGGGAATCACATCCAAACTGGTTATTAAAAAAAGTTTATAGCAGGCTCTTAAAAAAAATAAATAAATAAAAGGTGTAATAAATGTGTAAACAGAGTACTCTACCACTAAGTGAGAGGTCACCCAGTAGATCAAGCAGCTCTCCTCCTGCTGAAGCTGGCTTAGCGGGCACCGTGGTCTGAATTACCGGCACCACATCGTTACCACCCAGCAAGTCTAATAAATCATTAGCCTGTGGAATGGGGACAAGACATTAACATGATAAGTACATGTATACCATTTTAAATGAAAATGATACTACAAAAATAAAATACTCATCAACAGACTTAAATGAAGCTGGTTCTAAATTCAATAAAAATATGGTTTCCTAAAGAAACTTAAGACAAATAGATCTATCCTGTTAATTGTTCATTTAACTACAGACGTGTGTTTTTCGTGATAATATAAAGGCTGAAAACAGTTCCTACCTGGTTGGTTGGCTGGGTGACGGGTGGTGGATGTTTTGCTTCCACAACAGACGGCTCAGCCTCCCCATTAGTCTGTACAATCTCTGTGGGGCCATTAGAAGCAGTTTTCTCCATAATGGGCATTCGCTCTAAGAGAGCTGGCCTATTGTCAGGGAACAAACAAGGACAAAAGACAGACCAAACTCAACCACTTGAGCTTTTTTTTCCTTTTCTTTCCCCACCCTTAAATCTACTCAGTGCTACAATGTGCCCGTCACAGATATGAGTAATTTCCTAGTAAAGTAGTTTCACCTCATATGGTCGTATTTCTTGAAAAGCGCATTGTACTCCACAGCTCTCTGCTGAAGCTCCACATCGATGCTACTGCCATATATCGAGACCACCTTCTTGATTCGGCTGAAACAAAAAGTGAAGGTAGAGCTGGTTATTACACAAACTTTATTTCTTACTTTATTTTATTATTATTTTCAAAACATGGATTGTTTAACAAACAGACTAGAGCTTAAAAAGTGAGATACAAGTGCTTTATGTATCATGACGCTATGTCTTGTTATTTCTTATTACCAATAATAAACACTCATATTTAGGGTCCACTGAAACCCCCTTCAAACTCTCTCAAAGTAAATGCTGTACTGAATAACACATGTAACCACCTTAAGATCATGTGACAGTAAGTCAAAAGAAAGACTTAGCCACTGTAAGTTTAAAAAGCCATTACTCACTTTACACTAGTGAAGCGAGTAGACAGCTTCATGATAGCTGTAAGGGCGTAACCCCGGGTCACAGGTGTGGACAGGTTGGACACCAGGAGGCCTTCCAGTACATCCAGAACCTCATCCTCAGTCACCTTTGTTCAAAAAGAAAAGAGGAAAACAGAAAATCTCATGAGCAGGTTATGTCATCTTAAATCTTGTTTTTGTATATGCTCTTGGGATGTTTGTGTACCTGGATGGGCTCCTCCTCTTCACACTGCCCAGACACAAGCAGGTCCCCATACTCTCCTATGCACCAGGATGCTACCTGCACTAGAGGTTGCTACACAACACAGAAATAGAAATCACCCTCTCACACTAGTTTGAAATACCAAAGTTTTGTTATATAATACATTCTATTAATGTATGCTACAAAAAAATAAAAAAATAAAAAAATATGGAGACATCACAAATCTAAGCATGACCCAAACAAGAAATGCTCTAACCTGTGAGATGTCATCCAGCAGAGCTTTGTAAAGTCTCTGTACTGTGTAGGCGTGCATCTCCACGCTGTTTGTGATGAGCTGGATGAGGTTAGGAACGGAGTCGTCTCGCACGTAGCTCCCTGCCTGGAAGGAGGAGCAGAAACATCAATGAGAAACGCAAACGAACTTTATTTACCTGTAGATCTGCAGTAAACTAAACCTCAGTTGGCCACGGAGTACTGTTACTAGATTTATAGTACTCAAATGTAATACCCAGAACAAACTACTAGTGAACTAAACAACAATCCAAGGACTTTTTAGGCATTAGAGTTTTGTGTATTTTACTTACGGTTGTCAGGACTCTCATAATGGTGTCTATGTGCCATCTTTTTGAAGGAGCATATCTGTAAGATAAACAATACACCCATTAGGCCCAGCAATGGACTAAAAATGTAAATGTATTAAATTCAGAAGAGCGTCGACTGCTAGGAGATAAATGCTGTCAGAGAATAAAGGTGTCAACAAAAGTCTGTCAGACGATGGATCACTCATTGTATCATCATACAGCATTTCTGTGCTGGCCATAAAAAGAAAGATATATACTAGATTTTCTAATTCATATAGATACATTTAACTTGTACCAAGTAGTACCAAACCAGAACCTTTCATGCTTAAAGTACAGAAAACACACACAAAAAAAGAGAAAGTGAAACCCAGAAAACTTGAACAACCTTGCACATGACAAGGTCAGCCAGCATGTGTTTTACACTTCAACAAAGTAGCAGTGGCTAAACTTGTAAAGTGTGGTGAAGTCTGTATCAGTGTCATACTTCTCAGCAGCTAGAAACACTCCTGATGCACAGTCTGCTTTGAATTCAGGGTCACAGGAGTCCAGGAAATAGAGCAGCTCTTTCATCATGCCTCTAATGTTGTTGCCGTTCACAAGCGCAAAGCTCAGTTCCATTGCACGTCTACACAGTAATGAAAAACAGACGAGGGTCAGAAAAAAAAGGCAAAAAAACCCCAAAACAGCATGACATGTTAAGTTATGTGCAGCACCGTGAATCACCTCTTGATGGACACGTCCAGGTCTTTTAAACAATCCACAATGGTGCTCCGATGCCTCTGCACTGCATTGTGGTCCGTTTGTACGGTCTTTAGTAGAGATGTCAATGCCACATATCTGAAGTTGATTAAAGAAATGTCGAAAGGTTTTAATCAAACTTTAGATAAATCGATGGCTTCAAGGTGAAATACTCCATTTATTTACCTTATATTTTTGTCATTGTTAAGAAGGAAGCGACCTAATATGTTAATGGCCAAGACCTGTAAGAAAGAAACAAGCATTCAGATGAGTTACAATTTACAAAAAGATTCTCATAACCTTTGCCTAAAATGAACTCACCCTCAGTCCACTTTCAGACTTGATGTCCATTATAGTCAGTACAGTCTCGTACAGGATTGCATTGCCTACATTTTTACTCGTCTCCGTGTTTGTAGCAACCTGCAAGTATACAGACCGTGGATTTGTCAGAACAACACTTAATCTGTGAGGACTTAAATCTAAGCAATTTTTTTTTCAATTCCAACCTGCGCAAGAATGTCATTCATTGCTTCACTGGAGTCATCATCACCCTTGCCTAAAATTCGCAGTAGTCTCAATATCCGCACCTAAGAAAAAGAAGAAGTAGCAGTCCTGTCAAATGTGATTTACTTTATTGTTACTCACAAGCCGCGCCTTGCTTGCTGCCATTTTCTCTCAACAGCCAATCATTTGGCAGCAACTCAATGCATCTGTGGTCAAGACAACCTGCTGAAATTCATACCAAGTGTGAGAATGAGGAAGAAATAACTATAAACCTGCTTGCTGGTGCCAGCCAGGCAGAGTATTTTAGAAACTGCTCTACTCAGATTTCTCCACACAAACTTCCTAAGGATTTACAGAGAAAGATTTTTTTAAAAACTGAAAATCCAGCGAGCTGCAATTCTCTAGGTAAAAACATCTTGCTGATACCAGAGTTCAGAGGAGAATGGCCAGACATGTCAGGCAACAGTAATTCAAATAACCACTTGTTTCAGATACCAAGTACACCAATCACCTCTGAATATGTCAAACCTTGAAGCAGATGGGCTACAGAAGCAAGCAAAAAATTTAAAAAAATAAAAAATAAAATAAAAAACACTGGGGGAGGGAATCCTGTCAGCTAAAAACAGGAAACTGAGGCTACAGTTTGCACAGGCTCACCAAAATGTTCCTGGTTTGGCCAGTCTTGATTTTTACCGATATTCGGATGGCATCAGAATTCAAAATAACATGAATGCATGGATCCAACAGTTTAGGCTGCTGCTGCTACTTAAATGGTGTGCGGAATAGATACACTTTACACCTGTGAGTACTGAGATTTTTTTAAAAATGCTGCAGCCAAGCTGAGCATTGTTGCTGGCCACGCCCGTCCCTTTATGACCACACTCACGGTGTTGAATATGTCCAATGAAGAATTAAGACAGTTCTGAAGTCAAAAGAGTTCCAACCTGATACTAGCCAGGTGTATCTAATAAAGAGTGCAGTAAGTCTAAATCCTAATGATGGTTAACAATCATCATTAGATGATTGTTAACTGTTGTACCGGGTAATTGTATAATGAAAAAAGTGAGATTTACCTGCAGGAAAGGGTCACTTATGCCTGACACATCATGCTCAGGAGAGTATCCAGACATTATTAGGTTCTTCAGGATTCTCACCAACTGTGGAACAAGCTACAAAAAACAAAAACAAAAACGAGAAGAGGTGTCACAATATTTTGTTAAACTCTCTGAAATATGATTATTTAAATCATTAATGTGTGGAACACTACTCTTAATGTTTGAAGTTAATGATTTCTCAGTTAAAGCAGCAAGTTCTTATGCAATGCAAAGGGGTTGGGATTCTTGTTTATTGATGCAGAGCAATATGGTTAAAACGTGTGTGACTAATTGAGATTGTGAAATCAAAAACTTGACTGTACAAATGTATTGGGTTAGAACATCTGGCTTCGAGAGAAAAAAAAACTCTGCATACACACTGCTATGATTTTGAGCATGACTAAGCAAAGAGTAGTAGCACTAGTTTAAATTAATTCTAACATAAAGTGCATTAAAGCAGGAAACTTTCCATCACACTAATATCATCTATCCTACATAGTTTCAGTTTTTCAGGGCTTTAAAAACAAACAAAAACAACTGGTCATCAAAGCACGACAGTTTGGGAAATAGTTTGGCATCTTACACAGCACTAAATCAGAAAACTGGGTACCGTTTTCAACCATGCCTATTAGTGTAATAGGCATGGGATACATTTACTTTTGTGTTTCACTGGAGGGAAGCCAGAACTTAAATTGATGTGCAGGAAGAACTAAAATTTGTGCTAGAGGCAAGAAACTGCTTCACAGGGAAACTCAAAATTAGCACTACACGGGCAGCTTACAACACCAACTGTACAGTGATAGCCAAAACCAATAGGGGCAGTTAAGCCAACTTCAAGTCGGCAGACAGCAAAGTTAACTAGCAGTAGCGGGCTCTGTTGACTTGGTGTTCTTAGTAAGGTGAAGAGCATAAGAACTGAGGGCTGACTGTGATGACAGTTTGGTATCACTGATCTGCCTTAAAGGCGTGAATAAAGGTGTCTTCAGCCAGGACATGTAGCGGTGTGATATCCCATGCTTTGTGTGTTTTACCTCATTCGTATCCTTTAAGGAACAGAAATTATAGACAAAACTTTGTTTAGCAGTACAGTGCATGCAAGCCCAGTTGTTGTATATTCTTAAAAATTAAGGTGAGAAGCTTGCAGCATGTAAATAAAACAGTTCTGAGATGACAGAAGAACTTTTTGCTTTCCAATTTTACTTTCATGCTGCTTTGCTACATCAAGCTTTCCAGGCCATTTCACTTGAAAAGATCTTTTTTTGCAGAAGGTACGACAAGAAAAAAGCAAATCCAAATCAGAGTAGGATATTAAAAGGGAATTTTAAATAGAAGACTGAGTTGACATCCCAGTGCAACTTTTGCCAAACTCTTTCTCAAAAGTCAAAAATAGCTAAGAAAGTTACTGATGTCACAAAATAAGCTTCCAAGCCTTTTCGCAGTGATATTTAGTGAAAACATTGTTCACTGGTGACAACACCTGTGGCAATTACGTGGAAACACACCAACCTGACTGCCTCTAAATAGACACTGATCAAATGAGTGGCTTATTTGGCAAAAAAATTCCAAAACATTCAAAACAATAGTGAGAAATGTATCTGACAAATGGACCAAGAACTCTTTATAAGATTCAAAAACACCGACAGTAATGATCACCGTACAAGTTAAAGAAATTAAAAGATTTCTAAATTAAAACACAACATGACATTACTGAACACAAATCTGGTTACATTTGAGGTGACTGTGAGGAGTGATTACTATTTACAGCATGCACCAGCTATGAGATCAGAATGTACTCTTACCTTCTCATTCTAACACAATGCAGGAATTGTAACAAAGACAAATGACAGAAAAAATATGAGGTAGATGTTAGGGAGGGGAAAACTGGAAATCATTCACTTTCAGAGAGCTTAAAAATAATGTTCAGATCGTGAGCATGAGGAGTGGGGTCTCTGGCATAGTTTTGTTACACCTAGAGAGGGAAAGGTACAGTTGGTAGCAGTTGAAATACAAGAGGAAAAGACAGTGGTAGGAGATAAAAAGACTAAGACGTACTCTGAAGGTCGAGTAAACCTCGATCGCAATCCAAACCTCAAACAGTTAAAATGCTTATCTAGCTTAGCTACAACAAAAGAAAAAGTGTAGGCAAAGGAAGAATGAAATGTGACGTAGGCCTTAAGACAAATGCATAAGTAACTTCTTTAAGGTCCTTTAAAAAATAATCTGTACCTTTCTGAAGTGGGCCAGCATGTCAGGACTTCTTTCACACATCTCAGTGAGGAGGACAACTGATGTATGGAGAACACCTGGGGGACCAAACGATGACAGGATGACACCACTTTCAAGGAAAATGCTAGCATGAGTTGTTTTGCTCTATGAATCACCCATTTGTTACTACAAAAAACAAAACAAAACAGTATTTAAACACTTTGATGGACAGTGAGCAGTCACACAGAGACTCAAGTCAGAAAAATATGCCATATATGGTAACTGTAACAAGTGACAGCACCATGCCTCTGACTTGAATATATCCAACAGGCTAATCATTCCCTTGTGACCTTATATTATTGCTACAAGGCTGAAAACTAATCTTAAGGACATCAGTGGAAAGCAGTGGCAGCTGTGTTTTCAAGCCACACAGTTGTAAATATGTCACATTATAAAAATAAATGTTGAAAGTTAGAAACTTGGTCACATTATTGATTTGACTGGGTGCTGGCAACATTCAGACACATGGTCTGTTAACAATATGCATGATTGTGGTTGCATAGGAAAGTCCACATTACCAATACCTGGCATTGCTTTGTGTTTGTATAAATCTATCTTGCAATATAGGGCAGTAACTTATAAAATAAAAATACAACTGCATAATGAGAAGCAAACATTACTGCACTGCCACAAAATGTTATGAACAACAACTTATTTGATCTGTCCTCAGGATTCCCATACACTTGTTTGCCATACACCTATGGGTCATTTTTGACCCGAGGACAACACAAGGGTTAAAAAAACAACAACAACAAAAGCCAAAAAAACTTTTCCTTTGATATATCCTCTGTATGCTATAACACACAAGCCCCTGGAGTATCTGATAGACTCATTAATTCCCCCACCCTCTGCAAAGGACGACAGAGAAAGGGCATCAGCTGCTCAGTTGTTATGAACAGACCAATATGAGTGGCAGGAAAGAGGACACACTCCGTTTTTGTGCAGGACAACCGCATTTCCCCATGAGCCAGCGACTGCATCCCGACAAACCATTTACACTTACCGTGGTTCTTCTCGCTCAGCAGGTTTTTTGTTGCTGGAAGGAACATTTCCATGAGTTCTGGGACCTTCCTGATGACATGTACAGCGCACAATGCCGCCTGTAGACAAATATACAAATATTTAAATAAGATATGCTGAAGCCGTTCACACAATCTCTCCTTTTTTTGAGTGTTGGGTGCGGTGTTAAGTGCTTAGCACACATACCTACCTTTAACCCCCAACACATTATTAAAGTAGTAGATAATTAAAACATGACAAGAGTAAAGCTCACCTTTTTCCTTAAGTAGGAGTTGGACGTTTTAAGCAGCTTCTCGACCTCTCCTGCCAGGTCACGACACATTTCTGAAGAACCCATGCAGCCTAAAGTACACAACGCCAGGCCCTGGACATACTGTGTGCTGTGATTCAAATCACTGGTGTGGGAGAAGAGAGTCAAATAAGTCACGGAAACAAAGAGTCACTTTATATGCTATCACAATCTTATGAAGACTATGAAGAAGTCGATGAAGAAGGTTTTACAACTGTGTTCAGAGGACCATAAACTCATATTTTAAGTACTGGACTAAAACTTTTTTTTTTTTAATTTAAGTGTGCGTGTCTTAACCCAGTGTAGCCTCCACTTACTTCTTAATGCAATTTGTCATTAGGAGATGGACATCCTGCCTCTCGTCCAAAAGCAGCATAGCTCCCAAATAACCTATTCGTTTGTCAGTGAACTTCTGGGATGCAATCAGCTTCAGACACTCCAACTAAAAGGAAAAAAAAAACGTGTCATAAAACTATTCAAAGGTGCAAACTTAAAACTCCTACGTATACATACTGCCCCCCCCCCCAACATAACCAAACATACCTGTCCAAAGTGCGCTGGGTAGCCCAACATGTGCATATAAAGCAACTTTGCGACATTTCTGCAACGGTACGTAT